>NC_084847.1:44027904-44378185 GCF_033115175.1 Lepus europaeus | reverse complement strand
TGTCCTGTGTCCCTGTAGCCTTTGTCCTGTGTCCTGTAGCCTTTGGCCTCAGTCCTGTAGCCTGTGTCCTGTGACTTATGTCACAGACTAGCAGACAGAATACACAGGCTACTTGAACCAGGACACAGGACATAGCCCAGACAACAGAGGCCACAGGATAGTGGACATAGAATGCAGAACACAGGACACAGGCTACAGGACAGAGGACATAGCCCAGACGACACAGGCCACAGGATAGAGGACACAGAATACAGAACACAGGACACAGGCTGCGGGACCCAGGACCCAGGCTCCAGGATATAGTCCACAGGCTACAGGACACAGGTTATAGGCTACAGGAGACAGGACAAAGGCTAAACAACATAGGACACAGGACAGAGGCTCCAGGCACAGGCTATGGGACACAGGACAGACCGACGGAACAAAGGATACAGGCCGCAGGCTACACGACACAGGACACAGGCTATACGACACAGGCTGAAGGAAAGAGGGAACAAGACACGGGACACTGGCTATAGGATAGAGTGTCCTGTAGCCTGTGTGCTGTAGCCTCTCTCCTGTGTCCTGTAGCTTGTCACCTATGTCTGTGTCCTGTAGCCTGTGTCCTGGGTTCCATATCCTGTGTCCTCTATCCTGTGTCCTGTGTCGTCTGGGCTATGTCCTGTGTCCTGTGTCCTGTAGCCTGTGTCCTGTGTCCTGTAGCCTTTGGCCTCAGTCCTGTAGCCTGTGTCCTGGGACTTATGTCACAGACAGAATACACAGGCTACAGGATCCAGAAAACAGGACATAGTCCACAGGACCAGGCTATAGCACACAGGCCACAGGCTACACCGGGACTAGAACCCGCGGTGCCGGCGCCGCAGGTGGAGGATTAGCCTAGTGAGTGGAGCCACTGAGCTGTCACTCACTTCATTTATTCTGTTGCTGCTTCCGGTGCTGCTTTGCTTACTGGGATGAAGAGGCGGGTCCTAGATTGTGGGCGCTTGCGCAGTCATTCTGGTGGAGATGGATAGGATGTATCCGGCGGTGGTGACGTGTTGTCGGCTGCTGGAATTGTCGGCTTCCGGAGGCGTTTTCGGCAGCGGTACTGGCCCGGAGAGTGCGGGAGTGAAGGTGAGTTTTTCTTATGGAACAGTGAGAGACCTGGGCACCTCGGGGCGTGGGGGGTGGTGTCGTGGCTTCTCGGAGCAGTGTAGACACTCAGGTCTTCAGGCTGGGTGGACGTGGGGGCGGACGGCGCCTGAGCTGTGGGAAGCAGAGAAGCGGGTGGCTGGGCTCGCGCTGGAGGACAGGACTGCGTGTTCCAAGGTATGTTTGTTTGTAACCTGTGCCCTAGTTATTTTGTCAGTTCTAGCAGTGTTTCTGGTGGGTGTTTTACTTGTCATTGATTTTTATGAGTCTTTTTAGGATGTCTATATCTTCTGGATTTAATCTTAGTAGGTCAGGTCTACTTGTTATCCAGGGATTTCTCCATTTCTTCCTGGTTTTCCAGTTTGCTAGCATATAGTACTGAATAGCAATTTCTTTGAAACTGTGTTTCAGGGATGTTGGTTATAATCTCTGCTTTTTTGTCTGTAATTTTATTTACTGGAGTTTTTATCTTTAGTCTGGTTAGAAGATTATGTACTTTTTAAAATTTTATATGAGGTGAGCACATTTCATGTATATTGATGCACAGATTCAAAAGATACTGGTACTTCTTCCCATGCTACCATCTCTCAAGCCTACACTCTCTGCCACCTTCTTCCTCCCTGTCTTGTTCCCACTCTTAATTCTTATAATTATCTATTTTCAGTTAATCATATGTTCATATAATTACATAAAAGTGTTCAACAAGGAGTATGAAGAAAAAACACTGTTCTTTAAAGTGAGGCAAGAACTATAAAAAATCATCTTATTTCAGAATGTCAGTTTCTCTCCTATACAATACATATAGGTACTCTTAGTTACCACAAATCAGGGAAAAATACGTTATTTTTCCTTTGGGGCCTGGCTTATTTCATTAAATATATAGGTTTCAAGGTACATCCATTTTGTTGCTAAAGAAAGCGTTTTTGTGTTCCCAACTGAAAAGTATTCCATAGTGTATATGTGCCATAATTTCGTTATCCAGTCATCAGTTCATGGACATCAGGTTTGATTCTATATCTTAGCTATTGTGAACTGAGCTGCAGTACACGTGGAGGTACAGATAACCCTTTCGAATCTGCTGAGTTCATTTCCTAGGAGTAAATCACAAGGGGAGGGATTGCTGAGCCATGTGGTAGATTTATTTTCAGCTTTCTGAGATATCTCCATACTGTCTTCTGCAATGGCTTCACCAGTCTGCATCCCCACCAACAGTGGATCAGGGTACCATATTCCCCAAATCCTCAGCAGCATTTATTGTTTGCTGATTTCTGTATGAGAGGCATTCTGACTGTGGTGCGGTGAAACCTCATTGTCATGTTGATTTGCATTTCCTTGATGGCTAGTAATCAGCATTTTTTCATGTGTCTGTTGGCCATATGAATTTCCTCTCTTGAAACATGCCTGTTCAAATTCTATGCCCATTTCTTAACTGTGTTTTTTTGTTTTGTTGTTGAGCTCTTTGTAGATTCTGGATATTAAACTTTTATCCGTTTCATAGTTTGCAGATTATTTTCTCCCATTCTTTTGGTTGCCTGTTCACTTTGCTGAGTGTTTGTTCTGTAGTGCAGAAGCTTCTCAGCTTGATGGAATCCAATTTGTCTGTTTCTGTTTCTGCTGCTATTGCTTGTGCTTCTGCTGTCTTTTCCCAGAAATCTTTGCCTATGCCATGTCTTTCAGTTTTCCCCAATAGTTTCTAGTACTTTGATGAGATTGGGTTTTAGATTAGATTTTGTTCCTTGAGCTATTTTTAGTTGCTTTTTGTATAAGGTGTATGGTATGGAACATCTTTCATAGCTTGCATGTGGAGGTCCAGTTTTCTCAGGACCATTTTTCGAAGAAACTGTCCCTTGTATCTGGGATTAATCTTTAGCTCCTTCTTCCAAGATAAATTGATTGTAGATGCGTGCAATGATTTCTGGAGTTTCTTTTCTTTCCATTGTTCTATATGCCTTTTTTTGATTATAACAATTGTTTTGATTGTAACTGCCCTGTTCTGTGTCTTGCAATGTGTTATTGCAATGCTTCGAGTTTTGTCAATGTTGTATAAGATTGCTTTCACTATTCGGATGTTCTGTGTTTTCATATGAATTTTAGCATTGTTTTCTCTCCATCTGGGCAAAGTATTATTTGACTTTTGGTTGGGATCCCATTGTGTCTGTAAATTGCTTATGGTAGAATGGATATTTTCATTATGTTGATTTGCCAAAGAATGGGCATGGGTTATTTTTCCATTTTTGAGTGTTTTCTTCCACTTTTTTAATGTTTATTCATTTTCATTGTAGACATTTTCATGGATATGAAATGGACACATGAGTTTACGCTGAAATTCAGCTGTTGGGTCATCTTCCATTTCTGGGGACTGCTCGGCTATCTGCTATACCCAGATGGGACTTCTTCCTGGAGAGGAGCAACTGGTGAGCAAACATGGCTGCACGTATGTACGCGGCTGCTTTGGGGCCCAAGGGAAAGAGAAGGTAAGGGACACCATGGTCCCTGGGGCTGGGCGGGCCACCCTGACAGTGAAGTTGATTTTCATCCTGTGACAGGGAGGGTCAAATGGAGTAACCCCAGAGGATGGGGTGAAAGAAATGTGGGGTCCATCAGGTCCCTGTCCCCCTGCTGGCCCCCAGCCCCTTCCTCAGGTCCCTGTTCACCCATTCTGGCCCCAGCCCCTCTGTCAGGACGCTGTACCATGCTGGCCCCCGGCCCCTCTCTCAGGTCTCGGTTCACCCCTGCTGGCCCCCGGCCATTCCCTCAGGTCACTGTACCACGCTGGCCCCCGGCCCCTCTCTCAGGTCACTGTACCCTACTGGCCCCCACACCCACCCTCAAGTCCTTGTTCACCCCTGCTGGCCCCCGGCCCCTCCATCAGATCCCTATCCCCCTGCTGGCCCCCAGCCCCTTCCTCAGGTCCCTATTAACCCCTTCTGACCCCCAGCCCCTCCCTCAAGTCCCTGTTCACCCCTGCTGGCCCCCTGCCCCTCCATCAGGTCCCTGTCCCCCTGCTGGCCCTCCGCCCCTTCCTCAGGTCCCTATTCTCCCCTTCTGGCCCCCAGCACCTCAGTTAAGTTCCTGTTCACCCCTGCTGGCCCCCAGCACCTCCCTCAGGACCCCGTACTTTGCTGGCCCTGGCTCCTCCCTCGATTCCCTATTCCCAGGCTAGTACCCCACCCCTCCGTCAGGTCTCTGCATCCTGCTGTTCCCCAGCCCCTCCCTCAGGTCTCTGTTCACCCTGGCTGGCCCCCACCCCCTAACCCAGGTCCTATTTCCTTGCTGGTCCACAGCCCCTCCTTCAGTTCCCCCTAGCCTGCTTGCCCCAGCACATCTCCCAGGTCCCTGTTCACCCGTGCTGGACCCCAGCCCTTCCCTCAGTTGCCTGTTCACACCTGCTGGCCCCCAGGCCCTCCCTCAGGTCCCTGTTCACTCCTGCTGGCCCCAGCGCCTCCCTCTGCTCCCTGTTCCCCTGCCGCCCACCAGTACCTCCCTCAGGTCCCCATACCCTGCTGGCCCCCAGCACCTCTCTCAGGTCCCTGTTCACAAGTGCTGGCCTGCAGCCCCTCCCTCAGGTCTCTGTTCCCTTGCTGGCACGCATCCCCTCCCTCAGGTCCCTGTTCCCCTGCTGGCCCCCTCCCATCTCTCAGTTTCGGTACCGCTGCTTGCCCCCAGCCCCTCCCTCATGTCCCCATACCCTGCTGCCCCAGCCCCACACTCAGGTCCCCATACCCTGCTAGCCCCAGCCCCTTCCTCAGGTCCCCGTAACCTGCTGGACCCAGCCCCTCCCTCTGGTCCCTGTTCCCCTGCTGCCCACCAGCACCTCCCTCAGGCCCCCATACCCTGCTGGCCCCCAGCACCTCATTCAGGTCCCTGTTCACACGTGCTGGCCTGCAGCCCCTCCCTCAGGTCTCTGTTCCCCTGCTGGCACGCATCCCCTCCCTCAGGTCCCTGTTCCCCTGCTGGCCCCCTCCCATCTCTCAGTTTCCGTACACCTGCTGGCCCCCAACCCTCCCTCAGGTCCCCGTACCCTGCTGCCCCAGCCCCTTCCTCAGGTCCCCGTAACCTGCTGGCCCCCAGACCCTCCCTCAGGTCCTTGTTGCCCTGCTAGCCCCAAACCCCTCCCTCAGGTCACCTTAGCCTGTTGGCCCCCAGCCCCTCCCTCAGGACCCTATTCATCCATACTGGCCCTCAGCCCCTTCTTCAGGTCCCTGTTCACCACTTCTTAACCCAGCCCCTCCCTCAGGTTTCTGTTCCCATGTTGGCCCCAGCCCCTTCCTCAGGTCACTCTTCCCCTACTGCTCCCAGCCCCTCCTTCAGGTCCCCATTCCCCTGCTGGCCCCCAGACTCTCCCTCAGGTCCCCGTATCCTGCTATGCCCCAGCACCTCTCTCTGGTCCCCGTACCCTGCTGGCCCCCAGACACTCCCTCAGATCCCTGTTCACCCCTGCTGGTTCCGAGCCCCTCCCTCAGGTCCGTGTTCACCCCTGCTGGCCTACAGCTTCTCCCCCAGGTCCCTGTTCCCCTGCTGGCCCACGGAGCCTCCCTCAAGTCCTTCTTCCTGCTGACCCCATCCTCTCTCTCAGTTCCCTGTTCATCCCCGTTGACCCCTGGAAACTCCCTCAGGAACCAGTACCCTGCTGCCCCCCAGAACCTCCCTCAGGTCCCTGCTCCCTGCTGGCCCCCGGTCCCTCCCTTAGGTCCCCTTACATGGCTGACAATAGCCCCTCCCTCAGGTCCCTGTGCCCCTGCTTACTCCCAGCCCCTCCCTCAGGTCCCTGTTTACCTCTGATGGCCCCCAGCGCCTCCCTCAGTTCTCTGTTCCGCTACTGGTCCGCAGCCCCTCCCTCAGGTCCCCGTAATCTGCTGGCTTCCAGCCCATCCCTCAATCCCACTTCACCCCGCCTGTCCTCCAGCCCCTCCCTCACGTCCCTGTTACCCTGATGGCCACCAACTTCTTCTCGGGTCCCTGTTCACCCACGCTGGCTCCTGGGTCCTCCCTCAGGTCCCTGTTCAACTGCTGGCCCCCAGAACCTCACACAGGTACCTGTACCCTTCTGGCCCCCAGCAACTCCCTCAGGTCCCTGTTCCCTGCTGCACCCGACCCCTCCCTCAGTTTACTGTTCCCCTGCTAGCCCCTGGCCCCTCTCTCAGGTCCCCATACCCTGCTGTCCCCCAGTAGCTCTCTCAGATTCCAGTACCATGCTGGCCCGCAGCCCTTCCCTCAGGTCCCTATTCATCCCTGCTGGCCCCCAGCCCCTCTCTGGACTCTGTACCCTGCTGCCCCAGCCCCTCCCTCAAGTCCCTGTTCCCTTGCTGGCCCCCAGCCCCTCCCTCAGGTCCCCATACTTTGCTGCCCCCAGCATCTCTCTCAGGTCCCCATACCCTGCTGGCCTGCAGCCCATCCCTCAGGTTCCTGTTCATCCCTGTTGTCCCCTGACCCCTCCCTCAGATCCCCATACCCTACTGGTCCCCCGCCCATCTATCAGGTCCACATATCCTGCTGGCCCTCAGATCCTGTCTCAGTTCCCCGTACCCTGCTGACCCCCAGCACCTCTCTCAGGTCCCTATTCAACCTTGCTAGCCCACGGCACCTCCCTCAGGTCTCTATTCCCCAGCTAGCACCCAACCCCTCCCTCAGAATCCTGTTCCCCCTGCTGGCCCATGGCCTCCCCTCAAGTCCCTGTTCACCCATGCTGGCCCCCGGCCCCTTTCTCAGGTCGCTGTACCATGCTGGCCCCCGGCCCATCTCTCAGGTCTCTGTTCACCCCTGCTGGCCCCCGGCCCCTCCCACAGGTCGCTGTACCCTGCTGGCACCCGGCCCCTCTCTCAGGTCACTGTTCTCCTGTTGGCCCCCAGACCCGCCCTCCAGTCCCTGTTCACCCCTGCTGGCCCCCTGCCCCTCTATCAATACCTGTCCCCCTGCTGGCCCCCAGCCCCTTCCTCAGGTCCCTATTTACCGTTTCTGACCCCCAGACCCGCCCTCAAGTCCCTGTTCACCCCTGCTGGCCCCCTGCCCCTCTATCAATCCCTGTCCCCCTGCTGGACCCCGGTCCCTCCCTCAGGTCCTGTTTCCTTGCTGGTCCTCAGACCCTCCTTCAGGTCCCCCTACGCTGCTGGCCCCAGCACATGTTCAGGTCCCTGTTCACCCCTGCTGGCCCCCAGCCCTTCCCTCAGTTGCCTGTTCACACCTGCTGGCCCCCAGGCCCTCCCTCAGGTCCCTGTTCACCCCTGCTGGCCCCCAGCACCTCCCTCAGGACCCCTTACTTTGCTGGCCCTGGCACCTCCCTCAATTTCCTATTCCAAGGCTAGCACCCCAACCCTCCGTCAGGTCACTGTATCCTGCTGGCCCCCAGCCCCTCCCTCATGTCTCTGTTCACCCTGGCTGGCCCCCGTCCCTTCCTCAGGTTCTGTTTCCTTGATGGTCCTCAGCACCTCCTACAGGTCCCCCTACCCTGCTGGCCGTAGCAGATCTATCAGGTCCCAGTTCACCCCTGCTGGACCCCAGCCCTTCCCTCAGTTGCCTGTTCACACCTGCTGGCCCCCAGGCCCTCCCTCAGGTCCCTGTTCACCCCTGCTGGCCCCAGCCCCTCCATCTGGTCCCTCTTCCTCTGCTGCCCAGCAGCACCTCCCTCAGGTCCCCGTACCCTGCTGGCCCCCAGCACCTCTCTCAGGTCCCTGTTCACAAGTGCTGGCGTAGAGCCCCTGCCTCAGTTCTCTGTTCCCTTGCTGGCACCCATCCCCTCCCTCAAGTCCCTGTTCCCCTGCTGTCCCCCTCCCATCTCTCTGTTTCCGTACCCCTGCTGGCCCCCAGCCCCTCCCTCAGGTCCCCGTACCCTGCTGCCCCAGCCCCACACTCAGGTCCCCATACCCTGCTAGCCCCAGCCCCTTCCTCAGGTCCCTGTAACCTGCTGGCCCCCAGCCCATCCTTCAGGTCCCTGTTCCCCTGCTAGCGCCCAACCCCTCTCTCAGGCCCCCATACCCTGCTGACCCCCAGCACCTCTCTCAGATCCCTGTTCAACCTTGCTGGCCCCCGGCACCTCACTCAGGTCCCTATTCCCCTGCTAACACCCAACCCCTCCCTCAGAATCCTGTTCCCCCTGCTGGCCCATGGCCTCCCCTCAAGTCCGTGTTCACCCATGCTGGCCCCCAGCGCCTCCGTCAGGACGCTGTACCATGCTGGCTCCCAGCCCCTCTCACAGATCTCTGTTCACCCCTGCTGGCCCCCGGCCCCTTTCTCAGGTCGCTGTACCCTGCTGGCCCCCGGCTCCTCTCTCAGGTCACTGTTCTCCTGCTGGCCCCCAGACCCGCCCTCCAGTCCCTGTTCACCCCTGCTGGCCCCCTGCCCCTCTATCAATCCCTGTCTACCTGCTGGCCCCCAGCCCCTTCCTCAGGTCCCTATTTACCGCTTCTGACCCCCAGCCCCTCCCTCAAGTCCCTGTTCACCCCTGCTGGCCCCCAGCACCTCCCTCAGGACCCCTTACTTTACTGGCCCTGGCACCTCCCTCAATTTCCTATTCCCAGGCTAGCACCCCACCCCTCCGTCAGGTCACTGCATCCTGCTGGCCCCCAGCCCCTCCCTCAGGTCTCTGTTCACCCTGGCTGGCCCCCGTCCCTCCCTCAGGTCCTGTTTCCTTGATGGTCCTCAGCCCCTCCTTCAGGTCCCCCTACCCTGCTGGCCGTAGCAGATCTCTCAGGTCCCGGTTAACCCCTGCTGGACCCCAGCCCTTCCCTCAGTTTCCTGTTCACACCTGCTGGCCCCCAGGCCCTCCCTCAGGTCCCTGTTCACCCCCTGCTGTCCCCAGCCCCTTCCTCAAGTCCCAGTAACCTGCTGGCCCCCAGACCCTCCCTCAGGTCCCTGTTCCCCTGCTAGCTCCCAACCCCTCTCTCAGGCCCCCGTACCCTGCTGACCCCAGGACCTCTCTCAGGTCCCTGTTCAACCTTGCTGGCCCCCAGCACCTCCCTCAGGTCCCTATTCCCCTGCTAGCACCCAACCCCTCCCTCAGAATCCTGTTCCCCCTGCTGGCCCATGGCCTCCCCTCAAGTCCCTGTTCACCCATGCTGGCCCCCAGCCCCTCCGTCAGGACGCTGTATCATGCTGGCCCCCGGCCCCTCTCTCAGGTCTCTACTCACCCCTCTTGTCCCCTGGCCCCTCCCTCAGGACCCTGTACCCTACTGCTCCCTGGCCCATCTCTCAGGTCCCCGTATCCTTCTAGCCCCCACCTCCTTTCTCAGTTCCTTGTACCCTGCTGACCACAGCACCTCCCTCAGTTCCCCGTACCCTGCTGGCCATCAGCACCTCTCTCAGGTCCCTGTTCACTCCTCCGGGCCCCTAACCCCTCCTTTAGGACCCCGTACCCTGCTGGCCCTCAGCCCCTCCCTCAGGTCGCTGTACACTGCTGGCCCCCGGCCCCTCTCTCAGGTCACTGTTCTCCTGCTGGCCCCCAGACCCGCCCTCAAGTCCCTGTTCACCCCTGCTGGCGCCCTGCCCCTCCATCAGGTCCCTGTCCCCCTGCTGGCCCCCAGCCCCTTCCTCACGTCCCTATTCACCCCTTCTGACCCCCAGCCCTCCCTCAAGTCCCCGTACCCTGCTGCCCCAGCCCCACACTCAGGTCCCCATACCCTGCTAGCCCCAGCGCCTTCCTCAGGTCCGCGTAACCTGCTGGCCCCCAGACCCTCCCTCAGGTCCTTGTTGCCCTGCTAGCCCCCAACCCCTCCCTCAGGACACCTTACCCTGTTGGCCCCCAGCCCCTCCCTCAGGACCCTGTTCACCAATGCTGGCCCCCATCCCCTTCTTCAGGTCCCTGTTCACCACTTCTGACCCCAGGCACTCCCTCAGGTTTCTGTTCCCATGTTGGCCCCAGCCCCTTCCTCAGGTCACTCTTCCCCTACCGGCCCCCAGCCCCTCCTTCAGGTCCCCATTCCCCTGCTGGCCCCCAGACTCTCCCTCAGGTCCCCGTATCCTGCTATCCCCCAGCACCTCTCTCTGGTCCCCGTACCCTGATGGTCCCCAAACCCTCCCTCAGTTCCCTGTTCACCCCTGCTGGCTCCGAGCCCCTCCCTCAGGTCCGTGTTCACCCCTGCTGGCCTACAGCTCTGCCTCAGGCCCCTGTTCCCCTGCTGGCCCACGGATCCTCCCTCAGGTCCTTCTTCCTGCTGACCCCATCCTCTCTCTCAGTTCCCTGTTCATCCCCGTTGACCCCTGGAAACTCCCTCAGGAACCAGTACCCTGCTGCCCCCCAGCCTCTCCCTCAGGTCCCTGCTCACTGCTGGCCCCCGGTCCCTCCCTCAGGTCCCCTTGACTGGCTGACCCTAGCCCCTCCCTCAGGTCCCTGTGCCCCTGCTTACTCCCAGCCCCTCCCTCAGGTCCCTGTTTACCTCTGATGGCCCCCAGCGCCTCCCTCAGTTCTCTGTTCCGCTACTGGTCCCCATCCGCTCCCTCAGATCCCCGTACTTTGCTGGCCCAAAGCCCATCCCTCATGTACCACTTCACCCCTGCTGGCCTCCAGCCCCTCCCTCACGTCCCTGTTACCCTGATGGCCACCAACTTCTTCTCGGGTCCCTGTTCACCCACGCTGGCCCCTGGGTCCTCCCTCAGGTCCCTGTTCAACTGCTGGCCCCCAGAACCTCACACAGGTACCTGTACCCTTCTGGCCCCCAGCAACTCCCTCAGGTCCCTGTTCCCTGCTGCACCCAGCCCCTCCCTCAGTTTACTGTTCCCCTGCTAGCCCCTGGCCCCTCTCTCAGGTCCCCATACCCTGCTGTCCCCCAGTAGCTCTCTCAGATTCCAGTACCCTGCTGGCCCGCAGCCCTTCCCTCAGGTCCCTATTCATCCCTGCTGGCAACCAGCCCCTCTCTGGACCCTGGACCCTGCTGCCCCTAGCCCCTCCCTCAAGTCCCTGTTCCCTTGCTGGCCCCCAGCCCCTCCCTCAGGTCCCCATACTTTGCTGCCCCCAGCATCTCTCTCAGGTCCCCATACCCTGCTGGCCTGCAGCCCCTCCCTCGGGTTCCTGTTCATCCCTGTTGGCCCCTGGCCCCTCCCTCAGATCCCCATACCCTACTGGTCCCTGGCCCATCTATCAGGTGCCCGTATCCTGCTGGCCCCCAGATCCTGTCAAAGTTCCCCGTACCCTGCTGGCCCCCAGCACCTCCCTCTGTTCCCCGTACCCTGCTGTCCCCAGCAGCTCTCTCAGGTCCTTGTTCAACCCTCCTGGACCCTGGACCCTCCTTCGGGACCCCGTACCCTGCTGCCCCCAGCCCCTCCCTCATGTCCATGTTCCCCTGCTGACCTACGGCTCCTAACTTAGGTCCTTGTTCCTGCTGGCCCCCAGCCCTTTCTTTAGGTCCCTCTTCACCCCGGATGGCCTCCGGCCCCTCCTTCAGGACCCCGTACCCTGCTAGCCCCCAACCCCTCAGTCAGGTCCCTGTTCACCCTGGCTGGCCCCCGGCTCCTCCCTCAGGTTCCTATTCACCCCTGCTGGCCCCTGGACCCTCCCTCAGGTCCCTGTTCCCCTGCTGTCGCACGGCCCCTCCCTTACGTCACTGTTCACACCTGCTGGCCCCCAGCCCCTTCCTCAGGCCCCTGTTCCCCTCAAGACGCCCAGACGCTCCCTCAGATCCCCGTACCAAGCTGGCCCCCAGCCCCTCCATAATGTCCCTGATAACCCTGATGTCCACCGTCCCCTAACTCAGATACCTGTTCACCCCTGCTGGCCCTCAGCACCTTCCTCAGGTCCCCGTACCCTGCTAGAGCCAGCCCCTTCCTCAAGTCCCCGTAACCTGCTGGTCCCCAGGCCCTCCCTCAGGTCCCTGTTCCCCTGCTGCCCCAGCCCCACACTCAGGCCCCCATACCCTGCTAGCCCCAGCCCCTTCCTCAGGTCCCCGTAACCTGCTGGCCCCCAGCCCCTCCCTCAGGTCCCTGTTCCCCTGCTAGTCCCCAACCCCTCTCTCAGGCCCCCGTACCCTGCTGGCCCATGGCCTCCCCTCAAGTCCCTGTTCACCCATGCTGGCCCCCAGCCCCTCCGTCAGGGCGCTGTACCATGCTGGCCCCCGGCCCCTCTCTCAGGTCTCTGCTCACCCCTGTTGGCCCCTGGCCACTCCCTCAGGACCCTGTATCCTACTGGTCCCTGGCCCATCTCTCAGGTCCCCGTATCCTTCTAGCCCCCACCTCCTTTCTCAGTTCCCTGTACCCTGCTGACCACAGCACCTCCCTCAGTTCCCCGTACCCTGCTGGCCATCAGCACCTCTCTCAGGTCCCTGTTCACTCCTCCGGGCCCCTAACCCCTCCTTTAGGACCCCGTACCCTGCTGGCCCTCAGCCCCTCCCTCAGGTCGCTGTACACTGCTGGCCCCCGGCCCCTCTCTCAGGTCACTGTTCTCCTGCTGGCCCCCAGCCCTTTCTTTAGGTCCCTGTTCACCCCTGATGGCCCCCGGACCCTCGCTCAGGACCCCGTACCCTGCTAGTCCCCAGCCCATCAGTCAGGTCCCTGTTCCCAGCTGGCCCCCGGCTTCTCCCTCAGGTTCCTATTCACCCCTGCTGGCCCCCGGACCCTCCCTCAGGTCCCTGTTCTCCTGCTGGCCCAAGGTCCCTCCCTCAGGCCCATATTCCCCTACTTGCCCCAAGCCCATTTCTCAGGTCCCTGTTCCCCTCCAGACCCCCAGACCCTCCCTAAGATCCCCGTACCAACCTGGCTCTGGCCCTTCCCTAAGGTCCCTGTTCCCCTGCTGACTTACGGCTCCTAACTTAGGTCCTTGTTCCTGCTGTCCCCAGCCCATTCTTTAGGTCCCTCTTCACCTCTGATGGCCCCTGGCCCCTCCCTGAGGTGTCTGTTCCCCTGCTGGCGCCCAGCCCCTCCTCAGGTCCCTGTTCCCCTGCTGCCCCCGGCACCTCCCTCAGGATCGCGTTCCCCTGCTGGCCTTCAGCCTCTCCCTCACATCCCCATACCCTGCTGGCCCTCAATACCTCTCTCAGGTCCCCGTACCCTGCTGACCCCCAGCACCTCTCTCAGGTCCCTATTCAACCTTTCTCACCCCCGGCACCTCCCTCAGGTCCCTATTCACCTGCTAGCACCCCGCCCCTCCCTCAGAATCCTGTTCCCCCTGCTGGCGCATGGCCTCCCCTCAAGTCCCTGTTCACCAATGCTGGCCCCCAGCCCCTCCCTCAGGACTCTGTACCATGCTGGCCCCCAGCCCCTCTCTCAGGTCACTGTTCACCGCTGCTGAACCCCGGCCCCTCTCTCAGGTCACTGTTCTCCTGCGGGCCCCCAGACCCGCCCTCCAGTCCCTTTTCACCCCTACTAGCCCCCTCCCCCTCCATCAGGTCCCTGTCCCCCTGCTGGCCCTCAGCCCCTACCTCAGGTCCCTATTCTCCCCTTCTGGCCCCCAGCCCCTCCCTCAAGTTCTGTTCACCCCTGCTGGCCCCCAGCACCTCCCTCAGGACCCCATACTCTGCTGGCTCTGGATCCTCCCTCAATTCACTATTCCCAGGCTAGCACCCAGCCCCTCCGTCAGGTCTCTGCATCCTGCTGGCCCCCAGCCCCTCCCTCAGAATCCTGTTTTCCATGCTGGCCCATGGCCTCCCCTCAAGTCCCTGTTCACCCATGCTGTCCCCCAGCCCCTCCGTCAGGACGCTGTACCATGCTGGCCCCCGGCCTCTCTCTCAGGTCACTCTTCACCACATCTGGCCCTCGGCCCCACACTCAGGTCGCTGTACCATGCTGATTCCGGGCCCTCTCTCAGGTCACTGGTCTCCTGCTGGCCCCCAGACCCGCCCTCAAGTCCCTGTTCACCGCTGCTGGCGCCCTGCCGCTCCATCTGGTCCCTATCCCCCTGCTGGCCCCCAGCCCCTTCCACAGGTCCTTATTCACCCCTTCTGGCCCCCAGCCCCTCCCTCAAGTACCTGTTCACCCCTGCTGGCCCCCAGCACCTCCCTCAGGACCCCGTACATTGCTGGCCCTGGCACCTCCCTCAATTTCCTATTCCCAGGCTAGCACCCCGCCCCTCCGTCAGGTCTCTGCATCCTGCTGGCCCCCAGCCCCTCCCTCAGGTCTCTGTTCACCTTTGCTGGCCCCTGGCCCCTCCCTCAGGTCCTGTTTCCTTGCTTGTCCCCAGCCTCTCCTTCAGGTCCCCCTACCCTGCTTGCCCCAGCACATCTCTCAGGTCCCTGTTCACCTCTGCTGGCCCCCAGCTCTTCCCTCAGGTCCCTGTTCCCCTGCTGGCCCCCTCCCATTACTCAGTTTCCGTACCCCTGCTGACCCCTAGCCCCTCCCTAAGGTCCCTGTACCCTGCTGCCCCAGCCCCACACTCAGGTCCCCATACCCTGCTAGCCCCAGCCCCTTCCTCACTTCCCCATAACCTGCTGGCCCCCAGCCGCTCCCTCGGTTCTCTGTTCCCCTGCTGGCACCCATCCCCTCCCTCAGGTCACCTTACCCTGTTGGCCCCCAGCCCCTCCCTCAGGACCCTGTTCACCCATGCTGGCCCCCAGCCCCTTCTTCACGTCCCTGTTCACCACTTCTGACCCCAGCCCCTCCCTCAGGTCTCTGTTCCCCTGCTGGCCCCAGCCCCTTCCTCAGGTCACTCTTCCCCTACTGGCCCCCAGCCCCTCCTTCAGGTCCCCATTCCCTGCTGGCCCCCAGACCCTCCCTCAGGTCCCTGTTGCCCTGCTAGCCCCCAACCCCTCCCTCAGGTCACCTTACCCTGTTGGCCCCCAGCCCCTCCCTCAGGACCCTGTTCACCCATGCTGGCCCCCAGCCCCTTCTTCATGTCCCTGTTGAACTCTTATGAACCCAGCCCCTCCCTCAGGTCTCTGTTCCCCTGCTGGCCCCAGCCCCTTCCTCAGGTCACTCTTCCCCTACTGGCCCCCAGCCCCTCCTTCAGGTCCCCATTCCCCTGCTGGCCCCCAGACCCTCCTCAGGTCCCCGTATCCTGCTGTCCCCAAGCACCTCTCAATGGTTCCCATACCCTGCTCTCTCAGATTCCAGTACCCTGCTGGCCCGCAGCCCTTCCCTCAGGCCCCTATTCATCCCTGCTGGCAACCAGCCCCTCTCTGGACCCTGGACCCTGCTGCCCCTAGCCCCTCCCTCAAGTCCCTGTTCCCTTGCTGGCCCCCAGCCCCTCCCTCAGGTCCCCATGCTTTGCTGCCCCCAGCATCTCTCTCAGGTCCCCATACCCTGCTGGCCTGCAGCCCCTCCCTCAGGTCCCTGTTCACTCCTGATGGCCCCCGGACCCTCCCTCGGGACCCTGTACCATGCTAGCCCCCAGCCCCTCAGTCAGCTCCCTGTTCCCTGCTGGCCCCCGGCTTCTCCCTCAGGTTCCTTTCACCCCTGCTGGCCCCCAGACCCTCCCTCAGGTCCCTGTTCTCCTGTTGGCCCAACGACACTCCCTCAGGTCCATGTTCCCCTACTGGCCCCCAGACCATTCCTAAGGTCCCTGTTCCCCTCCAGACCCCCAGACCCTCCCTAAGATCCCCATACCAAGCTGGCTGCGGCTCTTCCCTAAGGTCCCTGTTGACCCTGATGGCTCCCGACCCCCAACTAGGTCCCTGTTCACCCCTGCTGGCCCACAGCCTCTCTCTCAGGTCCCCGTACCCTGCTGGCCCCCGGCACCTCCCTCAGGTCCCTCTTCCCCTGATAGCACCCAGCCCCTCCCTCAGAATCCTGTTCCCCCTGTTGTCCCATGGCCTCTCCTCAAGTCCCTGTTGACCCATGCTTGCCCCCAGCCCCTCCGTCCGGACCCCATACTCTGCTGGCCCTGGCTCCTCCCTCAATTCCCTATTCCCAGGCTAGCACCCCGCCCCTCCGTCAGGTCACTGCATCCTGCTGGCCCCCAGCCCCTCCCTCAGGTCTCTGTTCACCCTGGCTGGCCCCCGGCCCCTCCCTCAGTTCCTGTTTCCTTGCTGGTCCACAGCCCCTCCTTCAGGTCCCTATTCACCCCTGCTGGCCCCAGCACATCTCTCAGGTCCCCGCTGCATCCTGCTGGCCCCCAGCCCCTCCCTCAGGTCTCTGTTCACCCTTGATGGCCCCCGGCCCCTCCCTCAGGTCCTGTTTCCTTGCTGGTCCCCAGCCCCTCCTTCAGGTCCCCCTACGCTACTGGCCCCAGCACATCTCTCAGGTCCCTGTTCACCCCTGCTGGCCCCCAGCCCTTCCCTCAGTTGCCTGTTCACACCTGCTCGCCCCCAGGCCCTCCCTCAGGTCCCTGTTCGCCCCTGCTGGCCCCAGCCCCTCCCTCTGGTCCCTGATCCCCTGCTGCCCACCAGCACCTCCCTCATGTCCCCGTACCCTGTGGACCCCAGCACCTCTCTCAGGTCCCTTTAAACATGTGCTTGCCTGCAGCCCCTCCCTCAGGTGTCTGTTCCCCGCTGGCACCCTCCCATCTCTCAGTTTCCGTACCCCTGCTGGCCCCCAGCCCCTCCCTCAGGTCCCTGTACCCTGCTGCCCCAGCCCCACACTCAGGTCCCCATACCCTGATAGCCCCCAGCCCCTCCCTCAGGTCCCTGTCCCCCTGCTGGCACTCAGCCCCTTCCTCAGGTCCCTATTTTCCTCTTCTGGCCCCCAGCCCCTCCCTCAGGTCCCTGTACCCTGCTGCCCCAGCCCCACACTCAGGTCCCCATACCCTGCTAGCCCCAGCGCCTTCCTCAGGTCCCCGTAACCTGCTGGCCCCCAGAACCTCCCTCAGGTCCCTGTTCCCCTGCTAGCCCCCAACCCCTCCCTCAGGTCACCTTAGCCTGTTGGCCCCCAGCCCATCCCTCAGGACCCTGTTCACCCATGCTGACCCCCAGCCCCTTCTTCAGGTCCCTGTTCACCACTTCTGACCCCAGCCCCTCCCTCAGGTCTCTGTTCCCCTGCTGGCCCCAGCCCCTTCCTCAGGTCACTCTTCCCCTACTGGCCCCCAGCCCCTCCTTCAGGTCCCCATTCCCCTGCTGGCCCCCAGACTCTCCCTCAGGTCCCCGTATCCTGCTATCCCCCAGCACCTCTCTCTGGTCCCCGTACCCTGCAGCCCCCAGACCCTCCCTGTTCACCCCTGCTGGCTCCCAGCTCTTCCCTCAGGTGCCTGTTCACACCTGCTGGCCCCCAGGCCCTCCCTCAGTTCCTGTTCACCCCTGCTGGCCCCAGCCCCTCCCTCTGGTCCCTGTTCCCCTGCTGCCCACCAGCACGTACCTCAGGTCCCCATACCTTGCTGGCCCTCTGCACCTCCCTCAGGTCCCCTTACCCTCCTGCCCCAGCCCCACACTCAGGTCCCCATACCCTGGTAGCCTCAGCCCCTTCCTCAGGTCCCCGTAACCTGCTGGCCCTCAGCCCCTCCCTCAGGTTCCTGTTCACCCCTGCTGTCCCCCAGCCCCTCCCTCAGGTCCCTGTTCACCCCTGCTGGCCCCAGCCCCTCCCTCTGGTCCCTGTTCCCCTGCTGCCCACCAGCACCTCCCTCAGGTCCCCGTACTCTGTGGACCCCAGCACCTCTCTCAGTCCCTGTAAACACGTGCTTGCCTGCAGCCCCTCCCTCAGGTGTCTGTTCCCCGCTGGCACCCTCCATCTCTCAGTTTCCGTACCCCTGCTGGCCCCCAGCCCCTCCCTCAGGTCCCTGTACCCTGCTGCCCCAGCCCCACACTCAGGTCCCCATAAACTGCTAGCACCAGCCCCTTCCTCAGGTCCCCGTAACCTGCTGTCCCCCAGCCCCTCCCTCAGGTCCCTGTTCCCCTGCTAGCCCCCAACCCCTCCCTCAGGTCACCTTACCCTGTTGGCCCCCAGCCCCTCCCTCAGGACCCTGTTCACCCATGCTGACCCCCAGCCCCATCTTCAGGTCCCTGTTCACCACTTCTGACCCCAGCCCCTCCCTCAGGTCTCTTTTTTCCTGCTGGTCCCAGCCCCTTCCTCAGGTCACTCTTCCCCTACTGGCCCCCAGCCCCTCCTTCAGGTCCCCATTCCCCTGCTGGCCCCCAGACCCTCCCTCAGGTCCCCGTATCCTGCTGTCCCCCAGCACCTCTCTCTGGTCCCCGTACCCTGATGGCCCCCAGACCCTCCCTCAGTTCCCTGTTCACCCCTGCTGGCTCCGAGCCCCTCCCTCAGGTCCGTGTTCACCCCTGCTGGCCTACAGCTTCTCCCTCAGGTCCCTGTTCCCCTGCTGGCCCACGGATCTTCCCTCAGGTCCTTCTTCCTGCTGACCCCATCCTCTCTCTCAGTTCCCTGTTCATCCCCGTTGACCCCTGGAAACTCCCTCAGGAACCAGTACCCTGCTGCCCCCCAGCCCCTCCCTCAGGTCCCTGTTCCCTGCTGGCCCACAATCCCTCACTCAGGTCGCCTACCTGGCTGACCCTAGCCCCTCCCTCAGGTCCCTGTGCCCCTGCTTACTCCACTCCCCTCCCTCAGGTCCCTGTTCACCTCTGATGGCCCCCAGTGCCTCCCTCAGTTCTCTGTTCCACTACTGGTCCCCAACCCCTCCCTCAGGTCCCACTTCACCCCAGCTGGCTTCCAGCTCCTCCCTCAGGTCCCTGTTACCCTGATGGCCACCAATCACTTCTCGGGTCCCTGTTCACCCACGCTGGCCCCCACGTCCTCCCTCAGGTCCCTGTTCAACTGCTGGCTCCCAGAACCTCACACAGGTACCTGTACCTTTCTGGCCCCCAGCAACTCCCTCAGGTCCCTGTTCCCTGCTGCACCCGGCCCCTCCCTCAGTTTACTGTTCCCCTGCTAGCCCCTGGCCCCTCTCTCAGGTCCCCATACCCTGCTGTCCCCCAGTAGCTCTCTCAGATTCCAGTACCCTGCTGGCCCGCAGCCCTTCCCTCAGGTCCCTATTCATCCCTGCTGGCAACCAGCCCCTCTCTGGACCCTGGACCCTGCTGCCCCTAGCCCCTCCCTCAAGTCCCTGTTCCCTTGCTGGCCCCCAGCCCCTCCCTCAGGTCCCCATACTTTGCTGCCCCCAGCATCTCTCTCAGGTCCCCATACCCTGCTGGCCTGCAGCCCCTCCCTCGGGTTCCTGTTCATCCCTGTTGGCCCCTGGCCCCTCCCTCAGATCCCCATACCCTAGTGGTCCCTGGCCCATCTATCAGGTCCCCGTATCCTGCTGGCCCCAGATCCTTTCTCAGTTCCCCGTACCCTGCTGGCCCCCAGCACCTCCCTATGTTCCCCGTACCCTGCTGTCACCAGCACCTCTCTCAGGTCCCTGTTCACTCCTCCGGGTCCCTAATTCCTCCTTTAGCACCCCGTACCCTGCTAGCCCCCAGCCACTCCCTCAGTTCCCTGTTCCCCTGCTGAACAACGGCTCCTAACTTAGGTCCTTGTTCCAGCTGGCCCCCAGCCCTTTATTTAGGTCCCTGTTCACCCATGATGGCCCCCGCACCCTCCCTCAGGACGCCGTACCCTGCTAGCCCCCAGCCCCTCAGTCAGGTCCCATTCCCTGCTGGCCCCCGGCTCATCCCTCATGTTCCTATTCACCCCTGGTGGCCCCCGGACCCTCCATCAGGTCCCTGTTCCCCTGCTGTCCCACGGCCCCTCCCTTACTTCACTGTTCACACCTGCTGCCCCCGGCCCCTCCATCAGGTCCCCGTTCCCCTGCTGGCCCCCAGCCCCTTCCTTATGCCCCTGTTCCCCTCAAGACGCCCAGACGCTCCCTCAGATCCACGTACCAATCTGGCCCCCAGCCCCTCCATAATGTCCCTGATAACCCTGATGTCCACCGTCCCCTAACTCAGATCCCTGTTCACCCCTGCTGGTCTGCAGCCTCTCTCTCAGGTCCCCGTACCCTGCTGGCCTGCAGCCCCTCCCTAGGTCCCTGCTCACCCCTGTTGGCCCCTGGCCCCTCCCTCAGTACCCTGTACCCTACTGGTCCATGGCCCATCTCTCAGGAACCTGTATCCTGCTAGCCCCCACCTCCTTTCTCAGTTCCCTGTACCCTGCTGACCCCAGCACCTCCCTCAGTTCCACGTATCCTGCTGGCCAATAGCACATCTCTCAGGTCCCTGTTCACCCCTCCGGGTACCTAACCCCTCCTTTAGGTCCCCGTACCCTGCTGGCCCCCAGCCACTCCCTCAGGTCCCTGTTCCCCTGCTGACCGACGGCTTCTAACTTAGGTCCTTGTTCCCGCTGGCCTCCAGCCCTTTCTTTAGGTCCCTGTTCACCCCTGATGGCCCCCGCACCCTTCCTCGGGACCCCATACCCTGCTAGTCCCCAGCCCCTCAGTCAGGTCCCTGTTCCCTGCTGGCCCCCGGCTTCTCCCTCAGGTTCCTATTCACCCCTGCTGGCCCCCGGACCCTCCCTCAGGTCCCTGTTCTCCTGCTGGCCCAAGGCCCCTCCCTCAGGTCCATGTTCCCCTACTGGCCCCCAGCCCATTCCTCAGGTCCCTGTTCCCCTCCTGACCCCCAGAGCCTCCCTAAAATCCCCGTACCAAGCTGGCTCCGGCACTTCCCTAAGGTCCCTGTTGACCCTGATGGCTCCCGACCCCCAACTAGGTCTCTGTTCACCCCTGCTGGCCCACAGCCTCTCTCTCAGGTCCCCGTACCCTGCTGGCCCCCAGCACCTCTCTCAGGTCCCCATATCCTGCTGACCCCTGCCCTTCCCTCAGGTCCCTGTTCCCCTGCTGACTTACAGATCCTAACTAAGGTCCTTGTTCCTGCTGGCCCCCAGCCCATTCTTTAGGTCCCTGTTCACCTCAGATGGCCCCAGGCCCTCCCTCAGGTCCCTGTTCCCCTGCTGCCCCCAGCCCTTCCCTCAGGTCACTGTTTCCTGGTGGCCCCCGGACCCTCCCTCAGGATCGTGTTCCCCTGCTGGCCTAGAGCCTCTCCATCAGATCCCCATACCCTGCTGGCCCTCAACACCTCTCTCATGTCCCCGTACCCTGCTGACCCCCAGCACCTCTCTCAGGTCCCTGTTCAACTTTGCTGGCCCCCGGCACCTCCATCAGGTCCCTAGTCCCCTGCCATCACCCAGCCCCTCCCTCAGAATCCTGTTCCCCCTGCTGGCCCATGGCCTCCCCACAAGTCCCTGTTCACCTATGCTGGCCCCCGGCTCCTCTCTCAGGTCACTCATTGTTCACCCCTGCTGGCCCCCGGCCCCCCTCTCAGGTCACTGTTCTCTTGCTGGCCCCCAGACCGACCCTCCAGTCTCTGTTCACCCCTGCTGGCCCCCTGTCCCTCCATCAGGTCCCTGTCTCCCTGCTGGCCCTCAGCCCCTCCATCATGTCCCTGTCCCCCTGCTGGCCCTCAGCCCCTTGCTCAGGTCCCTATTCTCCTCTTCTGGCCCCCAGCACCTCCCTCAAGTTTCTGTTCACCCCTGCTGGCCCCCAGCACCTCCCTCAGGACCCCGTACTTTGCTGGCCCTGGCACCTCCCTCAATTCCCTATTCCCAGACTAGCACCCCGCCCCTCCGTCAGGTCACTGCATCCTGCTGGCCCCCAGCCCCTCCCTCAGGTCTCTGTTCACCCTGGCTGGCCCCCGGCCCCTCCCTCAGTTCCTGTTTCCTTGCTGGTCCACAGCCCCTCCTTCAGGTCCCTATTCACCCCTGCTGGCCCCAGCACATCTCTCAGGTCCCCGTTCATCCCTGCTGGCCCCCAGCCCTTCCCTCAGTTGCCTGTTCACACCTGCTGGTCCCCAGGCCCTGCCCAGGTCCCTGTTCACCCCTGCTGGCCCCAGCCCCTCCCTCTGGTCCCTGTTCCCCTGCTGCCCACCAGCACTTCCCTCAGGTCCCCGTACCCTGCTGGCCCCCAGCACCTCTCTCAGGTCCCTGTTCACAAGTGCTGGCCTGCAGCCCCACCCTCAGGTCTCTGTTCCCCTGCTGGCACCCATCCCCTCCCTCAGGTCCCTGTTCCCCTGCTGGCCCCCTCCCATCTCTCAGTTTCCATACCCCTGCTGGCCCCCGGCCCCTAGCTCAGGTCCCCTTACCTGGCTGACCCTAGCCCCTCCCACAGGTCCCTGTGCCCCTGCTAGCACCCAGCCCCTCCCTCATAATCCTGTTCCTCCTGCTGGCCCATGGCCTCCCGTCAAGTCCCTGTTCACCCATGCTGGCCCCCAGCCCCTCCGTCAGGACGCTGTACCATGCTGGCCCCCGGCCCCTCTCTCAGGTCTCTGTTCACCCCTGCTGGCCCCCAGCCCCTCCCTCAGGTCGCTGTACCCTGCTGGCCCCCGGACCCCTCTCTCAGGTCACTGTTCTCCTGTTGGCCCACAGACCCGCCCTCAAGTCCCTGTCCCCCTGCTGGCCCCCAGCCCCTTCCTCAGGTCCCTATTCACCGCTTCTGGCCCCCAGCCACTCCCTCAAGTCCCTGTTCACCCCTGCTGGCCCCCAGCACCTCCCTCAGGACCCCGTACTTTGCTGGCCCTGGCACCTACCTCAATTCCCTATTCCCAGGCTAGCACCCCGCCCCTCCGCCAGGTCGCTGCATCCTGCTGGCCCCCAGCCCCTCCCTCAGGTCTCTGTTCACCCTTGCTGGCCCCCAGCCCCTCCCTCAGGTCCTGTTTCCTTGCTGGTCCCCAGTCACTCCTTCAGGTCCCCCTACCCTGCCGGCCCCAGCACATCTCTCAGGTCCCTGTTCATCCCTGTTGGCCCCCAGCCCTTCCCTCAGTTGCCTGTTCACACCTGCTGGCCCCTAGGCCCTCCCCCAGGTCCCTGTTCACCCCTGCTGCCCCCAGCCCCTCCCTCTGGTCCCTGTTCCCCTGCTGCCCACCAGCACCTCCCTCAGGTCCCTGTTCCCCTGCTGGCCTGCAACCCCACCCTCAGGTCCCTATTCCCCTGCTGGCCCCCTCCCATCTCTCAGTTTCCATACCCCTGCTGGTCCCCAGTCCCTCCCTCAGGTCCCTGTACCCTGCTGCCCCAGCCCCACACACAGGTCCCCATACCATGCTAGCTCCAGCCCCTCCCTCAGGTCCCTGTTCCCCTGCTAACCCCCAACCATTCCCTCAGGTCACCTTACCCTGTTGGCCCCCAGCCCCTCCCTCAGGTCCCTGTTCCCCTGCTGACTGATGGCTCCTAACTTAGGTCCTTGTTCCTGCTGGCCCCCAGCCCATTCTTTAGGTCCCTGTTCACCTCTGATGGCCCCTGGCCCCTCCCTCAGGACCCCGTACCCTGCTGGCCCCCAGCCCCTCCCTCAGGTCCCTGTTCCCCTGCTGCCCCCAGCCCTTCCCTCAGGTCACTGTTCCCTGCTGGCCCACGGCCCCTCCCTCAGGATCGCGTTCCCCTGCTGGCCTTCAGCCTGTCACTCAGATCCCCATACCCTGCTGGCCCTCAACACCTCTCTCAGGTCCCGGTACCCTGCTGACTCCCAGCACCTCTCTCAGGTCCCTGTTCAACCTTGCTTTCCCATGGCACCTCCCTCAGGTCCCTATTCCCCTGCTAGCACCCAGCCCCTCCCTCAGAACCTGTTCCCCCTGCTGGCCCATGGCCTCCCCTCAAGTCCCTGTTCACCCATGCTGGCCCCCAGCCCCTCCGTCAGGACGCTGTACCATGCTGGCCCCCGGCCCCTCTCTCAGGTCACTGTTCACCCCTGCTGGCCCCGGCCCCTCTCTCAGGTCACTGTTCTCCTGCTGGCCCCCATACCTGCCCTCCAGTCCCTGTTACCCCTGCTGGCCCCCTGCCCCTCCATCAGGTCCCTGACCCCTGCTGGCCCTCAGCCCCTTCCTCAGGTCCCCATTCCCCCCTTCTGGCCCTCAGCCCCTCCCTCAAGTCCCTGTTAACCTCTGGTGGCCCCCAGCACCACCCTCAGGAACCCATACTCTGCTGGCCCTGGCACCTCCCTCTATTCCCTATTCCCAGGCTAGCACGCCGCCCCTCCGCCAGGTCACTGCATCCTGCTGGCCCCCAGCCCCTCCCTGAGGTCTCTGTTCACCCTTGCTGGCCCCCGGCCCCTCCCTCAGGTCCTGTTTCCTTGCTGGTCCCCAGCCCCTCCTTCAGGTCCCCCTACCCTGCTGGCCCCAGCACATCTCTCAGGTCTCTGTTCACCCCTGGTGGCCCCCAGCCCCTCCCTCTGGTCCCTCTTCCCCTGCTGCCCACCAGCACCTCCCTCAGGTCCCCGTACCCTGCTGGCCCCCAGAACCTCTCTCAGGTCCCTGTTCACACGTGCTGGCCTGCAGCCCCTCACTCAGGTATCTGTTCCCCTGCTGGCACCCATCCCCTCCCTCAGGTCCCTGTTCCCCTGCTGGCCCCCTCCCATCTCTCTGTTTCCGTACCCCTGCTGGCCCCCAGCCCCTCCCTCAGGTCCCCGTACCCTGCTACCACAGCCCAACACTCAGGTCCCCATACCCTGCTAGCCCCAGCCCCTTCCTCTGGTCCCCGTAACCTGCTGGCCCCCAGACCCTCCCTCAGGTCCCTGTTCCCCTGCTAGCCCCCAACCCCTCCCTCAGGTCACCTTACCCTGTTGGCCCCCAGCCCCTCCCTCAGGACCCTGTTCACCGATGCTGCCCCCCAGCCCCTTCTTCACGTCCCTGTTCACCACTTCTGACCCCAGTCCCTCCCTCAGGTTTCTGTTCCCATGTTGGCCCCAGCCCCTTCCTCAGGTCACTCTTTCACTACTGGCCCCCAGCCCCTCCTTCAGGTCCCCATTCCCCTGCTGGCCCCCAGAATCTCCCTCAGGTCCCCGTATCCTGCTGTCCCTCAGCACCTCACTCTGGTCCCCGTACACTGCTGGCCCCCAGACCCTCCCTCAGTTCCCTGTTCACCCCTGCTGGCTCCTAGCCCCTCCCTCAGGTCCCTGTTCCCCTGCTGGCCCACGGATCCTCCCTCAGGTCCTTCTTCCTGCTGACCCCATCCTCTCTCTCAGTTCCCTGTTCATCCCCGTTGACCCCTGGAAACTCCCTCAGGACCCCGTACCCTGCTGGCCCCCAGCCCCTCCCTCAGGTCACTGTTCCCTGCTGGACCGCGGCCCCTCCCTCAGGATCACGTTCCCCTGCTGGCCTTCAGCCTCTCCCTAAGATCCCCATACCCTGCTGGCCCTCAACACCTCTCTCAGGCCCCCGTACCCTGCTGACCCCCAGCACCTCTCTCAGGTCCCTGTTCAATCTTGCTGGCCCCCGGCACCTCCCTCAGGTCCCTATTCCCTTGCTAGCACCCAGCCCCTCCCTCAGAATCCTGTTCCCCCTGCTGGCCCATGGCCTCCACTCAAGTCCCTTTTCACCCATGCTGGCCCCCAGCCCCTCCGTCAGGACGCTGTACCATGAAGGCCCCCGGTCCCTCTCTCAGGTCTCTGTTCACCACTGCTGGGCCCCGGCCCCTCCCTCAGGTCGCTGTACCCTGCTGGCCCCCGGCCCCTCTCTCAGGTCACTGTTCTCCTGCTGGCCCCCAGCCCCTCCCTCAAGTCCCTGTTCACCCCTGCTGGCCCCCAGCCCTTCCCTAACTTGCCTGTTCACACCTGCTAGCCCCCAGGCCCTGCCCAGGTCCCTGTCCACCCCCGCTGCCCCCAGCCCCTCCCACTGGTCCCTGTTCGTCTGCTGCCCACCATCACCTCCCTCAGGTCCCTGTTCACACGTGCTGGCCTGCAGCCCCTCCCTCAGGGCTCTGTTCCCCTGCTGGCACCCATCCCCTCCCTCAGGTCCCTGTTCCCCTGCTGGCCCCTTCCCATCTCTCATTTTCCGTACCCCTGCTGGCCCCCAGCCCCTCTCTCAGGTCCCCGTACCCTGCTGCCCCAGCCCCACACTTAGGTCCCCATACCCTGCTAGCCACAGCCCCTTCCTCAGGTCCCCGTAACCTGCTGGCCCCCAGACCCTCCCTCAGGTCCCTGTTCCCCTGCTAGCCACCAACCCCTCTCTCAGGCCCCCATACCCTGCTGACCCCCAGCACCTCTCTCAGGTCCCTGTTCAACCTTGGTGGCCCCCGGCACCTCCCTCAGGTCCCTATTCCCCTGCTAGCTCCCAGCCCCTCCCTCAGAATCCTGTTCCCCCTGCTGGCCCATGGCCTCCCCTCAAGTCCCTGTTCACCCATGCTGGCCCCCAGCCCCTCCGTGAGGACGCTGTACCATGCTGGCCCCCGGCCCCTCTCTCAGGTCACTTTTCACCCCTGCTGGCCCTCGGCCCTGCTCTCATGTCACTGTTCTCTTGCTGGCCCCCAGACCCGCCCTCCTGTCCCTGTAATCCCCTGCTGGCCCCCTGCCCCTCCATCAGGTACTTGTCCCCCTGCTGGCCCTCCGCCCCTTCCTCAGGTCCCTATTCTCCCCTTCTGGCCCCCAGCACCTCCCTCAAGTTCCTGTTCACCCCTGGTGGCCTACAGCAGCTCCTTCAGGACCCCATACTCTGCTGGCTCTGGCTCCTCCCTCAATTCCCTATTCAGGCTAGCACCCAGCCCCTCCATCAGGTCGCTGCATCCTGCTGGCCCCCAACCCTCCCTCAGGTCTCTGTTCACCCTGGCTGGCCCCTAGCCCCTCCCTCAGGTCGCTGTACCACGCTGGCCCCCGGCCCCTCTCTCAGGTCACTGTTCTCCTGCTGGCCCCCAGACCCGCCCTCAAGTCCCTGTTCACCCCTGTTGGCCCCCTGCCCCTCCATCAGGTCCCTGTCCCCCTGCTGGCCTCCAGCCCCTTCCTCAGGTCCCTATTCACCCCGTCTCATCCCCAGCCCCTCTCTCAAGTCCCTGTTCACCCCTGCTGGCCCCCAGCACCTCCCTCAGGACCCCGTACTTTGCTGGCCCTGGCACCTCCCTCAATTCTCTATTCCCAGGCTAGCACCCTGCCCCTCTGCTAGGTCACTGCATCCTGCTGGCCCCCAGCCCCTCCCTCAGGTCCCCGTACCCTGCTACCCCAGCCCCACACTCAGGTCCCCGTACCCTGCTAGCCCCAGCCCCTTCCTCAGGTCCCTGTAACCTGCTGGCCCCCAGAACCTCACTCAGGTCCCTGTTCCCCTGTTAGCCCCCAACCCCTCCCTCAGGTCACCTTACCCTGTTGGCCCCCAGCCCCTCCCTCAGGACCCTGTTCACCTATGCTGGCCCCCAGCCCCTTCTTCACGTCCCTGTTCACCACTTCTGACCCCAGGCCCTCCCTCAGGTCTCTGTTCCCCTGCTGGCCCCAGCCCCTTCCTCAGGTCACTCTTCCCCTACTGGCCCCCAGCCCTTCCTTCTGGTCCCCATTCCCCTGCTTGCCCCCAGACCCTCCCTCAGTTCCCTGTTCACCCCTGCTGGCTCCGAGACCCTCCCTCAGGTCCGTGTTCACCCCTGCTGGCCTACAGCTTCTCCCTCAGGTCCCTGTTCCCCTGCTGGCCCACGGATCTTCCCTCAGGTCCTTCTTCCTGCTGACCCCATCCTCTCTCTCAGTTCCCTGTTCATCCCCGTTGACCCCTGGAAACTCCCTCAGGAACCAGTACCCTGCTGCCCCCCAGCCCCTCCCTCAGGTCCCTGTTCCCTGCTGGCCCCCGGTCCCTCCCTCAGGTCCCCTTACCTGGCTGACCCTAGCCCCTCCCTCAGGTCCTTGTGCCCCTGTTAGCACCCAGCCCCTCCCTCAGAATCCTGCTCCCCCTGCTGGCCCATGGCCTCCTGTCAAGTCCCTGTTCACCCATGCTGGCCCCCAGCCCCTTCTTCAGGTCCCTGTTCACCACTTCTGACCCCAGCCACTCCCTCAGGTCTCTGTTCCCCTGCTGCCCCCAGCCCCTTCCTCAGGTCACTCTTCCCCTACTGCTCCCAGCCCCTCCTTCAGGTCCCCATTCCCCTGCTGGCCCCCAGACCCACCCTCAGGTCCCCGTATCCTGCCGTCCCCCAGCACCTCTCTCTGGTCCCCGTACCCTGCTGGCCCTCAGCCCCCCCTCAGTTCCCTTTTCACCCCTGCTGGCTCCGAGCCCCTCCCTCAGGTCCCTGTTCCCCTGCTGGCGCACAGCCCCTCCCTCAGGTCCCTGTTCCCCTGCTGGCCTCAAGACCCTCCCACCGGTCCCTGTTCCCCTGCTGGCGCGCAGCCCCTCCCTCAGGTCCCTGTACCCGGCTCTTCCCTGACCCTCCCTCATGTCCCTGTTCTCTTGCTTGCCCAAGGCCCCTCCCTCAGGTCCATGTTCCCCTACTAGCCCCCGGCCCTTCCCTCAGGTCCATGTTAACCCTCAAGAATTCCGACCCCTAACCAGTTCCCTCTTCAACCCTGCTGGCCCACAGCCTCTCTATCAGGTCCCCGTACTCTGCTGGCCCCCAGCACCTCTCTCAGGTCCCCATATCCTGCTGGCCAATGCCCTTCCCTCAGGTCGCTGTTCCCCTGCTGACTTACGGCTCCTAACTTAGGTCCTTGTTCCTGCTGGCCCCCAGCCCATTCTTTAGGTCCCTGTTCACCTCTGATGGCCCCTGGCCCCTCCCTCAGGACCCCGTACCCTGCTGGCCCCCAGCCGCTCCCTCAGTCCCTGTTCCCCTGCTGGCCCCCAGCCCCTCCCTCAGGTCTCTGTTCACCCTGGCTGGCCCCCGGCCCCTCCCTCAGCTCCTGTTTCCTTGCTGCTCCCCAGCCCCTCCTTCAGGTCCCCCTACCCTGCTGGCCCCAGCACATCACTCAGGTCCCAGTTCATCCCTGCTGGACCCAGCCCTTCCCTCAGTTGCCTGTTCACACCTGATGGCCCCCAGGCCCTCCCTCAGGTCCCTGTTCACCTCTGCAGGCCAGAGCCCCTCCCTCTGGTCCCTGTACACCCCCTGCTTCCCAGCAGCACCTCCCTCAGGTCCCCATACCGTGCTGGCCCCCAGCACCGCTCTCAGGTCCCTGTTCACACGTGCTGGCCTACAGCCCCTGCCTCAGGTCTCTGTTCCCCTGCTGGCACCCATCCCCTCCCTCAGGTCCCTGTTCCCCTGCTGGCCCCCTCCCATCTCTCAGTTTCCGTACCCCTGCTGGCCCCCAGCCCCTCCTTCAGGTCCCCGTACCCTGCTGCCCCAGCCCCACACTCAGGTCCCCATACCCTGCTAGCCCCAGCCCCTTCCTCAGCTCCCCGTAACCTGCTGGCCCCCAGCCCCTCCCTCAGGTCCCTGTTCCCCTGCTAGCCCCCAACCCCTCCCTCAGGTCACCTTACCCTGTTGGCCCCCAGCCCCTCCCTCAGGACCCTGTTCACCCATGCTGGCCCCCAGCCCCATCTTCAGGTCCCTGTTCACCACTTCTGACCCCAGCCCCTCCCTCAGGTCTCTGTTCCCCTGCTGGCCCCAGCCCTTTCCTCAGGTCACTCTTCCCCTACTGGTCCCCAGCCCCTCCTTCAGGTCCCCATTCCCCTGCTGGCCCCCAGACTCTCCCTCAGGTCCCCGTATCCTGCTATCCCCCAGCACCTCTCTCTGGTCCCCGTACCCTGCAGGCCCCCAGACCCTCCCTCAGTTCCGTGTTCACCCCTGCTGGCTCCTAGCCCCTCCCTCAGGTCCGTGTCCCTCTGCTGGCCCCCAGCCCCTTCCTCAGGTCCCTATTCACCGCTTCTGGCCCCCAGCCACTCCCTCAAGTCCCTGTTCACCCCTGCTGGCCCCCCAGCACCTCCCTCAGGACCCCGTACTTTGCTGGCCCTGGCACCTCCCTCAATTCCCTATTCCCAGGCTAGCACCCTGCCCCTCCGCCAGGTCACTGCATCCTGCTGGCCCCCAGCCCCTCCCTCAGGTCTCTGTTCACCCTGGCTGGCCCCCGGCCCCTCCCTCAGCTCCTGTTTCCTTGCTGGTCCCCAGCCCCTCCTTCAGGTCCCCCTACCCTGCTGGCCCCAGCACATCTCTCAGGTCGCTGTTCTTCCCTGCTGGACCCCAGCCCTTCCCTCAGATGCCTGTTCACACCTGCTGGCCCCCAGGCCCTCCCTCAGGTCCCTGTTCACCCCTGCTGCCCCAGCCCCACCCTCTGGTCCCTGTTCCTCTGCTGCCCAGCAGCACCTCCCTAATGTCCCCGTACCCTGCTGGCCCCCAGCACCTCTCTCAGGTCCCTGTTCACAAGTGCTGGCGTACAGCCCCTGCCTCAGTTCTCTGTTCCCCTGCTGGCACCCATCCCCTCCCTCAGGTCCCTGTTCCCCAGCTGGCCCCCTCCCATCTCTCAGTTTCCGTACTCCTGCTGGCCCCCAGCCCCTCCCTCAGGTCCCCCTACCCTGCTGGCCCCAGCATATCTCTCAGGTCCCGGTTCATCCCTGCCGGACCCCAGCCCTTCCCTCAGTTGCCTGTTCACACCTGCTGCCCCCAGCCCCTCCCTCAGGTACCTGTTCCCCTTCTGCCCACCAGCACCTCCCTCAGGTCCCCGTACCCTGCTGGCCCCCAGCACCTCTCTAAGGGCCCAGTTCACACGTGCTGGCCTGCAGCCCCTCCCTCAGGTCTCTGTTCCCTTGCTGGCACCCATCCCCTCGCTCAGGTCCCTGTTCCCCTGCTGGCCCCCTCCCATCTCTCTGTTTCCGTACCCCTGCTGGCCCCCAGCCCCTCCCTCAGGTCCCCGTACCCTGCTGCCCCAGCCCCACACTCAGGTCCCCATACCCTGGCAGCCCCAGCCCCTTCCTCAGGTCCCCGTAACCTGCTGGCCCCCAGACCCTCCCTCAGGTCCCTGTTCCCCTGCTAGCCACCAACCCCTCTCTCAGGCCCCCATACCCTGCTGACCCCCAGCACCTCTCTCAGGTCCCTGTTCAATCTTGCTGGCCCCCGGCACCTTTCTCAGGTCCCTATTCCCCTGCTGGCACCCAGCCCCTCCCTCAGAATCCTGTTCCCCCTGCTGGCCCATGGCCTCCCCTCAAGTCCCGGTTCACCCATGCTGGCCCCCAGCCCCTCCGTCAGGAATGCTGTACCATGCTGGCCCCCGGCCCCTCTCTCAGGTCTCTGTTCACCCCTGCTAGCCCCGACCCCTCCCTCAGGTCGCTGTACCCTGCTGGCCCCCGGCCCGTCTCTCAGGTCACTGTTCTCCTGCTACCCCCAGACCTGCCCTCCAGTCCCTGTTCACCCCTGCTGGCCCACTGCCCCTCCATCAGATCCCTGTCCCCCTGCTGGCCCCCAGCCCCTTCCTCAGGTCCCTAGTCACCCCTTCTGGCCCCCAGTCCCTCCCTCAAGTCCCTGTTCATCCCTGCTGGCCCCCAGCACCTCCTTCAGGACCCCGTACTTTGTTGGCACTGGCACCTCCCTCAATTCCCTATTCCCAGGCTAGCACCCCGCCCCTCCGTCAGGTCACTGCATCCTGCTGGCCCCCAGCCCCTCCCTCAGGTCTCTATTCACCCTTGCTGGCCCCCGGCCCCTCCCTCAGGTCCTGTTTCCTTGCTGGTCCCCAGCCCCTCCTTCAGGTCCCCTACCCTGCTGGCCCCAGCATATCTCTCAGGTCCCGGTTCATCCCTGCTGGACCCCAGCCCTTCCCTCAGTTGCCTGTTCACACCTGCTGCCCCCAGGCCCTCCCTCAGGTACCTGTTCCCCTGCTGCCCACCAGGACCTCCCTCAGGTCCCCGTACCCTGCTGGCCCCCAGCACCTCTCTCAGGGCCCAGTTCACACGTGCTGGCCTGCAGCCCCTCCCTCAGGTCTCTGTTCCCCTGCTGGCACCCATCCCCTCGCTCAGGTCCCTGTTCCCCTGCTGGCCCCCTCCCATCTCTCAGTTTCCGTACCCCTGCTGGCCCCCAGCCCCTCCCTCAGGTCCCCGTACCCTGCTGCCCCAGCCCCACACTCAGGTCCCCATACCCTGGCAGCCCCAGCCCCTTCCTCAGGTCCCCGTAACCTGCTGGCCCCCAGCCCCTCCCTCAGGTCCCTGTTCCCCTCCTAGCCCCCAACCCCTCCCTCAGGTCACCTTAGCCTGTTGGCCCCCAGCCCCTCTCTCAGGACCCTGTTCACCCATGCTGACCCCCAGCCCCTTCTTCAGGTCCCTGTTCACCACTTCTGACCCCAGCCCCTCTCTCAGGTTTCTGTTCCCATGTTGGCCCCAGCCCCTTCCTCAGGTCACTCTTCCGCTACTGGCCCCCAGCCCCTCCTTCAGGTCCGCATTCCCCTGCTGGCCCCCAGACTCTCCCTCAGGTCCCCGTATCCTGCTGTCCCCCGGACCTCTCTCGTCCCCGTACCCTGCTGGCCCCCAGACCCTCCCTCAGTTCCCTGTTCACCGCTGCTGGCTCCGAGACCCTCCCTCAGGTCCGTGTTCACCCCTGCTGGCCTACAGCTTCTCCCTCAGATCCCTGTTTCCCTGCTGGCCCACGGATCCTCCCTCAGGTCCTTCTTCCTGCTGACCCCATCCTCTCTCTCAGTTCCCTGTTCATCCCCGTTGACCCCTGGAAACTCCCTCAGGAAACAGTACCCTGCTGCCCCCCAGCACCTCCCTCAGGTCCCTGCTCCCTGCTGGCCCCAGGTTCCTCCCTCAGGTCCCCTTGACTGGCTGACCCCAGCCCCTCCCTCAGGTCCCTGTGCCCCTGCTTACTCCCAGCCCCTCCCTCAGGTCCCTGTTTACCTCTGATGGCCCCCAGCGCCTCCCTCAGTTCTCTGTTCCGCTACTGGTCCCCAGCCCCTCCCTCAGGTCCCCGTACTCTTATGGCCCCCAGCCCATCCCTCAGGTCCCACTTCACCCCTGCTGGCCTCTAGCCCCTCCCTCACGTCCCTGTTCCCCTGATGTCCACCAACCACTTTTCAGGTCCCTGTTCACCCACGATGGCCTTTGGTCCTCCCTCAGGTCCCTGTTCAACTGCTGGCCCCCAGAACCTCACACAGGTACCTGTACCCTTCTGGCCCCCAGCAACTCCCTCAGGTCCCTGTTCCCTGCTGCACCCAGCCCCTCCCTCAGTTTACTGTTCCCCTGCTAGCCACTGGCCCCTCTCTCAGGTCCCCATAGCCTGCTGTCCCCCAGTAGCTCTCTCAGATTCCAGTACCCTGCTGGCCCGCAGCCCTTCCCTCAGGTCCCTATTCATCCTTGCTGGCCCCCAGCCCCTCTCTGGACCCTGGACCCTGCTGCCCCAGCCCCCTCTCAAGTCCCTGTTCCCTTGCTGGCCCCCAGCCCCTCCCTCAGGTCCCCATACTTTGCTGCCCCCAGCATCTCTCTCAGGTCCCCATACCCTGCTGGCCTGCAGCCCCTCCCTCAGGTTCCTGTTCATCCCTGTTTTCCCCTGGCCCCTCCCTCAGATCCCCATACCCTACTGGTCCCCGGCCCATCTATCAGGTCCCCGTATCCTGCTGGCCCCCAGATCCTTTCTCAGTTCCCCGTACCCTGCTGGCCCCCAGCACCTCCCTCTGTTCCCCGTACCCTGCTGTCCCCAGCACCTCTCTCAGGTCCCTGTTCAACCCTCCTGGACCCTGGACCCTCCTTCGGGACCCCGTACCCTGCTGCCCCCAGCCCCTCCCTCAGGTCCCTGTTCCCCTGCTGACCGACGGCTCCTAACTTAGGTCCTTGTTCCTGCTGGCCCCTGTTTTGCCCCAGCCCCTCCCTCAGGTCCCTGTTCCCCTGCTGGCATGCAGCCCTTCCCTTAGGTCCCTGTACCCTGCTGGCACCCAGCTCCTCTCTCAGGTTCCCATACCCTGCTGGCCCCCAGTCCCTCTTCAGGTTGCTGTACCCTGCTGGACCCCGGCCCCTCTCTCAGGTCACTGTCCCCCTGCTGGCCTCCAGCCCCTCCCTCTGTCCCTGTTCCCTTGCTGACTGACGGCTCCTAACTTAGGTCCTTGTTCCTGCTGGGCCCCAGCCCTTTCTTTAGGTCCCTGTTCAACACTGATGGCCTACGGCCCCTCCCTCTGGACCCCGTACCCTACTAGCCCCCAGCCCCTCAGTCAGGTCCCTGTTCCTTAATGGCCCCTGGCTCCTCCCATACGTCCCTGTTCACCCCTGCTGGCCCACGGACCATCCATCAGGTCCCTTATCACCCTTGCTGGCCTCTAGCCCCTCCCTCAGGTCCCAGTTACCCTGATGGCCCCTAACCCCTCCCTCAGGTCCCTGTTCACCCCCGCTGGCCCCCAGAACCTAAATCAGGTACCTGTTTCCTGCTGCCCCCAGCAACTGCCTCAGGTCCCTGTATACTGCTGCCCCCGGCCCCTCCCTAAGTTCACTGTTCCACTGCTGGCTCCTGGCCCCTCCCTCAGGTCCCCGTACCCTCTTGTCCCCCAGCCCCTCTCTCAGGTCCCCGCACCCTGCTGTCCCCCAGCAACTCTCTCAGGTCCCCGTACCCTGCTGACCCGCAGCCCTTCCCTCAGGTCCCTATTCACCCCTGCTGGCCCCCAGCCCCTCTCTGGACCCTGTACCATTCTGCCCCTAGCCCCTCCCTGAGGATCCCTTACCCTGCTAGCCCCCAGCCCCTCAGTCAGGTCCCTGTCCCTTGCTGGCCACCGGCTCCTCCCTCAGGTCCCTGTTTACTCCTGCTGGCCCCCGGACCCTCCATCAGGTCTCTGTTCCCCTGGTGGTGCCCAGCCCATCCATCCGGTCCCTGTTCCCCTGCTGTCCAAAGGCCCCACTCTTAGGTACTGTTCAACCCTGCAGGCACCGACCCCTCCGTCAGGTCCCTGTTCCCCTGCTGGCCCCCGGCCCCTCCCTCAGGTCCTTGTTCACCCATGTTTGCCACGGTCCCTCCGTCAGGTCCCTTTTCAACTGCTGGCCCCCAGAACCTCACTCAGGTCCCTGTACCCTGCTGGCCCTCAGCACTTCCCTGTGGTCCCTTTTCACCCCTGCTGGCCCTCAGCAATTCGCCCAGGTCCCCGTATTCTGCTGGCCCCCAAGCCCTCCCTCAGGTCCCTGTTCCCCTGCTGGCCACCAGCCCGTCCCTTAGGTCCCTGTTCAACTGCTGGTACAAAGCCCGTGCCTCAGGTCCCTGTACCCTGCTGGCCCCCAGCAACTCCCTCTGGTCCCTGTACCCTGCTGCCCCCGGCCCCACCTTCAGGCCACTGTTCCCCTGCTGGCCCCTGGCCTCTCCCTCAGCTCCCCATACCCTGATCTCCCCAAGCCCTTCTCTCAGGTCCCTGTACCCTGCTGACCCACAGCCCTTCTCTCAGGTCCCTATTCATCCCTGCTGGCCCCCAGCCCCTCTCTGGACCCTGTCCCTGCTGCCCCTAGCCCCTCCCTCAAGTCCCTGTTCCCCTGGTGGCCCCCAGCCCCTCCCTCAGGTCCCCATACTTTGCTACCCTCAGCATCTCTCTCAGGTTCCCATACCCTACGGGCCTGCAGCTAATTCCTCAGGTCCCTGCTCTCCCCAATTGGCCCCTGGCCCCTCCCTCAGTACACTGTACCCTACTGTTCCCTGTCCCACCTCTCAGGTCCCCATATCCTGCTGGTCCAAGCTCCTTTCTCAGTTCCCTGTACCCTACTGGCACCCAGCACCTCCCTCTGTTCCCCGTAACCTGCTGGCCCCAGGCCTTCCTTCAGATCGCTTTACCCTGCTGGCCCCCAGCCCCTCTCTCAGGTCACTGTCCCCCTGCTGCCGCTAGCCCCTTCCTCAGGTTCCTGTTCACACCTGCTGGCCGCCAGTCCCTCCCTCAGGTCACTTTCCCTGCTGGCCCGCAGTCCTTTCCTTCGGTCCCCGTACACTGCTGGCACCCAGCACCTCTCTCAGGTCCCCATATCCTGCTGGCCCCCAGCCCCTCCTTCAGGTCCCTGTTCACCTCTGATGGCCCCGGCCCCTCCCTCAGGACCCTGTTTCCCTTCTGGCCCCCAGGCCCTCCCTTAGGTCCCTGTACCCTGCTGGCACCCAGCACCTCTCTCAGGTCCCCATAACCTGCTGGCCCCTGCCCCTCCTTCAGGTCGCTGTACCCTGCTGGCCTCCTGCCCCTCTCTGGTCACTGTTCCCCTGCTGGCCCCCAGCCCCTCCCTCAGCTCCCTGTGCAAACCTGCTGGCCTCTGGCCCTTCCCTCAAGTCCTTGTTCATCCCTGCTTACCACAGCCACTCCCTCTGCTCCTTGTTCCTACTGGCCACCAGCCCCTCCCTCAGGTCCCTGTTCATTGTTGGCCCCCAGCCCCTTCCTCGAGTCCCTGTTCCCCCTGCTGGCCCAACGCCCCCCGCTCCGGTCCCTGTTCACCCTTTCTGGCCCCCAGAACCTGCCTCAGGTCCCCGTACCCTGCTGGCCCCCAGCACCTCCGCAGCTCCCTGTCCTCCTGCTGTCTCATGGCCACTCCCTCAAGTCCCTGTTCACCCCTGCTGGCCCCTGACCCCTCCCTCAGGTCCCTGTTCCCCTGCTGGTCCCCAGCCCCTTCCTCGGGGCCCTGTTCCCCCTGCTGGCCCAACACCCCCCCTCCGGTCCCTGTTCACCCCTTCTGGCCCCCAGAACCTCCCTCAGGTCCCCGTACCCTGTTGGCTCCAAGCATCTCCCTCAGGTCCCCGTACCCTGATGGCCCACAGCACCTCTCTCATGTCCCTGTTCACCCCTGTTGGCCCCAGCACCACCCTCAGCTCCTTGCTCCTTCTGGCCCCCAGCCCCTCTCTCGGGTCCCTGTTCACCCCTGTTGGACCCGGCCCCTCCCTCAGGACCCTGTTTCCCTTCTGGCCCCCAGGCCCTCCCTTAGGTCCCTGTTCCTCTGCTGGACCCCGGCCGCTCGCTCAGGTCCCCTTACCCCCTTGTGCCCAGCCCCTCCCTCTGTTCCGCATACCCTGCAGGCCCGCGGCCCCTCCTTCATGTCCCTGTTCAACCCTGCTGGCCGCAAACCCTCCCCCAGGTACCCGTACCCTGCTGGTCCACGGCCCTTCCCTCCGGTCCCTGTTCCCCTGCAGTCCCCCAGCCCCTCCCTCAGCTCCCTGTTCCCCTGCTGTCCCCCAGCCCTTCCCAAAGGTCCCTGTTCACCCCCGCTGGTCCCCGGCCCCTAATTCAGAACCCTGTACCATGCTGGCCCTAGCCCCTCCCTCAGGACCACATTCCCGGCTGGCCCCAGCCGCTCCCTCAGGTCCCTATTCCCCTGTTGGCCCCCAGCCCCTCTCTCAGGTCCTTGTTCCTGGTGGCCCCCGGCTCTTCCCTCAAGTCCTTGTTCCTGCTGGCCCCCGGCTCTTCCCTCAAGTCCTTGTTCCTGCTGGCCCCCAGCCACTCTCTCAGTTCCCTGTTCACCCCTGATGACCCGCGGCTGCTCCCTCAGGACCCTGTACCTGCTGGCCCCCAGCCGCTCCCTCAAGTCCCTGTACCCTGCTGGCCCCCAGCCCCTCCCTCAGGTCACTGTTCCCGTGCTGGCCCCCGGCCCTCCCTTAGGTCCCCGTACCCTGCTGTCCCCAGCACCTCACTCAGGTGCCCGTACCCTGCTGGCCCGAAGCACCTCTCTCAGGTCCCCATACCCTGTTGACTCCCAGCCCTTCCCTCAGGTCCCTTTACACAACTGCTGGCCCCCGGCCCCTCATCAGGACCCTGTAACTTTCTGGCCCCCAGCCCCTCCCTCAGGTCCCTGTTCCCTGCTGACTCCAGCCCCTCCCTCAGGTCTCTGTTCACCACTGCTGACCCCGGCCCCTCCCTCAGGACCCCTAACCCTGCTGGTCCCATTACCTCCCTCAGGTCCGTGTTCAACCCTGCTGGCCCCAGCACCTCTATCAGGACCCTGTTCCCCCTATTTGGCCCCAGACCCTCCCTCAGGTCCCTGTTACCCTGCTGGACCCCAGCCCTTCCCTCAGTTCCCTGTTCCCCTGCTGGCCTGCAGCCCTTCCCTTAGGTCCCTGTACCCTGATAGCCCCCAACCCCTCCCTCGGGTCCCTGTTCACCCACGCTAGCCCCCGGCCCCTCCCTAAGGTCCCTGTTCAACTGCTGGTCCCCAGAACCTCACTCAGGTCCCTGTACCCTGCTGGCCCCCAGCAACTCCCTCAGGTCCGTGTACCCTGCTACCCCCGGCCCCTCCTTCAGGTCACTGTTCCCCTGCTAGCCCCTGGCCCCTCCCTCAGGTCCCCATACCCTGCTTTCCCCCAGCCCCTCTCTCAGGTCCCCGTAGCCTGCTGTCCCATAGCAACACTCTCAGGTTGCAGTACCCTGCTGGCCCCCGGCCCCTCCTTCAGGTCCCTGTTCACCCATGTTTGCCCCCGGTCCCTCCGTCAGGTCCCTTTCCAACTGCTGGCCCCCAGATCCTCACTCAGGTCCCTGTACCCTGATGGCACCCAGCCCCTCCCTCAGGTCCCCATACCCTGCTGGCTCCCAGCCCCTCCCTCAGGTCCCTCTTCACCACTGCTGGCCTCCAGCCCCTCCCTCAGGTCCCTGTTAAACTGATGGCCCCCAAACCCTTCTTCAGGTCCCTGTTCACCCCTGCAGGCCCCCAGCACCTCCCTCAGTTTCCCTTACCCTGCTGGGCCCCAGCACCTCCCTAGGTCCCCGTACCCTGCTGGCCCAAAGCACCTCTCTCAGGTCCCTGTTCACCCCTGCTGGCCCCCAGCCCTTCCCTCAGGTCCCTGTTCACACCTGCTGGCCCCCAGCCCGTCCCTGAGGTCCCTGATCCCATGCTGGCCAACAGCCCATTCCTCTGCTCACTGTTCCCTGCTGGCCCCCGGCCCCTCCCTCAGGAACCCATTACCCTGCTGGCCTTCAGCCACTCCCTCAGATCCCCATACAATGCTGGCCCTCAACACCTCTCTCAGATCCCTGTACCCTGCTGACCCCCAGCACCTCTCTCAGGTCCCTATTCAAACTTGCTTGCCCCCGGGACCTCCCTCAGGTCCCTATTCCCCTGCTAGCACCCAGCCCCTCCGTCATGTCCCTGTTCCCTCTTCTGGCCCACGGCCTCCTGTCAGGTCCCTGTTCACCCCTGCTGGCCCCCAGCCCCTCCCTCGGGTCGCTGTACCATGCTGGCCCCCGGCCCCTCTCTCAGGTTACTGTTCTCCTGCTTGCCCCCAGACCTGCCCTCAAGTCCCTGTTCACCCCTGCTGGCCCCCTGCCCCTCCATCAGGTCCCTGTCACCCTGCTGGCCCCCAGCCCCTCCCTCAAGTCCTGTTCAACCCTGCTGGCCAACAGAACCTCCCTCAGGACCTCGTACTCTGCTGGCCCCCGGCACCTCCCTCAGGTCCCCATTCCCTGCTAGCACCCAGCCCCTCCCTCAGGTCCCTGTACCCCTGCTGGCCCGCGGCACCTCTCAGGTCCCTGTTCACCCCTGCTGACCCCCGGCCCCTCCCTCAGGTCACAGTACCCTGCTGGCCCACGGCCCCCACTCAGGTCCCAGTTCCCCCTGCTGGCCCCCGGGCCCCCCTCAGGTCCCTATTCCCCTGCTAGCACCCAGCCCTTCCCTCAGGTGCCTGTTACCCATGCTGGCCCACGGCCCCCCTCAGGTCCCTGTTCACCCCTACTGGGCCCCGGGCCCTCCATCAGGTCGCTGTACCCTGCTGGCCCCCGGCCCCTTCTGGTCACTGTTCCCCTTCTGTCCCCCAGCCCCTCCCTTAGCTCCCTGTGCAAACCTGCTGGACTCTGGCCCTTCCCTCAGGACCCTGTTCATCCCTGCTTACCACAGCCACTCCCTCTGCTCCTTGTTCCTACTGGCCACCAGCCCCTCCCTCAGATCCCTGTTCATTGTTGGCCCCCAGCCCCTTCCTCGGGTCCCTGTTCCCCCTGCTGGCCCAACGCCCACCCTCCAGTCCCTGTTCACCCCTTCTTGCCCCAGAACCTCCCTCAGCTCGCCGTACCCTTTTGGCTCCCAGAACCTCCCTCAGGTCCCCGTATCCTGAAGGCCCACAGCACCCCTCTCTCTGGTCCCTGTTCACCCCTGCTGGCCTCCAGCCCCTCCCTCAGGTCCCTGCTCACCCCTGTTGGCCCCTGGCCCCTCCCTCAGGACACTGTACCCTACTGGTCCCCGGCCCATCTCTCAGGTCCCCGTATCCTGCTGGCCCCCAGCTCCTTTCTCAGTTCCCTGTACCCTGAAGGCCCCCAGCACCTCACTCAGTTCCCCGTACCCTGCTGGCCCCCAGCCCCTCCTTCAGGTCGCTGTACCCTGCTGGCCCCCAGCCCCTCTCTCAGGTCACTGTCTCCCTGCTACCCCCAGCCCCTCCCTCAGGTCCCTGTTCACAACTGCTGGCCGCCAGTCCCTCCCTCAGGTCACTTTCCCTGCTGGCCCTCGGCCCCTCCCTCAGGACCCCGTTCCCCTGCTGGCCCGCAGCCCTTCCCTTAGGTCCCTGTACTCTGCTGGCACCCGGCACCTCTCTCAGGTCCCCATATCCTGCTGGCCCCCAGCCCCTCCTTCAGGTCGCTGAACCCTGCTGGCCCCAGCCCCTCTCTCAGGTCACTGTCCCCCTGCTGCCCCTAGCCCCTCCCTCAGGTCCCTGTTCACACCTGCTGGCCCCCAGTCCCTCCCTCACATCACTTTCCCTGCTGGCCCGCAGCCCTTCCCTTCGGTCCCCGTACCCTGCTGGCACCCAGCACCTCTCTCAGGTCCCCATAACCTGCTGGCCCCTGCCCCTCCTTCAGGTCGCTGTACCCTGCTGGCCTCCTGCCCCTCTCTGGTCACTGTTCCCCTGCTGGCCCCCAGCCCCTCCCTCAGCTCCCTGTGCAAACCTGCTGGCCTCTGGCCCTTCCCTCAAGTCCTTGTTCATCCCTGCTTACCACAGCCACTCCCTCTGCTCCTTGTTCCTACTGGCCACCAGCCCCTCCCTCAGGTCCCTGTTCATTGTTGGCCCCCAGCCCCTTCCTCGAGTCCCTGTTCCCCCTGCTGGCCCAACGCCCCCCGCTCCGGTCCCTGTTCACCCTTTCTGGCCCCCAGAACCTGCCTCAGGTCCCCGTACCCTGCTGGCCCCCAGCACCTCCGCAGCTCCCTGTCCTCCTGCTGTCTCATGGCCACTCCCTCAAGTCCCTGTTCACCCCTGCTGGCCCCTGACCCCTCCCTCAGGTCCCTGTTCCCCTGCTGGTCCCCAGCCCCTTCCTCGGGGCCCTGTTCCCCCTGCTGGCCCAACACCCCCCCTCCGGTCCCTGTTCACCCCTTCTGGCCCCCAGAACCTCCCTCAGGTCCCCGTACCCTGTTGGCTCCAAGCATCTCCCTCAGGTCCCCATACCCTGATGGCCCACAGCACCTCTCTCATGTCCCTGTTCACCCCTGTTGGCCCCAGCACCACCCTCAGCTCCTTGCTCCTTCTGGCCCCCAGCCCCTCTCTCGGGTCCCTGTTCACCCCTGTTGGACCTGGCCCCTCCCTCAGGACCCTGTTTCCCTTCTGGCCACCAGGCCCTCCCTCAGGTCCCTGTACCCTGTTGGTCCCCAGCCCCTTTCTCAGGTCCCTGTTCATCCCTGCTGGCCTCCAGCCCCTCTGTGGACCCTGTACCCTGTTGCCCCAGCCCCTCCCTCAAGTCCCTGTTCCCCTGCTGGCCCCCAGCTCCTTTCTCAGTTCCCTGTACCCTGCTGGCCCCCAGCACCTCCCTCAATTCCCATACCCTGCTGGCCCCCAGCACCTCTCTCAGGTTCCTGTTCACCAATCCGGGTCCCTGGCCCCTCCTTTGGGACCCCTTACCCTGCTGGCCCTCAGCCACTCCCTCAGGTCTCTGTTCCCCTGGTGACCGACGGCTCCTAACTTAGGTCCTTGTTCCAGCTGGCCCCCAGCCCTTTCTTTAGGTCCCTGTTCACCCCCGATGACCGGGGCCCCTCCCTCAGGACCCCGTACCCTGCTAGCCCCCAGCCCCTCAGTCAGGTCCCTGTTCCCTGTTGGCCCCCGGCTCCTCCCTCATGTTCCTATTCACCCCTGCTGGCCCCCAGACCCTCCATCAGGTCCCTGTTCCCCTGGTGGTGCACAGCACCTCCCTCCGGTCCCTGTACCCTGCTGTCCTTAATCCCTCCCTCAGGACCCCGTTCCCCTGCTGGCCTTCAGCCTCTCTCTCAGATCTCCATACCCTGATGGCCCTCAACATCTCTATCAGGTCCGTGTATCCTGCTACCCCCGGCCCCTCCCTCAGGTCCCTTTTCCCCTGCTAGCACCCAGGCCCTCACTCAGGTCCCTGTTACCCCTGCTGGCCCACGGCCTCCCCTCAGCTCCCTGTTCACACCTGCTGGCCCCCAGCCCCTCCCTCACATGGGTATCAGGTTCCAGGTACTCGAGCCATCACCTGCTGCCTCCAAAGGTCTTCATTGACAGGAAGCTGGAATTGGGAGCTTGGGCTGGGAATTGAACCCAAGCATTCTGATATGGGATACGGGTGGCCCAAGCCGTGTCGCAACCAATTCACCAAATAGCCACCCTCCATATTAGCTTTTTTAAAAAATTTATTTATTTATTTATATTTTGAAAGTCAGAGGTACGCAATGAGAAAAGGACAGGCAGAGAGTGAAAGAGAAAGAGAGAGAGAGAGAGAGGTAGAGGTAGAGAGAGGGCTCCTATCTGCTGGTTCAATCCCCAGTTGGCTACAATGGCTGGAGCTGCACTAATCTGACCCAGACCAGCTTTGGCTGGAATTTTGCTGTGAAGTCCTCTGTGTAATGTGGTCAGTGACATCACCAAAGGTTGTGCTGGCTGCACAGCCTTTGCCTTAGTTTATGTTGCCTTGGTGATTTAGTAGCCTAGTGTGCCAAGCAGGTCGGGTTTTGTGGCTATGACACAGTTACTGTAGCTGGGTTAACAGAAACACCCTGCAGAAAGCACCTTCAGATTCAGACTCCTGGTGCCCTGCTTGTCCACCATTCGTTTCATGTGATGTTGATGTTCCTGAAGGGGTGGGGAGGGGTCACAGCCACCCAGCCGAGCCTGGACTTGGCACTTAGCTTTTCAGACGAGGTGTTTCCCCGGAGGTTACTGTCACAAACACAGCACTGACCTGAGGTGTCAAGTGATCATGTGTGGAAGTGGGAGCAGGAGCAGGAGGAGGAAGGAGCCAGCGCTGGTCAGGGCAGCTTTTTCTCGGTGTGTGTGAGCAGTGCCAATAAGCTGTCAAAAAATTATGTTTTAAAACATACAGCCGGCCAGCACCACGGCTCACTAGGCTAATTCTCTGCCTGCAGTGCCGGCACGCAGGGTTCTAGTCCTGATTGGGGCACTGGTTCTGTCCTGGTTGCTCCTCTTCCAGTCCAGCTCCCTGTTGTGTGCCAGTAAGATAGTGGAGGATGGCCCAAGTCTTTGGGCCCTGCACCCATATGGGACACCAGGAGGAAACACCTGGCTCCTGGTTTCAGATCGGCGCAGCGCGCCAGACGCAGCACACCAGCTATAGCGGCCACTTGGGGGTGAACCAATGGAAAAGGAAGACCTCTCTCTCTGTCTCTCTCACTGTCTAAATCTGCCTGTCAAAATAAAAATACAGCCCACAGTCTTCAATTCACTTTCACCAAGACGCTCAAGCAGCTCAGAGGGAGCATAATTGATTCTGCTTTGACAGGTCCTGATGTATGCTAAGCAGTAACCATCTCCATCCTGTGCTGGGTCAATACAAGTTCACCTGAATTTGCAACATAAGTGGAAGCCTATGTGGGGCTGGATTGAGCTAATTTCCTCTCCTGCTCTGTCCACTGGTGTTGCCTCTTCTCCCATTTTTCATCTCCTTTTTACCATTCGCCATTCCTGTTTCCTTCTCTTTTTCTCAGCAACTTTCCAGCTTTCTCCTTTCAATTTTACCTACTGTATACTTAAGGGGGAGAAAGTATGGAGTCCCTAATGGGTGTTTGTTCCTTTTCTGGCACTGCCTTATTTAATTGTCATGCTGTTCTTAGGAAGAAGGTGGGATTGTGTACATTTTATAGCTGGGAAAATGAAGCTGTCAGTGATGAAGCGTGTGCCTAGAGTATTTCAGTTAGAATGAAGGTACTTCAATGAATTCCTAGAAAATGGAATTCAAAGATAACTTGATTTTGTTGCAAAATTCTTTGAATTCCACAACGTAGTTTTTTTTTTTAATAATAGACATTTTCATGAAGTTTTTTCAAGACTTCTCACGTAGGTATCCATGCCAAATTTTTTTATACCAAAATCAATTTTTTCGGAGCAGGCATTTGGTGCAACAGTTAGGTCACTTCCTGGGACACCCGCATCCTTTTTGGAGGGCTGGACATAGACCTTGCTGATTTTTTCAGAAGTCTATGCTTTTTCCATCACATCCATGACAATGAGCTCTGGCAGGACATCATGCTTTGGTGCCACTCCCAGACATGCATGTTCAGTTCCTCTGTGGAGGAGCTAGGGGCAACTGCGACCCGATACTCTGTTTTCTCATTCTCCCCAGTTTGTCTTAACCCGTGAGCAAGAGCACATGTTTAGGAAAGTAAGAGGACAGCTCTTATGGCAGATGGATTTCTGCTCCCATGCCTTCCGAGGGGAAGGACTCACCCTTCCGGAAGTCAGAGGCACAAGGCAGCACTGGTGTATCTCTGTGTTTGTGGTGCAGGTAGGCAAGTGGGAGAACCAGACCCTGAGCCCAAGGCCCACGGTGTGGCCCCGGTACAAGTCCTTCTCTGACTGTGAGCTGGATCACAACCACCTGAGCATTGTCACCCTGGAGGAGGCCCCCTTCGTCATCATGGAAGACATCAACCTGCTGACTGAGGCGTGTGTGCGGAACATGGTGCCATGTTGAAAGTTCATCAGAATCAAGTGAGTGCCAGGGAGGCTGTGGTCTGGACATGCCCACGCCTGTCAAATAGTGCAAGTCATTGGTCACAACAGCATCTGTACTACAAAACGTAATACAGAAGACACTGTTGTGATAGCTGTAGTGTTAACAATGGGCTTATGTTTATGATTGCCTGGAGATGCACTAAGTTTACATCCGTTAAATTCTCACAGCCATATGGGGTGAGGGCATTTGCCATTTACAGTTGATACAGTTTTGCCATTTACAGTTGATACAGTTGAGTTATGGGCAGGTTGGAGAACATGGCTGAAGCCATCCAGAGGTATGGCTGACTCTAGCTGTGTTCTTACCCATGGTGCTCAGTCATCCCCCAGCATCCTAAAAAGTCTCTCCTTAAAGGATTTTTTTTTGGACAGGCAGAGTGGACAATGAGAGAGAGAGAGACAGAGAGAAAGGTCTTCCTTTGCCGTTGGTTCACCCTCCAATGGCCGCTGTGGTCGGCGCTCTGTGGCCGGCGCACCACGCTGATCCGAAGGCAGGAGCCAGGTGCTTCTCCTGGTTTTAAGCATTTTTCTGTCCATCCCCTCCCTGGCACGTCCCCCCTCCTCTGTATTTCCCAGATCAGGGCTGGACACTGCTTGGGAATGATTTCCTGATGCTGTAGAGGTGGAGTTTGAACCACTGACAGCATGCCAGTGTTGCATCCCTGCTGGGAAGTCACAGGTTGGTGGAAGATGGAGGGGACTGTGCAGGGAAGTCGTGGGCTGGAGGAGGATGAAGGGGACATTGCAGGTTTGTTACCAATGGCCGTTCTGCTTTCAGTGGGTGTTGGGAGCCAAGCTTGACCACATGAAGAAAGCAAGGAGCATAACATCTGTGGGACAACACCCTGTGTGCTTCATTATGATCCATGATTGTAGTCTCTTCTTCACAGTCGATAGCAGGAGTTTACAGTCTTTGAAAATCAGAAGGCCTAGAGCTGAAAACAAGCAAATGTCCACATCCCAGTTTGCTTGACTATGAAGTACATGAGCCAAAAATCCATGACTCCCTATGAAAGAATTGATATTTTTACTGAACACTGTGAACAGCTTATTAGGTTCAAGCTCAAATTTTGTTTTTGTTGTTGTTCCTGTAGGGAGGTGGCAGCTTGTGGCTTTGCCTTTTCTGCTTGATAACATGAGAAGTTTGCTATGTATAGAGGTGAATTAAAGCCTTTGACTTCCATGGGAGCAATACAAAATTAGAATCCATGAATCCCAACATTAACGTAGGTTAAAGCAATTAAATTTCCTAAATGTAGCATTTTGAACCAGGCTAATTGGTTGCAAAAAGAACTCCTGTTGGTCAACATGACTGTATTTACTTGGTACTGATTTTTCCAGGGAAAAAACTGCCCTTTCTAGCCCCTGGGAGATTCTGGGGTCTTGGAGGCACATATTAGTCTCCAAAACCAGTTTAGGCCTTGAGTCCAGTGGTTATCACATGGAATATATACAAGGGTGGTCTCAGAGTACTCCAGATCTGGGATCATCACTCTGGAGGCTAGAGCTCAAAGTCTACATGGTGATCATGGCTGTAGAAGCAGAGTGGTTGAGGTGAACTCAGGGGCAGCATGACTGTGGTGGTGAGGAAGGTAGGTGGTTGGTGATTCTGGAATAAAGGAGAGCTTCAGGGAAAAGGTGGCATTTTCAACCTACTTCTGCTGCTCAGTTATATTTTCAAGTCTGTCCACATTCATGTATGTAGCTATAAATAAACCTCTCTGACTCAATTATGAGTGTGTAACAAATTATATATGATATATGTAGTCCATATTAACTGGAGAATTTGATGCAAAAATCCTAATATGAAAAGGCAAAAATCATTTTCTGCCATTAAAAATAGCTGTGCTTCTCATTATTTTTTCATCCAGTTATTTCGTAAACTCATTGGCCTTTACATAGCTGTGATTATTATTTATAGTATTATATGACCTATTTTTTAAACTAAGAGATAGAAATGTACTTTCCTACTATGAAGTTGAGTGTCTTCAAACATTATTTTAGTGCTTAGACGATAGTGCAGTGTGTGATTGTGCTCAAAATGGAAGGTTACAGACGGAGCACCTACATTGTAGCATGTGTGATTCAAGTAGAAGGTAGAGCTACTGGGATGTTCCAGTGTAAGCAAGTTTGTTCCCTGAAGAGGCTGTGGTCTTCCTGCCTGCATTGTCTAAGACTTTCTGCTATCAGTGGGGAAGTCCAGCATTTCCTTCCTTACCAAAGACGTTTCTGATTCGTGTGGGTGTTCTTTTCTAGGAGTTGGTCAGGAGAGTACAGCAGGGTGCCTGGTAGAAAACAGTGAGGTTGACCCTGGCAGCTCAGAAGATAGGCTTTCCGCTGGCAATATGGTCTCTGTTTTAATGGCGATTTTTCCCCCAGTCCTGGATATTACTCTTGAAAAGTTTGACCTTTTGTGCATCAAACCGTGTTGTTAGGAAGAAAAGATAGTACGAATGAGCCTTCATGTGATAGTCGGGCCTAGTGTGAGAAGTTAATTCTGTAGACTCAGGCATGGGGTAGAACCCCATGATCATAGGTGTTATCTAGGCACTTTCAGTTCTTCCCTTTGGTTTCAGGTCTCCATACTTAGAGGATGAAGCAAAACCTTACTTTACTTGAGAATTTCACACCTTCTTCTCTTCCATTTTCCAATAAGATTTTATAACTCAACTTAGATCAGATGGCTAGACTCTGGTTTAATGAAGTTGTATGTGGGGGCCGGTGCCGTGGCTCACTTTGTTAATCCTTCCCCTGTAGCACCGGCATCCCATATGGGTGCCAGTTCTAGTCCCGGTTGCTCCTCTTCCAGTACAGCTCTCTGCTGTGGCCTGGGAGGCAGTGGAGGATGGCCCAAGTGCTTGGGCCCCTGCAACTTCATGGGAGACCAGGAGGAAGCACCTGGCTCCTGGCTTCGGATCGGTGTAGCTCCGGCCATAGTGGCCATTGCGGTGTGAACCAACAGAAGGAAGACCTTTCTATCTGTCTCTCTCTCACTGCCTAACTCAATCTGTCAAATAAAGAAAAGGAAGTTGAATGTGTTAGAAATGTTTTAAAAATAAGAGTTAGTAACTATTGCCGGTTTAGCAGGGGTACAAATGCTACCTAATTTGGAGAAGCATCATGGAGCTCAATCCAGCAATTGGTATAAAGCATTTAGTGCAGTGCCTAACTGCAGTGTAGTAACAATAAACATTAGCTATTGTGCTAGTAACTGCTATAATTAAAGACACTTTCTCCTCTGGCCACCATAAGCTCAGTGTGTGTCCATGGAAAAGTTACTTCCCTTCTTGAACTTCAACTTTGCAAAGCTAGTAGAAGAGTATAGCTAATGACTAGACAAGTCTTCCAGTGCTAACAGCCCAAGGTCTTGGGATTTTCTTTGTAGCAATTCAGCTAACAAGGGGATAAACTTTAAGAAATGCTGCAAGGGGTTCTGCATTGGTATCCTGAAGAAGCTCTCCTGGATGGTCAAGTTTACCTATGGCTTCTACCTGGTGACCAAAGGGAAGCATGACAAAAATATCAACAATATGTGGATTGGAGTGATTGAGGGAAGTAAGTCATTTTTCCACCCCTGGCCTCCCATTCTGACAGGGGCCTGTGGTCATCAGAAGTGTTAGAAAGAACACGTAAAGGTGCCATTCTTTTTATGCGTTACCTCCAGATGGTCTGCCACAAAGCGGTCCTGGCAGTGGGCTCGACAACATCAATGAGGAGCATTCTGAAGTGGTGGAATTCTCTGTGCCCTTTGTGAAGACAGGGATCAGTGTCATGGTTTCAAGAAGCAACGGCACTGTCTCGCCTGGTGCTTTTCTAGGTAGGTGAACATCATAGGGAATCCTGCTTCGCTATAAGAAATTGTAGTTTGCTGAAAGCATGGGACTGGACCAGAGCTTGCTGTTTAGCATAATTTGCCCACATCAGCATGTTACACTGCATGTTGCATTTATATTATCCCAACTCACACTCCCCCACCACCACTCCAGTTCAAAGCTCTCATTAATCCTAAGTTACAAATCTCTGCTGACAACTACTCTCATATATTCAGATACCAGTCTTCACTGTAGAATGCAAATTAATAAATATATGGCTTAGAGCCTTGAAAATATTTAAAAAATTAAACCTGGTTGTCCACAGTTAATTTAAATCAGTGCATAAAGCTTTATTCAACATCCATGTACACATCTTGCATCCCATGCTGTGGGATAAATGCCAGTCATTTATTTATTAAATGCAAGAGGGAAAATAATGATGACTGCACAGTTATTTATACCAGTACTCTGATAAACAAAATGGTAGTCTGAAGAATGTACACTGATTTAAAATTAATGGAATCACATTTTAAATGTGGCTGTTCTTTAAGCCAAATAGTTTGCAAAGCAGGAAGATCTCTTGACTCTGTTTTAACATAAGTTTGTTTTCACATTAAAATATTCCCTTTTTTGGATTTATATATTTTCTCTTCCTTTAAACTTTTCTTCAGCTCTGTATGTACATATGTGTTGGATACCCCGGCTAGATCAGTGAAAACTCCATGGAAGGTAGCCCAGCCCAGTTCATTTTTCTCTCTCAAGGAAAGTGTTATGTTGACTTTTCTTTCATATGCATTATTTCCATTAGTGGATGTCTTGTTGACAACCAGGCACTTCAGAGCATTAACTCCCTCTTGGTACTGCTATATGCATGCAATCACCTCAAATTTGTGAAGATTAGAACACACTTTGGAGGAAATCAAATAAGAGAGGGAAGGCAGTTCTACGAAGCTTAATCAAAGACTTGCAGAGAGAGTTAGAAACAAAGAGAGAGAAAAAGAAAGGGAAAGAGAGAGCTCTTCTATTTGCTAATTAACTCCCCAATGGCTGCGATGACCAAACTGAGCCAATACAAAGTCAGGATCCAGGACCTTCTTCCTGGTCTCTCATGTGGTTTCAGTGGTCCAATGACTTGGGGCATCCTCTGCCACATTCCCAGGCACATTAGGAGGGAGCTGCATGGGGAAAGGAGCAGTTAGGTCTCAAATTAGCACCCATATGGATGCCTGCACTTCTTGTCGTGTCTTTAACCTGCTTGAACACAGCACTCTCCCTGACAGTATGGTTTTATTCTTTCATGATTTTGATCTATTTATGTTTATTGTTTTGCAAATGTGGAACCAGCATGGCATTTCTGGGACAAATTCCAATTGAAGGTAATATATGAGCTTTACCATGCGGTTTTGGAGTTTTTTTTTTTATTTTGGCTAGAATTTTATTAAGAATGTTTTCATCTATTTCATTAAGGATATAGGGTGGCAATTTTCTATGCATTTCATGTCTTTTGTAGTTCCTGGTGTCAAAGGAATGCTGGCCTCATAAAAAGTGTTTGCCAAAATTCAGTGTTATTCAGTATTTTGAAGCAGTTTGAGAAGTGTTGAAGTGCCTTTTGAAATGTTTTATTGAATTCAGTTGTAATGCAAGCAGTTTTCATTGCTGGAGTTTTAATGCCTGGAGTTTGCTGGAAAATTTTTAATTACTGCTTCAATCTCATTGGCTTTAAAGGGTCTTTTTCAGATGTCTGGGTTTTCTGGTTTTAATCTTAGTAGTTTATATGTATTTGTTGTTGAGGAATTTCTCAATTTCTTCCTGTCTTTTTCCAATTTTTTAGCATATGATATTGAATAGCAATTTCTTTTGAAGCCTTGTATTTCAGTGATGTTGGTTATTATGTCTGCTTTTTCATCTGTAATTTCACTTACTGTAGAGTTTTTCTCTTTTGTTATGTTAGTCTGGTTAGAGGATTATCTATTTTTTTTTAAATTTTATGTCAGGTATACAAATTTCATGCATTTCTTCTATACAGAGTTAAAACATACTGATACTTCTTCCCATGCTACAATCCCTCCATCCCACTCTCACACACTTCTGCTCATTCCCTCTTTTGTTACCACTCTTAATTCTTCATAATTATCTATTTTCAGTTAACCATATACTCATATGATTAACCATACAATAAGTACAAAACAGTTTGAAGAAAAAAAAACACTGTAGAAAATCATCTATCACAGAATGTCAGTTTCCCTCCTGCCCATTACCCTGTAGGTCTCTATTAGTTACCAACAAATCAGGGTAACATATGGTATTTGTCCTTTCAGAATGGTTTATTTCACTAAATATACTGGTTTCCAATTATATCCATTTTGTTGCTAAAGACAGCGTCTCTGTAATCCCCAATGGGTTGTGTTACCTAGTGTATATAGGCCATGATTTCTTTATCAAGTCATCATTTCATGGACATCAGGGTTGATTCCATATCTTAGCTATTGTGAACTGAGCTATACTAAACTTGGAGGTGCAAACATCCCTTTCAGATCTGCTCATTTCATTTCCTAGGGGTAAATCACCTTGAGATGGATTGCTGAGTCATATAGTAGATTTAGTTCCAGCTTTCTGAGGTATCTCTACTTGCTTCCACAATGGCTTCACCAGTTTACATTCCCACCAGCAGTGGATTACGTTCCCATAGTTGTCACATCCTCAGTAGCATTTATTGTTTGTTGATTTCTGTATGTGAGCCATTCTAACTATTGTGCAGTGAAACCTCATTGTCATTTGGATTTGCAGTTCTTTGATGATTTGTGATCTCGAGCACTTTTTCAAGTGTCTGTTGGCCATATGAATTCCCTCTCTTGAAAAAATGCCTGTTCAAGTCCTTTTCCCATTTCTAAACTGGATTTTTTGTTTTGTGGTTGTTGAATTTCTTGAACTCCTTATAGATTCTGGATATTAATCTTTTATCAGTTTCATAGTTTGCAAGTATTTTCTCCCATTCTTTCAGTTGCCTTTTCACTTTGCTGAGTGTTTCTTTTGTAGTGCAGAAGCTTCTTGGCCTGATGGAATCATATTTGTCTGTCTCTGCTTTTATTGCTTGTGCTTCTGGGATCTTTTTCCCCAGAAATCTTTGCCTAGGCCAATACCTTTCGGTTTTCCCCAATGTTCTCTAGTAGTTTGAGGAGATTGGATTTTAGATTTTGTTCCTTGAAGTATTTTTAATTGGTTTTTGTGTAAGGTGTAAGGCATGGGTCTTCTTTCATAGTTCTGCATGTGGAGGTCCAGTTTTCCCAGGACCATTTTTTGAAGAGACTGTCCTTTGCACCTGGGATTGATCTTTAGCTCATTTGTCCAATAAAATTTGTTTGTAAATGTGTGCACAGATTTCTGTTCCATTGGTCTATATGTCAATTGTTTGCTTATACCATGCTGTTTTGATTGTAACTGCCCTGTTCTGTGTCTTGCAGTCTGTCGTTGCGATGCTTTGAGCTTTGTTTATGTATATGTTTTAAATTTGTATTTAACAAATATAAATTTCAAAAGTACAACTTTTGGATTATAGAGGCTTTTCCCCCCATAACCTCCCTCCCACCCGCAGCCATCCCATCTCCCACTCCCTCTCCCATCCCATTCTTCATCAAGATTCATTACCAATTATTTTTATATACAGAAGATCAACTTGATATCTACTAAGTAAAGATATCAACAGTTTGCACCCACGCAGATACACAAAGTATAAAGTACTGTTTGAGTACTAGTTTTACCATTAATTCGCATAGTACAACACATTAAGTATAGTGCTCATTAAGAAATGCCACGCATTTACTTTTTTCCCCCCATTTTCTTTTTAATAGGCATAGTGGCATTTTAGGAACATCAGATTACTTGTTAGAACAAGGAAACCATGTCTTCTAAAACCTGCCTTACAGACTGTGTCAGCCAGGATATCTCCTGCACATGGCCTTTATGAGAAGGAGACAGGCAAAAAATGCAGTGTTAAGAACACAGTTGCATAGGGAAGCAATGCCTCTCTACATGTTTTCCTCAAACTTCTATTTCAGATCGTTGGGCAGGGATAGTGCATATTCAGGGAGTTCTAAACCCCTGCCTGAGCCCCAATCACAGACAGAAAGATGCAGTGGTAAAATGGACCAGTATATTACATCCTCAATCCCCACTTCCAGTAGAGACAAGGGTTACTTAGAGGACTTTTCTCATCACTCTGGTTAATGTGTTTCTGGTTTGGATCAGAAGTGAGCAGAGGGCCTGTGGCATTATGGAAAGGACCTGAGTTGGGGTTAGTCTGAATTGAGGTCAGTCTGTGGCTTGGCCTGTTTCTAGGGAGTTATATGTCATCTTTCATCCTTCTCTGCCTCTTCCTCAAAATGGAGATAATCGTGGTTTCTTCATCTGTTGTGAAGGTAAAATAAATAAGGTACTTGCCATAGTACCTGGTACACCGAATGTTCTCTTTAAGTAGTCTTTGTCCTTATTAAAAATGTGAATGTGTGTGCAGGAGAGGGCATGATAGTGGGGATGAGCTGGGGGGAACTGTGGCCCAATACTCTGTTTTCTCTTAAGCCCCAGTTTGTCTTAACCTGTGGGCAAGTGCATGTGTTGAGGAAAGTAACAGGACAGCCCTTATGGCAGATGGATTTCTGCTCCCGTACCTCCCATGGGGAAGACTCACCTTGCTGGAAGTCAGAGACAAAACGCAGCAAAAAGCCTAAAATTGGAATTCCAGATGAAATAATCTTACTTTAATTTAAAAATATTTAAATGAACACTGACCGAAAGCAATGCATGGTCTGGTGCTTTGGGGACCTGACTCTGTCCTGTCATCCAAGGCACTCTTTCTCCAGGTTGTCATTTTAATTTGTCATTCCTTGGGTATTAGATCACTGGATGGTTGAGTATATTTATTTAGTTATTTTGAAAGTTGAAGGTGGAGGGAGGAAAGAGAGAGAGAGGGAAGGAGTCTTCCATCTGCTGGTCTACTACCAAATTGGCTGCAATGGGCAGAGCTGAGAGTATCTGAAGCCAGCAGCCAGGAACCTCCCCGGGGTCTCTTCATGGGTACAGAGGCACTAGGACTTAGGGCATTTTTACTGCCTTCCCAGACCACAGCAGAGAACTGCATCGGAAGTGGAACAGCCAGGACTCGAACTGGCGTCATGGGATGCTGGCACTGCGGGCGGTGGCTTGACCCACTACCCCACAGCGTTGGCCCTTCCCAGAAGCCGTTCCTCCTGGGATCCAGCTGTCCGCTAACAGGCCTGGGAAAGCAGAGGGAGACGGCCGAAAGACTTAGGCCCCTGAACTCAGAATGGAGCACCAGAAAAAAAGTCGCTGGCTTCTGCTTCGTTCTGTCCCAGTGCTGGCCTTTGTAGCCACCTGAGGGGTGAACCCCATATGGATGATCACTCAGAGAAAGAACAGTGCTTGCGATGCCCCCTGCACTGCTTCTCTCCCCACGTGGCTTTGATGGCCAGTGCTGGGCCAGGCAGGAGCCAGGAGGCAGGAGCTCCATTCGGGACTCTGAGCAGCAGGGTGGCCGGGTCCAGAGAACCTGGGCAATCGGCAGCTGCCTCTCCGGGTCAAAGGCTGGAGCAGCGGGACTGAAGTGGCACTGGGGCTTCTGTCTCTGGATGCTGCAGTGCGCAGATGCGTCCTGTGGCGCCATAGCAACAGCCAGTGGGGACTGCGCCTGCGTCCTGCACTTTGACCCGGAAGTGCACCCTCTAGCATGGCCGCCTCTGACCTCAGCGCATGGGTAGGAGTCAGTGCCGCGTCTGCTGCTGCCCGTGCGTCTGCACAAGCCGTGAGGTGAAGAGCCGTCCTCGACGCTGGTGGCCGAGCCTGAGGGGGACCCAGCGGCCCCAGGGTCAGGCCGGGATCAGAAGAGGCTGCATGTCCGAGGTTGCTGCGCCATTTCCCAGGCGCGTTTCTCTTCTTTGGTCCCTTCCGGAAGCAAGGGCCTTCGCAGACCTCTGTGCCACCAGCAGACCAGGTGCCCTTGGAGGTGAGTGATGCGCGGCTGTCGCAGTTTCCCGCTGGGGGGGTCTTGGCTGCCTTTTGGAAGGGTGTGCAAAGAGCAGATTAATTTTCTTTTAAATGGGAGTTCTCACCAGTAGAGCCATCTGGTCCTGGACTTTTCTTCATGTTTTTTGTTTGTTTATTTTTGTTTCCCTGCTACTGCAGTCTCTTTTCAAATTATAAGTGTATTTAGGGTTTCTTGTTTTACTGTATTCAGTTTTAGTGGTTTGTGTCTTTCTGAGAATCATTCCACACTGTATCGACGTTGTCCAAACCCTTGTGTCTTGGCTTTTCCATAGTGTGTTCTGATTATTATTTTGGTAAGGTAGGTAACCGTGTCCTCTCTGTCGTTTCTGTTGTGAAGTCACTTGAGTCTGTTCCCTTTTTTTTCCTGTTTGATAATCATTTTGTCAGTTTCACTGAGTGTTCAAGAATAGTATTTTGGTCTCACTGAATTTCTGTTGTGATATTTTCTATTCTGTTGGATTTATTTTAGTTTGTATCTTTTTCCTCCTTCTGGTTTCTTAGGATTTACTTTGCTTCTCTAGTGCTTGAAGGTAAAATTGGATTTATTGATCTGGTATCTGTATTCTGTAATATATACCTGTGGAGCAGTACAATTTCTCATGTGAAACAAGCCCTGTCAACGTGGAAAACTATGGATGTACCCACTACTGGGAACATACTGAAGGAAACGAATCAATATGTAGGCAGAGGTTTTCACAGGCCTATGCTTATTGCAGCAGGATGCACAATAGCCAGGCTGTGCAGTCTGTATATGTATGTATGGTGTACATAGACCATAATGTCTTTATTCAGTCTTTAGGTGATGTACATTTTGGTTCCTTGCATATCTTTGCTCTTGTGAATTGAGCTGTAGTAAATATGGGGGCAGAGATAACTCTTTGTATGTTGATTTCATTTCCCTTTTCTATATTCCCAGGGATGGAGTGGCTGGCTCATATTGTACGTCTATATTCAGATTTCTGAGGTATCTCCATACTGTCTTCCACAGTGGCTGTAACAGTTTACATTCCTACCAGCAGTGGACTAGGGTGCCTTTCCCCCACATCCTGAAGGCCATTATAGTATTGATTTGCATTGCCATGATGGCTAGTGATCCTGAGCATTTCTGCATGTGTTTGTTGGCCATTTAGATTTCCTTTCTTGAAATATGCCTGTTGAAGTCCCTTGCATATTTCTTGATGGGTGGTTTGTTTTGCTGTTGTTGAGTTTCTTGAAAGTTTCTGGTACTTAATCCGTTATCAGTTGCATACTTTGAAGATAATTCTGCCCATTCTGTTATTTGCCTTTTCATTTTGCTGAGTGTTTCTTTTGCAGTGCAGAAGCATCTCAATTTTTTAAAATTTTATTCTAGTCTTCTGTTTAATCTTTTGTAATTCTCAGATATTGGACCTCCTTGGTTAAATTTATTCCAAGGTCCTTTATTTTCTTTGTAGCTACTTGAACAGGTTTGGTCTTAGAGGTTCTTTCTTAGCCATGACATTGTTGGTGTATACAAAGGCTGTTGATTTTCTATCCCGCCACATTACCAAACTACTATGAGTTTTGAGTGTCTCTTAGCAGAGTCTTTTGGATCTCCTATATATAGAATCATGTCATCTGCACATAGGGATAGTTGAACTTTCTCCATTCCCATTTGTATCTAACATGGAGAAATGAGAGAAAAAGTACCAACAGGATAACAGGCAGAATCCAGGAGGCAGGAGCTCAATTCAGGACTCCCACGAGGCCTGGAGGTAGAGTCCAGACTACCTGGGTCATCAACCACAGCCTCCCTGGGTCACAGTCTTGAGCAGAGGGACTGGAAGTGGCCCTGCTGCATCGGACACTAGATGTGGCAGTATGCCAATGTGTCCCCTGGTGCCATGGCAGCCACCTATGGGGATTGCGCCTGTGCCCTGCACTGTTCCTTGGAAGTGCGTACACATGCGTGACCCCTTTTGACCCAATGTGCTGAGGTGGGAGTCCGCAGTGCATTGGCTCAACCCGAGAGCCTTTTCGAGCAATGAAGAGCTGTCCTCGACCCTGCTGGCGGAGCATGAGGGAGACCCAGCAACCCCAGGGTCAGGCCTGGATCTGGAGAGGCTGGGCCCGAGGCCGCCACATCAGTTACCTTGGGCTTCTGGAAATCACTAGGCTCGGTTCTCTTCTTTGGCTCCCTCCGGAAGAGTATGCTTCTTACTGAGATCCTGTTCCAGAAGAACAGAAATGCTCTTTCTGCGTTGAGTTTGGTGTGTTGGCCTTTCTGTCACGGTGTTGGTAGGGGCTGGGGTGTGCATGCAAGGGGGTTAAGGGGATAGTAGGAGGAGGAGGAAGAATGTCAAGGGAGAGGTGGGAGCAGAGAGGAATGGGAGAGAATGAAAAGGTGGCATGAGTGTGGGGAGGCGTGAAACGAGGCTAAGAAATGTGTGTGGGGGAAAGGAAAGGGAGGGGGGAGTGTGACAGGAGTCCTGGAGGGTGTGGTGGGTAGTTGGGAGAAGAAGAACTTTTCCCACGGTCCTGGTACTGTTTTGGGGGTTTCCTGTTCCTGGCCAGATGTAGCCTTGGCCACGTCCATGAGAAGAGGCCTTGACTCGTGGCCTCTCTGCTCTGGATTGTGTGGCAGTGGGAGATGTGTGTGCAGGGACACAGGGGTATGGGGCGCTCGAATTAACTGGCAAGTAATCCGGTGAATTTTCACAGACTGCACACTCGGAGGAGAAATCAGAAGCGTAGAGAAACACCAAGAATCCCTCTGTGCTCTGTTCCAGCCTGTCCAAGGTTCTGACATCTCATAGTAAGTACTAGATATTTTTTTTCTTTTTAAAGATTGGTTTGCAACGCAGAATTATAGATGAGGCAGTGCAGGAGAGATCTTCAATGTATGTTTTCCTACCCCAGGTGGCTACAATGTCCCAGGGGTGGGCCAGGACAGACCAGAAGCCAGGTACTTTATCTAGTACTCCAGTGTGGGTTCAGATGCCTAAGACTTTGGGCTGCTTCTTCTGCTTTCCTTAGGGGTATGAGCAGAAAGCTGGATCACAAGTGGGAACAGCCTAGGTATTTGGGGCAGCGGGTTGGCTGAGCCATGGCCTAGTGGATGAAGCCACCGCCTGCAGTACCAACATCCCATATGAGTGTTGGTTCGAGAGGCAGGAGTTCTACTTCTGTTCCAGCTCTACTGTGGCCTGGCCGAGTAGTAGAAGAGGGCCCAAGTCCTTGGGCTGCTGCACCTGTGTGGGAGTCCTAGAGGAAGCTCCTGGCTCTTGGCTTCAAATCTGCTTAGCTCCGGCTGTTGTGTCCATCTCCTATTTTTATCCTTGTATCTCAAGAGCGGTATCTTTCGTGTGTTTCACAATATATACTAAGCTTAATGAAATGAAAAGGTTTGAAGATTTTCCTGCAGCGGCCTTTGCTGCAGTCTCTCCAGTGGACAGAGCACCAAACATGGCTCTGTATTTCCAAGTTTCAACTTGGCAAGAAACAAGTTGTGAGCTTTAGGACTGAAGAAACGAATTGTGCAGTGAACACTCTTTACTTTGTACTGTGAAGTTTATGGGTCACTTTCTCTGGGATTGTGCTGATAAAGGGAAAACTCAAAGTTAAGTAACTCCCATGAAAGCCGAGGTTGTTGATCCTAAAGGCTGAAGTTAGGGGATTACTCAGATTTTGAATTTCAGCTTCTTATTGTGTATCAAGTGATCCAGTGCTTGTCGTTGAAGAAGAATGCGTGAATCTCTTTGACATTGAGGTTGGCTCTGCCTCACAGCAGTGACTCTTACCCTTTAGTGCACATAACAGTCGACTGGGGAGCTTGTTAAAGTGAAGAGTCTGGGCCCCACTCCAGAGTCTGGGAAAGGGACAGGAATAAGCATAGCCACTGGGCTCCACACCATACAGGTACAGCTATGGCTTTAAAGCTGTTTCACTGACCTCATATGTGAGATTGTTAAATTAATAACAGGAGTCACTGTGTTCTAACTCCCTATGCAGTATCTCTGTACTCAATGAGTTGCATTATGACAGTTAACTGTAAAACTAGTTCTCAAACCGTGTGTGTGTGTATGTCTGTGCGAGCGTATGTGTGTGCAACTTGCTGAAATCTTTACTTAATATAGAATTTGTCTTCTGTGTGTAATGTTAATTGAAAATGAATTTTAAAGGAGAATGGGACTGGGAAGGGGAGGGGGAGGAAGAAGTGTTGTGGGAGTGTAGATGGGAGGATGGGTATGGTGGGAAGATTCACTCATTTCCTAAGGTTTTATTTATAAAATTTATATTAAAAATAAATTAAAAAATAGAAAGGAAGGAAAAAAGCTGATTTTCAGCAGTGGGTCTCTTGACATTTGGGTAATTCGTAGCCATGGGGAGTTGTTTTATGCATTAAAGACTTTAGCATCCTCTCTGGTGTTTACACACTAAGTGTTGGCTGTACCTCACCCCCAAGTTGTGACAGGTAAATTCTCCAGCTTCTGCTTGGTGGGACCCATTCCTGTAGATTCTGGCTGGCTGGTAGACAAGTATCATGCACTGAGTTTTGAGTTGGTAAATGATAAGGTCAGTTTTAGAGTTTGTTGAGTTGAATTGGTTGGTGGGGTACAATGAATGTCCAGTTATTTTGATATAGGAATGATTAGGGCTAGATATAGGATATGGGAGCCATCATCATCTCTAGTTTAACTCTAAAAATGGCTAAATATCCAAGAAAATGATACACTGAGAGAGGAACAGTGGCTGTAACACGGAAGCTGGGAGGAGTGCTAACGGTGTGGGAGGTGAGTGAAGGAAGAGGCTTCCATAAGAAGTCATCAGGGATGTAAGAGAAGGGTGAGAAGCAAAGATGTTTTGGAAAGTGATGGAAGCGAGTATGGCCAGGATAAGGAAGGTGACACTCAGCAGTAGAAATGTTTCAGAACTACAAATCCCAAAAAGACTGATTGGACCTAGCTGCTGTGAGATCATCTTGACTGTAGAGACCTGTACTGTATAAGATGCGGCCACTGAGCACTAGAGGTGTGGCTGGACCATGCTGCAATTTGCTATAAGCATAAAGTTCACACCTCCAAAGAGTTTCCCTCACAACTCATTTCAGTCTCCTACAGTGATTCAGACTACAGCCTTGGAGGTGAGAGTGAGGGGTGGTCTCAGCATCCTAACCACTGCCATGTCTTCCATGTTGGAGAAGTTCTCCTACATCCTCGGGGACAAGGTTAGCTGCTACAGGCAGACCGAGAAGCCAGAGGCCCCCACTGCATATTCTTTGCCAGTAAGAGAGAGCTGTTTGCTTATCTCCTAAAGTGAGATCGCAATTTTGTGGTCGCTTGTTTAGATGTTTGTTGATGAAAATATGCACTGAAAATAGATAATGTGATGTGTATGCATTTGGGATTCTGTTGTGTTTAATTTCACTCTGCTTTCTTCTCCCTTTCTTCTCAAATCCTTTTGCTTTTAAGATAAACAATTAATTTTATACTTTATTCCTAACAGTGTATTCAAGAAACTTACAAATGGTATAGAGTCTCTCTCTCTCTCTCTCTCTCTCTCTCTATATATATATATATATATATATATATATATATATATATATATATCAGGGATATCTAGGTTCCTTATAATGTGCAGATCACATTCTTCAATATAGAAGAAACCTGATTTATTTATCCAATCCATGTAATGATTTTAGCTTAGTTTTTGTCAGATTTTCCCCCTTAGAAGTGTTGATCTGCAGTGATAATCATCCAGCTTGACTATGAACATGTGATTCTTTCCTAGAAATGGGGGTTTTGGGTCATAAGTCATGCATATTTTAAAATTTAAATATCTATGACCCAGTTTTGGTGCAGAATAACTGTGCCAATTTCCATTCACACCCACAGGTTGTTAAATCCCCCAGTTTCCCAAGTCCTCAGCCACTTGTGACTCTTGGGGAAAAACTGCCCATACTGGTGCTTCTGGTCTCAGACTTAGTATTTCCTGCCTCCTTATACACTAAGTATTTTTATGGGCCATTGGACGTCTTGGCAACCATCACACTTAGAGCTGAATGGTATTCCATCAAATGGACAGTTCCTAATTTATTTGAGTGCTACCAACTTGGTGGATGTAGAGTCAATTTGATGTTTCTGAGAAGTCTCATTGTTCTTGTGGCCCATCACTGGCTCAGCTGTTGAGATTTAGAGTTATCACTGCAGACTCGTTTGTCATATTTTTGTCTGATGCTCACTGATTCAATCCATACTTCATTCCTCGGATAATGAGCATTGTAGCACTGTGTTTGAGGGACTGGGCTCTGGAGTTAGCCTGACTGGTTTCAAATAGGGTGTCTTCTTCTTTCTCTGTGCCTTGAACGATCAATTTACCTTTCTGGGCCTGAGGTGTTCATTGTGAAGTAATAACAGCCCCCACTCTCTCAGTGATCATTCTGCAACTTTGGCACACATCAGAATTTTGGGGAGAACTTGTTACATCACAGACTGGGCTCCGCATGTTGGCATGTCTCAAGTAGCAGCAGTGTGATCATTTGTGATCCTAGCATTTTCCTGGGTGATGCTGACCTTGCTTCCTGGGGATTTTGTTTTGAGAAGATGTTGTGAGTATTAATTGAGGTGATGCATGAACAATGCTGCTTAGCACCATGCTTGTGTTGCCATTGGTAATTATGTAATAACTTTTGAGCAGTTGGTGAAGTTTCTGGCCATTGGTAATGACAGTCAGCAGATCATGTGAGTTTATGGCACGAGAGTACAGGGTCAACCTCTAGCATAGAGATCAAGTTCTTCTCTGTCCTGGGGCTGGAGGGTGTGTATGTGTGTGTGTGTGTGTGTGTGTGGTAGGCACTATACTCCTTTACAATTAACACAGACCTGAGAAAGGAACTATTCAATTGGGAGTCATGGTCCTGTGACAACTTCCCTTCCTCTCCTCTTCACCTCAGTAATCCTGTTTCTACATCACATTTTTAGAATTTTAAATAATTGTCCAAATGCCAGGAAAAACCTCAGGTAAATCCATGTGAGACACGCAAGCCTCTTAGAGAGTGTGATTGCTGCCAGCCCAGAGACAAGAGCTGGGCTAATGAATTCGTTCTTCCTTTCATGAGGGGTGCCCTGCAGGTGGAATACTCAGAAATGTGAAATCTTGATGGAAATGTAACTCAATTGTAGGGCATTTTAAATATACACAGGATAAGAAATTTGTTTGCGGTGGTGGCGGCATTGTTGGTTTGCAGCACTGGCCTGGAGAGTGTGGGAGCGATGGTGAGTTTTATCTTATGATACAGTGAGAGGCCTGATGTGTACCTCAAAGATGGGGGTGGTGGCACACCTGAACAGTGTGCTCACTGAAGTCCATAGGTTGGGTGGCAGTGGGTCTTTCCGAGAGCTCAGCTGAGGTGTATCTGTGAAGCGGGCACTGGGCTCGCCCAGGAGGTCACAGACTGCTGCTTACACAGTATTTTTATTTGTAACCTGTAACTTAATTATTTCATCAGTTCTAGGAGTGTTTTTAGTGGATTGTTTAAGTTTTCCTGGAACAATATCAAGTGCCCTGCAAGCATTTATAATTTGTCGTCCTCTTTTCTAATCTCTATGCTGTTTATTTGTTTTGTCTCTACAATTTCTCCTGTGAAAATTTATAGTATTATATTTGTAAGAGTGGGAAAAGTAGACGTCCTTGAGTTATTGCACAGTTGACAAAAATGCTTTCATCTTTTCCCCATTCAACATGACATTGGCAGTTGGTTTGTCATGTAGCCTTTACGATTTTGATGCATATTACTTCTGGACCTACTTTGTGGAGGTTTTTTTTTTATTGTGAATGGGTATTGAATCTTATTAACTGATCTCTACAGCTAATGGGATGAGTCTCTGCAGACTAGTCTCTGCAGCTAATGATGCAGAATGGCTCTTTCTCCCTGCCCGTTGCTGGGTGTGTGCACGTGGGCTGCTGCTACTTGTGATAAGATTGTGCCTTTTTCCTGGCTGTTGTTGGGAGTCTTCTTGCTGAATCAAAAGTTTTATCAAAATACAATGTCAATTTTATCTCTTTTTACCATTTTCTCTTTAAAGCTTGTTTTATTTGACATCTGAATAGCTAATTCTTCTCATTTTTGGTGAGTGAGAGCTTTTTCCATCAACACAAGAGCTGCTGCAGTACTACCACATCCAAAATGGTGCCTGCCCTCTCTGAGCTGGTTGTTGGGGGATGTTGTGAAGGGATGGGGAGAAATTGCCTCTCTTTTCTGCTGGGTTAGGGGATACCATTACCCTCAGGGTCCATGGCACACTCCAAGACAGTGTAGTTCGCTAGGCTCTCTCTGCAGCTATTTCAGCAGTGGCATGGGCCACTGCAGTCTGATCTCACCTTGGTCTTCAGATCTGGCACTTTCTCCAGCTCTCGGCTGCTGGGTCTTGTGTTGTATCAGTGCTTGTTGCTGAGCATCTGCAGCTTCCACACAGATCCAAAGCATCTCTCCTCTTACAGAATCTCCACTCTCCCCTGAGCATGCACTGTCTTGCCTTTTTAAAATATTTTATCCTAGCCTATAGCAGTCCTCCTTTTCCCTATTCCTCCACTTTGGAATCCCCTCTGAGGATTATCTATTTTGTTTATCTTCTCAAAAAGCCAATTTTAGATTTGTTGATCTTTTTTTATTTCATTTATTCATGCTCTGACATACATGAATTCTCATGTCCTTCTGGTTAAGGGTTGTGTTCTTATTTACCTAAGTTTTCGAGATGCATCATTAGATCTTTAATTTGAATCATTTGTCTTTTTTTAATATAAGCACTTTACGCTATAAACTTCCATCTTTTTTTTTTTGACAGGCAGAGTTAGTGAGAGAGAGAGAGACAGAGAGAAAGGTCTCCCTTCCATTGGTTCACCCCCCAAATGGCCGCTACGGCTGGCGCACTGTGCCGATCCGAAGCCAGGACCAGGTGCTTCTCCTGATCTCCCATGTGGGTGCAGGGTCCAAGCACTTGGGCCATTCTCCACTGCCTTCCCAGGCCACAGCAGAGAGCTGGTCTGGAAGAAGAGCAACCGGGACAGAACCAGCACCACAACCGGGACTAGAACCCGGAGTACCGGCACCACAGGCGGAGGATTAGCCTAGTGAACCGCGGCGATGGCCTAAACTTTCCTGTTTTCATTTTCATTTTTTCAAGAAAGATCTTATTTCCTTTTAAATTTCTTCAGTGACCCATTGTTCGTTCAGTAGCATCTTGTTTAATTTCCATATATTTTTTGAGTGTTCTATTGTTGTTCGTGTTTATTTCTAGTTACCTGATAGGCTTTAAGTCTTTTCAAATTTAATGAGAATTGATTTTTGGTCTAATGTTAGTACACCCTAAAAAAATTTTCAATGTGCTGAAACAATGTAGTTTTTGGTTTGTTAGGTCATTTGTTTGATGTTATGTTTCAACTCTGAGGTATCTTTACTTATTTTCCATCTGGATGATCTGTCCATTTATGAGAGTGCATTGTTGAAGTCACTCTAATTACATAGGAGTGTCTCTCTTTCTTAGGTCTAATAGTATTTTCTGGAAATATCTGGGTGGTCTTGTATTCGGTGCATAAATATTTATGATTGCAATGTCTTCTTGTGGAATCAAAAGTTTTATCAAAATACAATGTCAATTTTATCTCCTTTTACAATTTTCTATTTAATGCTTGTTTTATTTGACATCTGAATAGCTAATTCTTCTCATTTTTGGTGAGTTAGAGACTTTTCCAGAAATTTGTGATTGGAGATAAGCAATATTTTTGTCCAGATGAAATTTGCAAATATGAGAGTACTTCAGAAAGTTGTGGACAAAAATGTATTGGCATAAAATTTTTTAAAGTCACACATAATTTTTTCCATTACAAACATTTTGAAAAAAATTGCACCAAAATGAGCTCATTGTGTTTGATTTTTTTTCAAGATTGATTTGTTGGAATTTATTTGAAAGTCAGAAATACAGATAGTGAGAAAGGAGGAGGGAAGGAGGGAGGGAGGCAGAAGGAGAGAGAGAGAGAAAGAGAGAGGGAGAGGGAGAGAGGGGGAGAGGAAGAGAGGGAGAGAGAGAGAGAGAGAGAGAGAGAGAGAGAGAGAGAGAGAGAAAGTACAAATCAATGAGAATCTTCCTTCCATTTTGGTTCACTCCCCAAATAGACACAATGACACAATGACACCAGCTGTGGCTGGTCAGGCTGAAACGTGGAGGCAGGAGCTTCTTCCTGGACACCCATGGGAATGCAAGGGTCCAAGGACTTGGGCCATCTCCTGCTGGTTTCCAAGGCACATATGCAGGGAGCTGGATCAGAAGGTGAGTGCCGGGACTTGAGCTGACACTCATGGGATGCTGGCACTGAAAGTGGAGGCTTAGCCTTCTATGCTACAGTGGTGGCCCTGATTCACAGTGTTAACTCCATTTTTTTCCAGAAACTTTTAAAAGTGTTCTTATGTATTATGAACATGACTGTGATCGATACAGAAGTATTACATGTTAGTAATCCAACTTCAAGTCATTATGTGAAATAATCTACTGAGATACACAAAAATCATCTTAGAGTGTGATAAACATCTACAAGTATATAAGTAATAAAACATATGAAAGAAGTTAATCCATACCTTATGTAACATGAAGATTGACCTTTGCATGCCCATTTGGTTTCCACATGGTTATTCAAGTGTCCTGAGCCAAGGGCAGGAGTTCCACAACCCATCTTGATAGGCACTCTTTTCAATGATTCAGCTGCCTTTGGCACACTTTGATATGCTTCTTTGATGATATCCAGTTTCGATGTTAAAGACCTTGAGAAATGGACCCTTGGTTTAAACTGATTCTTTTTTTAAGAGATTTATTTATTTATTTATTTGGAAGGCAGAGTTACAGAGAGGCAGAGGGAGAGAGAGAGAGAGAGAGTCTTCCATCTTCTGGTCTACTTCCTAGATGGTCTCAATGGTTGGAGCTCACGGATCCTAAACAAGGTTCCAGGAGTTTCTTCCGCATCTCCCATGTGGGTGCAGGGGCCCAAGGACTTGGGCCATCTTACACTGTTTTCCCAGGCCATAGCAAAGAGCTGGAGGGAAAGTGGAACAGCTGGGACTCAGAACCAGCACCCCATATAGGATGCTGACACTGAAGGCAGCGGCCTCATCTACTATGCCACAGTGCCAGCCTCTAAACTGATTCTTGACCATAATTTGTGGACTGAAAAATATCAACAATGCAAACTGGTAAATTTTCACGAAAGTCATTCACATGACTAGTGAACAGGACTAAAACCATAGTCGTATTGCATAATGCATAATGGCCAATCTTAAAATTCTCCCATTAGTATTTATATAATTTCAGATTCTTTTTCGGGTTTCCAGGTAAAAATATAATAGTAGTATAAATTGTGTTTACAGAATAATTTCATCTGTAATGTTTTAAGGCATTTTGTTACACTTGTAACATGTAACATGTAAACCCTGGCTGTTGTGGCCATTTGTGGAGTGAACCCAGCAGCTGGAAGATGAAGGATACAGATCTAATTCCATTCTTCTACATAAACACATCTAGCTTTGCCAGCATGGTTTGTTGAAGAGATTATCCTTACACCAACGAATGGTCGGAACCCTTTTATAAAAAATCAGGTGGCTGTATGTATTTGGATTAAATTTGGGATTCTCTGCTTTGTTCCATTGGTCCATGTCTCAGGTTTTTGCCAGTAACATGATGTTTTAATTAGTATAGCTTTTTAGTATGCTTTGAAGTCAGGTATCATGATGCCTCCAGCTTGATTTTTATTTCCCTAGGTTTTTGTGGTTCTGGATCTTTGCTGATTACATATGAATTTGAGAGTTGATTTTTCTAATTCTGTAAAGAATGTCATTGGTTTTCTGTAGAATCTTTACATGAGATAGACATTTTAATGATATAGATTCTTCCAATCCACAGAAAGGAATACCTTTCCAGTTTTGTGTCCTCATGGGTTCTTTGGTCAGTGTTTGATAATTTTCATTGTAGAGATCTTTCATTTATTTGATTAAATTTATTCCTCAATATACAAATTTTTGTGGTTATTGTAAATTGGATTTTTGTTGATTTCTCTGTGAGTGAGTCCATCATTAATATGTAAAAAAAGCAGCTATTTTGTATATTTATTTGTATGTAAACTTTACTGAATTGGTTTACCAGTTCAAGCAGCATTTTGGTGGATTGTTTGTGTTCTTCCAGGAGCAGTATCATGTCATCTGCAAACATTAATTATTTGACTTGCTCTTTTCCAATTTTAGTGCCTTTTATTTTGTTCTCCTCTCTAATTGCTCTTGTGAAAGTTTACAGTACTGTATTCAGTCAGAGTGGTGAAAGTGGACATTCTTGTGCTTTTACAGATTTTGACAAAATGCTTTCATCTTTTCCTCATTCAGCATGATATTAGCTGTTGTTTTTTCAAATATCACCTTTATGATTTGGGGCATAATTCTTCTTTTTTATTTATTTGACAGGTAGAGTTATAGATAGTGAGAGGGAGAGAGAGAGACATATACAAAGGTCTTCCTTCCATCAGTTCACTTCCCAAATGGCTGCCACAGCCAGCACTGCACTGATCCAAAGCAGGATCCAGCACCTCCCCCTGATCTCCAACGTGGGTGCAGGGGCCCAGGCACCTGGGCCATCCCCCACCACCCTCCCGGGCCACAGCACAGAGCTGGACTGGAAGAGGAGCAACCGGGACTAGAACCTGGCACCCATATGGGATGCCAGTGCCGCAGGTGGCAGATTAACCACATGAGCCACAGCACTTGCCCCAAGATATATACCTTCTATACCTAATTTGTGGAGGGATTTTTTTGTACCATAAAAGGGTAATGAATCATACCAAATGTTTTCTCTGCATCTAATGAGAGTATGGTTTTTATTCTTCCATTATGTTGATTAATTTATGATGTTTATTGTTTTGCAAATGTGGAACCACCATGGCGGTTCTGGAATAAATTCCAATTGATAGTTATGTATGAGATTTTTGATGTTTTGAATTGTTTGTCTAGTACTTTGTTGAGAATCTTTGCATCTGTGTTCTTCAAGGATATAGGTCTATAGTCTTCTTTCCCTTTTGTGTCTGTTTTTGGTGTCAAAGTGATGTTGGCCTCCTAAAAAGAGTTTGGTAGTGTTCCATCCCATTCAGTGTTTTCAAATACTTTGAAAAGTGTTGGGAGTTTGTCTTTAAATGTTTTGTAGAATTTGATAGTTTAAGCCATCAGGTTCTGGACTTTTCATTGGTAGAAGAATTTTGATTACTGCTACAATCCCACTACTTTTTATGAGTCTGTTAGATTGTCTTTATCTTCTGGATTTAATTTGGTAACTTATTTGTATTGACAAATTTCTCCATTTCTCAGAAGTTTTCCAGTTTATTAGCATATAGTATTGAATGGAAATGCCTTTTGAAGCCTTGTATTTCAGTAGTGTTGGTTATAATGTCTGCTTTTTCATCTAACCTTATTTATTTGAAGTTTTGAGGTTTTATTCTCTTTTTTTCTTTGTCAGTCATGTTAATGGATTATTTTTTTAAAAATCTTATGTAAGGTAAACAAATTTCATGTACTTGCTGTATACATATTCAGGAACATTGATTCTTCGCACCCTACACTTCCGTTATCCCATGCTTCCATACTTCTTCCTCCTCCCTCTCCTCTTTCCACTGTTAATTCATATAGATATCAATTTTCAGTTAACTTTATACTCATAATATTAACTATACACTAAATAGAAAGTTCAACAAATAGTATGAAGAAGATAATTTGTTCCTCAAAGTGAGACAAGGCTTGGAAAAAAACTATCATATCTCAAAATACCCATTTCACTCCTACACATTATTACCTGTTAAGTACTCTATTAGTTACCACAGATAAGGGACAACATACAGTATTTTACTTTCTGGGACTACTTATTTCACTAATTATAATGGTTTCTAGTTGCATCCATTTTGTTGCAAAAGATAGCATTCCTTTTTTTCCTGCTGAATAGTATTCCATAATATATAGCACAATCACTTTTTTCAAGAGTTATTTATTTCAGAGGCAGAGTAAGAGAGAGGGAGAGACAGAAAATGAGAGGTATTCCATGTGAGAATGAGAAAGTCTTCCATCTGGTTACACACTAAATGGCTGCAATTGCTAGAACTGAGCTGTTCTGAAGCCAGGAGCCAGGAGCTTCTGGATCTCCCATGTGGGTGCAAGGGCTGAAGGACTTGGGCCATCTTCTACTGTTTTCCTAGGCCTTCATCAGGGAGCAGCCAGGCTTTGAACTGGCAACACTCTGGGATGCTGGTGCAGCAGGCAGGAGGCTTATTCCACCTTGCCACAGTGCTCTGTGATTTCTGTGTGCTCTCCATTCTAACTGTGGTGAGGTCAGACTTCATTGTGGTTTCATTTTGCATTTCCGTAATGGCTAGTGATCCTGAGCATTTTTTCATGTGTCTGTTGGTCATTTGAATTTCGTTTCTTGAAGAATGTCTTTTCAAGTCTGTTGCCCATTTCTTAACTGCATTGTTTGTTTTGCTGTTTTTGACTGTCTTGAGCTCATTATACATTCTGGGTATGAATAGTTTATCAGTTACATATTTTGCAAAGATTTTCTCCCATTCTGTCACTTGTCCTTCACTTTGATGAGTTTTCTTTTACAGTGCAAATGCTCTTCAGCTTGATGTAATCACATTTGTGTGTTTTTCTTTTTATTGCTTGTGCTTTTGGCTTCCAAGAAGTCTGCATACGGCAATGTCTTGCATCATATCCAAAATGTTCTATAAGAATTTGAAGTTACTGGGTTGTAGATTTAGGTCGTTGGTCCTTTTTGAGTTGATATTTTTATTTTTATTTCTTGGAGAGAGACTGAGAGAAAGGTCTTCCTTTTTCCATTGGTTCACTCCCCAAGTGGCCACTATGGCCGGCACATTGCATTCGAAGCCAGGAGCCAGGTGCTTCCTCCTGGTCTCCCGTGCGGGTGCAGGGCCAAAGGACCTGGACCACCATCCAATGCCCTCCTGGGCCACAGCAGAGAGCTGGACTGGAAGAGGAGCAACCGGGACAGAATCTGATACCCCAACCGGGACTAGAACCTGGGGTGCCGGCGCCACAGGCAGAGGATTAGCCTAGTGAGCCATGGAGCTGGCTTTGAGTTGATTTTTGTATAAGAATAAGATGCACCATTTTTTGAAGAGCTTTCCTTGTCACAGGGTTGGATGTTAGCTCCTTTGTCAAAGATAAATTATTTGTAGATGTGTCGATTGAGTTTGGAGTTTCTGTTGTGTTCCATTGGTCTGCATGTGTATATTTTTTGCCAGTATCAGGCTGTTTTGATTGTAACTGTCCTGAATTATGTCTTAAATTCTGGTATTGTGATGCTTCTGGCTTTGTTTTTCACATACAATATTGCTTTAGCTATTCTAGCTATTCTGTCTCTTCTGTTTCCATTTGAATTATAGCATCTTTTTTTTTCTAGATCTGGGAAAAATGTAATTGGTATTTTGATTGCGATTGCATGAATTTGAAAATTGCTTTTGGTAGTATGGACATTTTGATTATATTGATTATTTTAATCCTCGAACATTAAAAATTATTCCATTGTCTGTGTCTTCTGTTTCACTAATGTTTCCTAATTTTCATTGTAGACATCTTTGACTTGCTTGATTAAATTTATTCCATGGTATTTATTTTTTTTATAGCAATTGTGAATGGGATTGCTCTTAGAAGTTCTTTCTCAGCCATGGATTTGTATACATAGACTATTGATTTTTTGTGTTAATTTTATTTCCTGCCACTTCACCAAACTCTTTTATGAATTCCAGTAGTCTATTAGTGGAGACTTTTATTTCCCCTATGTATAGAATCCTGTCATCTGCAAGAAGGGGTAATTTGATTTCCTCCTTCCCATTTTGTATCCCTTTGATTTCTTTTTCTTGCCTAATAGGTCTGGCTAAAACTTCCAGGTCTATATTGAATAGCAAGGGCACAGTTGCATCTTTGTCTGATTCCAGCTCTTCATGGGAATGCTTCCAACTTTTCCCCATTCATAAGATGCTGTCTACAGGTTTGTCATAAATTGCCTTGACTGTGGTGAGGAATGTTCTTTCTATACTCAGTTCGCTTAAGGTTTTCATTATGAAAAGATGTTGTATTTTGTCAAATGCTTTGCCTGCATCTATTGAAATAAACCTATGGTTTATTTGAAAGTTTTATTATTTGAGTGGCAGAATTATAGACAGAATAGGAGAGACAGACTTTTTAATTGGTTGGCATACAGTCCTTTGTATTATCTCTTGAGAGATAAATCTTTTAATCATCTGTGGTATCTGTTGTTACCTTTCATTTTTCATCTCTGACTTTACTGATTGGGGTCTTCTTTTTTTTTTAAGATAGTTGGGCCAAGAGTGTATAAATATTTTAAGCAAGTTCTTCATTTCACTGATTTTTATATTCTTTTTGGCTTTCAATTTTGTTTCTTTCTTCTCTAATTTTAATTATCTCTTTCCTCTTCCTAATTTTGTGTTTGGTTTCATTTGTTTTTCAAGGGCACTACATTGGTGGCTCTCATTTGATGTCTTTCCCATTTCTTGGTCTAGGGACCAGTTTCTCTAAGCTTTCCATTTAATACTCTTGCAGTTTCCCATAAGTTTTGATATGTTATACTATCATCTTTATTCATTTCCATCATTTTTTATTTTTTCTGTGACTCACGGTTCATTCAGGAGCATGTTCAGTCTCCATGTGGTTGTGTATGTTCTTGAGGTTCTTGGTGTGGTCATTCGCCCCTTCATTCTCTGTGGTCGTGGAATATGCTGGTAAGATTTCGATATTTGTTGAATTTGCTGAGACTTACGGCCTACCATATTGTATATCCTGGAGGGTGGCTTAAGGCATTAGTTCCTGTCAACCATGTGGGAGACATGGATGCAGATCCCACTTCTCAGCTATAGTCCCATCTTGTGGGCATTTGGGGAGTGACTTAGTAGATGAGAACTATCTCTTGCTATCTCACTCATAATGAATTATTAAAAATTTTACCTCTCTTTTTACCTGGAAACTTGATTTAAAGTATTCAAACTTGATGTATTTCATATATACAAATTTAGAAACTCTAATTATTCCCACCCTACCCTCCCTCCCTTCCACTCACCCATCCTAAACATGCTCCCATCCCTCTTCAGTTTTTTTTAAAGATTTATTTATTTGCAAGTCAGAGTTACACAGAGAGAGAAGAGGCAGAGAGAGTGAGAGAGGTCTTCCATCTAATGGTTCACTCCCCAATTGGCCACAACATCAGAGCTGTGCTGATCCGAAGCCAGGAGCAAGGAGCTTCATTTGCGTCCCCCACACGGGTGCAGGGGCACAAGGACATCTTCCACTGCTTTCCCAGGCCATAGCAGAGAGCTGGATCACAAGAGGAGAAGGCAGGTCTCGAACTGGTGCCCATATGTGATGCCGGTGTTCCAGGCCAGGGCGTTAACACGCTGCACCACAGCTCTCATCCGTCTTTAATCTCCATCCACTCTTCCCATTCTTACTTTATACAAAAATCTATTTTCAATTATTTTATACTCATAATATAAAGCCTACACTAAGTAAACAATTCAACAGTTTGAAAGAATTAAAAAAAAAAATCCGTCCCTGAAGAGGCAAGACATGGTTTGTTTAAAATCATTATTATCTGCAGGACAAGATTTGTTTAAAATCATTATATGTCAAAGTGTCAATATCACTTATATAGATCACCTTTTAGGTACTCTGTTACCACAGATCAGGGAGAATATATGGTATTTGTCTTTTTGCAAAGGCTTATTTTACAAAATGTAAGGTTTTAGGGTTGTATCCAGTTTGTTTGTTTGTTTTTTCGAAAAACAGGATTTTTTTTTTTTTTGTATAGGAAAAGCTTTCTTACCTGGAGCACACCAGAGATCAACACAGGCCCGCTATCCAAGCTATCCACCTTTTGTCTGTAATTTTATTTACTGGAGTTTTTATCGTTTTTGTTAGTCTGGTTAGAAGATTATCTACTTTTTAACATTTTATATCAGCTATGCAAATTTCATGTATTTCTTATATACAGATTCAAAACATACTGATACTTCTTCCCATGCTAGCATCTCTGAAGCCTACACTCCCAGCCTTCTTCTTCCTCCTTGTCTTGTTCCCACTCTTAATTGTTCTAATTATCTGTTTTCAGTTAACTGTATATTCATATAGTTAAGTAACAGTGTTCAACATGGAGTATGAAGAACAAAACACTGTTCTTTAAAGTTTGACTAGAACTATAAGAAACCATCTTACCTCAGAATGTCAGTTTCTCTCCTACACATTACATTTAGGTACTCTATTAGTTACCACAAATCAGGGAAAAATACGTTATTTGTCCTTTTGGGACTGGCTTATTTCACTGAATATACTGGGTTCAAGGTACCTCCATTTTGTTGCTAAAGACAGCATTTCTGTGTTCCCCAATGAGTGGTATTCCATAGTGTATATATGCCATAATTTCCTTATCCAGTCATTAGTTCATGGACATGAGGTTTGATTCCATATCTTAGCAATTGTGTACTGAGCTGCAATGAACGTGAAGGTACAGAAAAGCCTTTCAAATCTGCTGATTATATTTCCTAGGGGTAAATCAACGGGAGAGAATTACTGATAAATTTCATAATAAACAGTAGATTTATTTTCAGTTTTCTGAGGTACCTACATACTATCTTCTGCAATGGCTTTACCAGTCTATATTCCCACCAAAAGTGAGAATTCCCAGCCCCTCCCTCTGGTCCCTGTTCCCCTGCTGCCCACCAGCACCTCCCTCAGGTCCCCATACCTTGCTGGCCCTCAGCCCCTCCCCCAGGTCCCTGTTACCCTGATGGCCACCAACCACTTCTCGGGTCCCTGTTCACCCACGCTGGCCCCCAGGTCTTCCCTCAGGTCCCTGTTCAACTGCTGGCCCCCAGAACCTCACACAGGTACCTGTACCCTTCTGGCCCCCAGCAACTCCCTCAGGTCCCTGTTCCCTGCTGCACCCGGTCCCTCCCTCAGTTTACTGTTCCCCTGCTAGCCCCTGGCCCCTCTCTCAGGTCCCCGTACCCTGCTGTCCCATAGCAACACTCTCAGGTCCCAGTACCCTGCTGGCCCGCAGCCCTTCCCTCAGGTCCCTATTCATCCCTGCTGGCCCCCAGCCCCTCTCTGGACCCTGTACCCTGCTGCCCCTAGCCCCTCCCTCAAGTCCCTGTTCCCTTGCTGGCCCCCAGCCCCTCCCTCAGGTCCCCATACTTTGCTGCTCCCAGCATCTCTCTCAGGTCCCCATACCCTGCTGGCCTGCAGCCCCTCCCTCAGGTTCCTGTTCATCCCTGTTGTCCCCTGGCCCCTCCCTCAGATCCCCATACCCTACTGGTCCCTGGCCCATCTATCAGGTCCCCGTATCCAGCTCCTTTCTCAGTTCCCCGTACCCTGCTGGCCCCCAGCACCTCCCTCTGTTCCCCATACACTGCTGTCCCCATCACCTTTCTCAGGTCCCTGTTCAACCCTCCTGGACCCTGTCCCCTCCTTCGGGAGCCCGTACCCTGCTGCCCCCAGCCCCTCCCTCAGGTCCCTGTTCCCCTGCTGACCAACGGCTCCTAACTTAGGTCCTTGTTCCTGCTGGCCCCCAGCCCTTTCTTTAGGTCCCTGTTCACCCCTGATAGCCCCCGGCCCCTCTCTCAGGCACCGTACCCTGCTAGCCCCCAGCCCCTCAGTCAGGTCCCTGTTCCCTGCTGGCCCCCGGCTCCTCCCTCATGATCCTATTCAACCCTGCTGGCCCCCGGACCCTCCATCAGATCCCTGTTCCCCTGCTGTCCCATGGTCCCTCCCTTACGTCACTGTTCACACCTGCTGCCCCCGGCCACTCCGTCAGGTCCCCGTTCCCCTGCTGGCCCCCAGCCCCTTCCTCAGGCCCCTGTTCCCCTCAAGACGCCCAGACGCTCCCTCAGATCCCCGTACCAAGCTGGCCCCCAGTCCCTCCATAATGTCCCTGATAACCCTGATGTCTAATGTCCCCTCACTCAGATCCCTGTTCACCCCTGCTGGCCTACAGCCTCTCTCTCAGGTCCCGGTACCCTGCTGTCCCCCAGCAACTCTCTCAGGCCCCCGTACTCTGCTGGCCTGCAGCCCTTCCCTCAGGTCTCTGTTCCCCTGCTGGCCCCCAGCCCCTCCCTCAGGTCCCCATTCTTTCCTGCCCCCAGCATCTCTCTCAGGTCCCCGTACCCTGCTGTCCTGCAGCCCCTCCCTCAGGTCCCTGCTCACCCCTGTTGGCCCCTGGCCCCTCCCTCAGGACCCTGTACCCTACTGGTCCCTGGCCCATCTCTCAGGTCCCCGTATCCTGCTAGCCCCCACCTCCTTTCTCAGTTCCCTGTACCCTGCTGACCCCAGCACCTCCCTCAGTTCCCCGTACCCTGCTGGCCCCCAGCACCTCTCTCAGGTCCCTGTTCACCCCTCCGGGTCCCTAACCCCTCCTTTAGGACCCCGTACCCTGCTGGCCCCCAGCCCCTCCCTCAGGTCCCTGTTCCCCTGCTGACCGACGGCTCCTAACTTAGGTCCTTGTTCCAGCTGGCCCCCAGCCCTTTCTTTATGTCCCTGTTCACCCCTGATGGCCCCCGACCCCTCCCTCAGGACCCTGTACCCTGCTAGCCCCTCAGTGAGGTCCCTGTTCCCTGCTGGCCCCCGGCTCCTCCCTCATGTTCCTATTCACCCCTGCTGACCCCCGGACCCTCCATCAGGTCCCTGTTCCCCTGTTGATGCCCAGCCCCTCCCTCTGGTCCCTATTCCCCTGCTGTCCCACGGCCGCTCCCTTACGTCACTGTTCACATCTGCTGCCCCCGGCCACTCCGTCAGGTCCCCCTTCCCCTGCTGGCCCCCAGCCCCTTCCTCAGGTCCCTGTTCCCCTCAAGACCCCCAGATGTTCCCTCAGATCCCCGTACCAAGCTGGCCCCCAGCCCCTCCATAATGTCCCTGATAACCCTGATGTCCCCTGTCCCCTAACTCAGATCCCTGTTCACCCCTGCTGGCCTACAGCCTCTCTCTCAGGTCCCCATACCCTACTGCCCCCAGCCCCTCCTTCAGGTCCCTCTTCACCCCTGCTGGCCCCCAGACCCTCCCTCAGGTCCTTGTTCCTGCTGGATGCCAGCCCCTCTCTCAGTTCATTGTTCACCCCTCTTGGCCCCTGGCCCCACCCTCAGGTCCCTGTTCCACTGCTGGCCCCTGGCCCCTCTCTCAGGTCCCCGTACCCTGCTGTCCCCCAGCCCCTCCCTCAGGTCCTTGTTCCCCTGCTGCCCCCAGCCCTTCCCTCAGGTCACTGTTTCCTGCTGGGCCCTGGCCCCTCCCTCAGGAACCCGTTCCCCTGCTGGCCTTCAGCCTCTCCCTCAGATCCCCATACCCTGCTGGCCCTCAACCCCTCTCTCAGGTCCCCATACCCTGCTGACCCCCAGCACCTCTCTCAGGTCCCTGTTCAACCTTGCTGGCCCCCGGCACCTCCCTTAGGTCCCTCTTCCCCTGCTAGCACCCAGCCCCTCCCTCAGGTCCCTGTTCCCCCTGCTGGCCCATGACCTCCCCTCAAATCCCTGTTCACCCATGCTGGCCCCCAGCCCCTCCGTCAGGACGCTGTACCATGCTGGCCCCCGGCCCCTCTCTCAGGTCCCTGTTCACCCCTGCTGGCCCCCGGCAACCTCCCTCAGGTCGCTGTACCCTGCTGGCCCCCGGCCTCTCTCTCAGGTCACTGTTCTCCTGCTGGGCCCAGACCCGCCCTCAAGTCCCTGTTCACCCCTGCTGGCCCCCTACCCCTCCATCAGGTCCCTGTCCCCCTGCTGGCCCCAGCCCCTTCCTCAGGTCCCTATTCACCCCTTCTGGTCCCCATAACCTCCCTCAAGTTCCTGTTCACCCCTGCTGGCCCCTAGCACTTCCCTCAGGACCCCATACTCTGCTGGCCCTGAGTCCTCCCTCAATTCCCTATTCCCAGGCTAGCACCCAGCCCCTCCGTCAGTTCGCTGCATCCTGCAGGCCCCCAGCCCCTCCCTCAGGTCTCTGTTCACCCTTGCTGGCCCTCAGCCCCTCCCTCAGGTCCTGTTTCCTTGCTGGTCCCCAGCCCTCCTTCAGGTCCCCCTACGCTGCTGGCCCCAGCACATCTCTCAGGTCCCTGTTCACCCCTGCTGGCCCCCAGCTCTTCCCTCAGGTGCCTGTTCACACCTGCTGACCCCCAGGCCCTCCCTCAGGTCCCTGTTCACCCCTGCTGCCCCCAGCCCCTCCCTCTGGTCCCCGTTCCCCTGCTGCCCACCAGCACCTCCCTCAGGTCCCCATACCTTGCGGGCTCTCAGCCCCTCCCTCAGGTCCCTGTTCCCCTGCTGGCCCCCTCCCCTCTCTCAGTTTCCGTAACCCTGCTGGCCCCAAGCCCCTCCCTCATTTCCCCGTACCGTGCTGCCCCAGCCCCACACTCAAGTCCACATACCCTGCTAGCCCCAGCCTTTCCTCAGGTCCCCGTAACCTGCTGGCCCCCAGACCCTCCCTCAGGTCCCTGTTCCTCTGCTAGCCCCCAACCCCTCCCTCAGGTCACCTTACCCTGTTGGCCCCCAGCCCCTCCCTCAGGACCCTGTTCACCCATGCTGGCCCCCAGCCCCTTCTTCAGGTCCCTGTTCACCACTTCTGACCCCAGCCCCTCCCTCAGGTCTCTGTTCCCCTGCTGGCTCCAGCCCCTTCCTCAGGTCACTCTTCCCCTACTGGCCCCCACCACCTCCCTCTGGTGCCCGTACTCTGCTGGCTCTCAGCACTTGTCTCTGGTCCCTGTTCACCCCTGTTAGGCCCCAGCCGCTCCCTCAGGTCCCTATTCCCCTGCTGGCCCCCAGCCCCTCTCTCAGGTCCTTGTTCCTGGTGGCCCCCGGCTCTTCCCTCAAGTCCTTGTTCCTGCTGGCCCCCAGCCACTCTCTCAGTTCCCTGTTCACCCCTGAGGACCCGCGGCCGCTCCCTCAGGACCCTGTACCCTGCTGGCCCCCAGCCGCTCCCTCAGGTCCCCGTACCCTGCTGGCCCCCAGCCCCTCCCTCAGGTCACTGTTCCCTACTGACTCCAGCCCCTCCCTCAGGTCCCTGTTCACCACTGCTGACCCCGGCCCCTCCCACAGGACCCCTTACCCTGCTGGTCCCCAGCAACTCCCTCAGGTCCGTGTTCAACCCTGCTGGCCCCCAGCACCTCTCTCAGGACCCTGTTCCCCCTGTTTGGCCCCAGCCCCTCCCTCAGGTCCCTGTTCCCCTGCTGGCATGCAGCCCTTCCCTTAGGTCCCCGTACCCTGCTGGCACCCAGCTCCTCTCTCAGGTTCCCTACCCTGCTGGCCCCCAGTCCCTCGTCAGGTTGCTGTACCCTGCTGGCACCCAGCTCCTCTCTCAGGACCCCGTACCCTACTAGCCCCCAGCCCCTCAGTCAGGTCCCTGTTCCTTGCTGGCCCCCGGCTCCTCCCATACGTCCCCGTTCACTCCTGCTGGCCCACGGACCATCCATCAGGTCCCTTTCCACCCTTGCTGGCCTCCAGCCCCTCCCTCAGGTCCCTGTTACCCTGATGGCCCCTAACCCCTCCCTCGGGTCCCTGTTCACCCCCGCTGGCCCCCAGAACCTCACTCAGGTACCTGTTTCCTGATGCCCCCAGCAACTCCCTCAGGTCCCTGTACCCTGCTGCCCCCGGCCCCTCCCTAAGGTCACTGTTCCACTGCTGGCTCCTGGCCCCTCCCTCAGGTCCCCGTACCCTGCTGTCCCCCAGCTCCTCTCTCAGGTCCCCGCACCCTGCTGTCCCCCAGCAACTCTCTCAGGTCCCCGTACCCTGCTGACCCGCAGCGCTTCCCTCGGGTCCCTATTCACCCCTGCTGGCCCCCAGCCCCTCTCTGGACCCTGTACCATTCTGCCCCTAGCCCCTCCCTCAGGATCCCTTACCCTGCTAGCCCCCAGCTCCTCAGTCAGGTCCCTGTCCCTTGCTGGCCACCGGCTCCTCCCTCAGGTCCCTGTTTACCCCTGCTGGCCCCCGGACCCTCCATCAGGTCTCTGTTCCCCTGGTGGTGCCCAGCCCATCCATCCGGTCGCTGTTCCCCTGCTGTCCCACGGCCCCTCTCTTAGGTACTGTTCAACCCTGCTGGCACCGACCCCTCCGTCAGGTCCCTGTTCCCCTGCTGGCCCCCGGCCCCTCCCTCAAGTCCCTGTTCACCCATGTTTGCCACGGTCCCTCCGTCAGGTCCCTTTTCAACTGCTGGCCCCCAGAACCTCACTCAGGTCCCTGTACCCTGCTGGCCCTCAGCACTTCCCTCTGGTCCCTTTTCACCCCTGCTGGCCCTCAGCCCTTCGCTCAGGTCCCCGTATTCTGCTGGCCCCCGACCCTCCCTCAGGTCCCTGTTCCCCTGCTGGCCCCCAGCCCGTCCCTCAGGTCCCTGTTCAACTGCTGGTACAAAGCCCGTCCCTCAGGTCCCTGTACCCTGCTGGCCCCCAGCAACTCCCTCCAGTCCCTGTACCCTGCTGCCCCCGGCCCCACCTTCAGGTCACTGTTCCCCTGCTGGCCCCTGGCCCCTCCCTCAGCTCCCCATACCCTGATCTCCCCCAGCCCTTCTCTCAGGTCCCCGTACCCTGCTGAACCACAGCCCTTCTCTGCGGTCCCTATTCATCCCTGCTGGCCCCCAGCCCCTCTCTGGACCCTGGACCCTGCTGCCCCTAGCCCCTCCCTCAAGTCCCTGTTCCCCTGCTGGCCCCCAGCCTCTCCCTCAGGTCCCCATACTTTGCTACCCCCAGCATCTCTCTCAGGTCCCCGTATCCTGCTGGCCCCCACCTCCTTTCTCAGTTCCCTGTACCCTACTGGCACCCAGCACTTCCCTCAGTTCCCCGTACCCTGCTGGCCCCCAGCCCCTCCTTCAGGTCGCTTTACCCTGCTGGCCCCCAGCCCTTCTCTCAGGTCACTGTCCCCCTGCTGCCCCTAGCCCCTCCCTCAGGTCCCTGTTCACACCTGCTGGCCGCCAGTCCCTCCCTCAGGTCACTTTCCCTGCTGGCCCGCAGTCCTTCCCTTCGGTCCCCGTACACTGCTGGCACCCAGCACCTCTCTCAGGTCTCCATCCCCTGCTGGCCCCCAGCCCCTCCTTCAGGTCGCTGTACCCTGCTTTCCCCCATCCCCTCCATCAAGTCCCTGTTTCCCTGCTGGCCCCCAGCCATTCCCTTAGGTCCCTGTACCCTGCTGGCACCCAGCACCTCTCTCAGGTCCCCATAACCTGCTGGCCCCTGCCCCTCCTTCAGGTCGCTGTACCCTGCTGGCCCCCAGCCCCTCCCTCAGGACCCCTAACCCTGCTGGTCCCCAGCATCTCCCTCAGGTCCGTGTCCACCCCTGCTGGCTCTGGGCCCCTCCCTCAGGTCCCTGTTCACCACTGCTGGCCCCCGGCCCCTCCCTCAGGACCCTGTACCCTTCTGGCCCCCAGCCCCTCCCTCAGGTCCCTGTTCCCTGCTGACTCCCAGACCCTCCCTCAGGTCCCTGTTCACCACTGCTGACCCCGGCCCCTCCCTGAGGACCCCTAACCCTGCTGGTCCCCAGCATCTCCCTCAGGTCCGTGTCCACCCCTGCTGGCTCTGGGCCCCTCCCTCAGGTCCCTGTTCACCACTGCTGGCCCCCGGCCCCTCCCTCAGGACCCTGTACCCTTCTGGCCCCCAGCCCCTCCCTCAAGTCCCTGTTCCCTGCTGACTCCCAGACCCTCCCTCAGGTCCCTGTTCACCACTGCTGACCCCGGCCCCTCCCTCAGGACCCCTAACCCTGCTGGTCCCAGCACCTCCCTCAGGTCCGTGTTCAACCCTGCTGGCCCCCAGCACCTCTTTCAGAACCCTGTTCCCCCTGTTTGGCCCAAGCCCCTCCCTCAGGTCCCTGTTCCCCTGCTGGCCCCCAGCCCTTCCCTCAGTTCCCGGTTCATCTGCTGGCCCCAACCCTACCCTTAGGTCCCCGTACCCTGCTGGCACCCAGCACCTCTCTCTGGTCCCCATACCCTGCTGGCCCCCAGCCCCTCTTCAGGTCGCTGTACCCTGCTGGCCCCTGGCCCCTCTCTCAGGTCACTGTCCCCCTTCTGGCCCCAGCCCGTCCCTCAGGTCCCTGTTCCCCTGCTGGCTCCCAGCCCGTCCCTCAGGACCCTGTACCCTGCTGTCCCCAATCCCCTCCCTCAGGTGCCTTTTCCCTTGCTGGTCCCCAGCCCGTCCCTCAGGTCACTGTTCCCTGCTGGCCCCCGGCCCCTCCCTCAGGACCCCGTTCCACTGCTGGCCTTCAGCCTCTCCCTCAGGTCCCCATACCCTGCTGACCCCCAGCACCTCTCTCAGGTCCCTGTTCAACCTTGCTGGCCCCGGGACCTCCATCAGGTCCCTATTCCCCTGCTAGCACCCAGCCCCTCCCTCAGGTCCAAGAACTTAGGCCCCTGAACCCAGAATGGATCAGCAGAAAAGTCCCTGGCTTCTGCTTCAGCCCCTGGCTTCTGTCCTAGTCCCGGCCTTTGTAGCCATCTCGAAGGTGAACCCCCACATGGACGATCCCTCAGAGAGAGAGAGCGAGAGTGCGAGAGAGTGCTGGCGATGCCCCCTGCACTGCCTCTTTCCCCAAGCAGCTTCAATGAATGACCAGCGCTGGGCCATGCAGAACCCAGGAGGCAGGAGGCAGGAGGCATGAGGCATGAGGCAGGAGCTCCAATTAGGACTCCCAAGAGGCATGGAGGTGGGGTCCAGAGAACGTGCGCTATCAGCGTCTGCTTCCCTGGGTCACCGCTTGGAGAGGTGGGACTGGAAGCGGCCCTGGGGCTGCGGACACTGGATGCAGCATGTGCAGATGCGTCCTGGGGTGCCATGGTGATGGCCTTTGGGGAGTGCGCCTGCGCCTGGCGCTGTGACCCGGAAGTGCACCCGCATGCCAGGTCCCGACTGCCCGGCAGTGCTCCGCTGGGAGTCAGTGCCGTGTCTGCTCCTGCCTGAGAGCCTGTGCAATCCGTGAGGAGAGGAGCCATCCTCGACGGTGCTGGCCGAGCCTGAGGGAGACCCAGCGGCCCCCGGGTCAGGCCGGCATCAGGAGAGGCTGCATGTCTGAGGCTGCCACGCTGTTTCCCAGGTGCGGTTCTCTTCTTCGGCCCCTTCAGGAAGCAACGGCCTTCGCGGACCTCTGTGCAGCCAGCAGACCGGGCCCCCTTGGAGGTGAGTGACGCGCAGCTGTTGCGGTTTCCACTGGGGGTCTTGGCTGCCCGCGTGCCGGTTGCTCTTGGGTCCCGAAGGCGCGGGTGGAGTCGTGGTCGGTCGTGCTGTGCGGAGGATCTGGAAGGGTCCCCAGTGTGCGAGCAGCTGTGCAAGAGCAGAGGTGGCTCGGTCTCCTCCTGGAAGGGCCCCATGTTCCCGTCTATTTGCTCTTTGAGGGCCCAGCCGCCCTGCTCTAACCTCTGAGACTGTTGACAGGAGGAACGAGAGTGAGAATGTGTGTCTGTGTCCTGGTCTAGGAGAACAGTTTCGGGTTCCTGGCATTGGGTGTGATGTTAGTGCTCTGTGGGTTTTTAATGAAAGAGCCTTGTCAGGCCGAGGTGTAGCTTCCGTTCCTAATTTGGTGATTTGTTTTTTAGTATTGCAAAAGTCACAGGAGTTTTTGTGGAATAGGTTTTCTGTGTCTGTAGGGATACTTTGTGGGCTTTCCCCATGTTTGTTCTGTTCTGTGATAGATTGATTTTGCATTTCCAGAGTAACTCTCAGTTGTGCACAGTGTGCCTTGGCTCAATAGACTAATCCTCCCCCTGCGGTGCCAGCACACCAGGTTCTAGTCCCGGTCGGGGTGCCGGATTCTGTCCCGGTTGCCCCTCTTCCAGGCCAGCTCTCTGCTGTGGCCTGGGAGTGCAGTGGAGGATAGCGCAGGTCTTTGGGCCCTGCACCCATATGGGAGACCAGGAGAAGCACCTGGCTCCTGGCTTCGGATCAGCGCAGTGTGCCGGCCCCAGAGCCATTGGAGGGTGAACCAATGGCAAAGCAAGACCTTTTCTCTGTCTGTCTCTCTCACTGTCCACTCTGCCTGTCAAAAAAAAAAAAAAAGAATGAATAAATGGCAAAGGGTTAGGAAGACAGGCACATGGAATTTGCTGTTTCCCAGGGCTTTGAAGCATGAATAAGAAGGGCTTTTTGCCTCTCCTTATTTCCTGCTTGGGAGCTTACCAGGCAAACTCAACTCTGAGTGCTTCTGCAGCCTTGTTTTTGCTTTTCAGAGTCTTGATGAACAAAGCCCACAAGGCAGTTGCTTTACCTGTTTCTTAATTTACCAAAGGTGAATTTTGGAAGACTTGTATTTCAGCTTTGCGAAACAATGTATCCAGGACATTCACCAGGGGAGGCCAAGCAGCCTCTTGAGAAACTTACATGTTTTGTCTACTAATTGCTCCAGAAAGGATAGGGCCCCAGGCAAGATCTATGCAGACATCCTGGGGAAGCTGGAGGTTTCCAGTCTTTGAGCATGGGGGCTGGGCCTGTCAAGAAGCCAGCCTCCCATAGGTGGTGAGCTAGGGGTACAACACCCTGTGTCCCCCAGGTGAGGAGGGAGGGACCAAGGGACCGCAACTCCTGGCTGTCAGGCCTGTAAGTGCCCATGGTCCTTGGTTGGCCACTTTCTTGGAGACAAACCCACACAGGACCGCATCTGGGAGAGGGCCACAGCTTGGCTGAGAGGGGTGGGTGCTCCCATGGGAACCTTTGGATGTGTGGGGCAGCACCAGACACAGTGGGGCCAGGCTGGGATACGGCTCTTCTGCCCTGTTCCTGACTCTTTAAAACTTTCTTCAAGCTCCAGGCACACTGCTGTTGCTGCTGGAGAGAAGGTGTCCGCTGGCTTGTGCTGGGCACAGGGTCCCCCCGTAGCACTTGACCCCCAGGCCACACGGCAGCTGCAGAGACTCCCACTCCTGGGCTGCACCGCATGGGCGATTGTGAGCGGTGAGTGCGTGCTGGGCACGGGGAGGGTCCTGGAGCACCTGGGCGTGTGTGGCTCTGTCAGGCCCAAGCCTCGACCTTTCAGGGTTGCCCAGTTTTCTGCTTGGGCACCAACGCCACTGGGCCATCTGGAGATGGGACTCTGAGGGCAGGAGTGTGGCGCCTCTTGACAGTTCCTGCAGTTCCTTCTCTGAGCAAAAAGTAGCAGAGATACGGGCTGAGTGCCCTGTGAATCAGTGCAGCACACAGGCAGTTGCAATAGGCACCTGGGCTGTACTTGCTGGCACAGGTACTTCTCTGCCACGCTTGATCTTGTGGCGGTTGTGGTGATTAGGAAAGTGGGTTCTTTACAGGCCCCAGGGAGGTGACATTTCTCATGATGGCATGCCCCTGCGGGAACAGTTGGAACCACGCACAGGCATCCAAAGATAGGAGAAAACAGTGATTGCTAACTAACCAGCCACGGGGTCATGGCTGTGCTGGGTGAGTGAGGAGTCCCCAGCCAACCCGCACAGCACCCGGAGGCAGAAGTGCTTTGTTCACCGCTGTGTTACTTTACTGCTTTCTTTCACTGAGTTACAGCCACCATTTCCTCTGATTTGTTATTTGTCTTTGTGAACCCTCCCACCTCCCCATGACATGGTCATCTTGGAATTCATTTTGGAAATGAAGGGCAGGACTGCCTCTCTGGGTTCCACCTTGGTGAATGTCACAGGCAGTCCATTTTTTTACAGGGAGGCTTTTGCTCCATACACATTATTCTCATTTTCACATGCAGAAGTTGGGGCTCAGAGAGGCTGAGTGACTTGCCCATGGTGACACAGCATGATGGTGCGTGTGTTGCATAATCAGGAAGTGAGTCCTTGTGAGCAGAGAAGTGAGGCTGGTGGGGCAGAATGAGTCCCAAGGCACCACCAGGAGTGTCCTCATGGGACCTATCTGAATTCTGACCTTACACAGTTTCCTCCTCTGCCCTATCCATACTGGCCTCTCAGTTCTGTGATGGTGCCAAGTTCTCTTCCACCTCGGGGCACTTACATTGCTTTTCTTTCTTGATTGTTTCTGTCCTTGAACTTGTGCCATGAATCTGAGGAACACACCACATTTCCCGGTGGTTAAGGGTTTGGTAGCTGGGGGAGATGTCATGGAAGGATGAGTTTCCGACCTCATGTTCCTCTTCTGTTAAAATGGGGCAATGATAGATTCTACCTCACAGGGTCATCGAAACGGATTCCAGGAGGGCTCATGCTCAGTAGGCGTTCAATACACAGGTGTTGAGTGCGCCCATGTTGGACTAATGCGTTTACGTAGTCCCCAGGCCCCATGGCTGTCCTGGAGCTGGGAAGGCACAGCTGTGCCCTTGTCCTTCCCACCCATCCAGTGGCCATGGGTCTGCTTCTTTGGGGGCCTGGCAGCCCTGTGTCCTCTGCCAGCACTTCTCCCAGTCTGTTTCAGTCACAGCCCGTGAGGGTCGAGAGATGTTCATGAGTCTTAAGGTGCTTGGTGAGCTTTTTATCCCATAATCGGAGGTGGGAGCAAGAAGCCAGGGACCAAGCAGCATTGAGCATGTGCAGCAGAAGTGCAGGGGCCTGAGCAAGACCTGCAGCAGCTCAGTCAGGTGTCCAGACTCTGTTGCTGTTCTGGTCCTACTGAGATAATTTTGTCTGAAAATCTGTGGTTACGATGTCTGATTGGTACAGGACTCATGTGGCATGAGTCTGCATTTTTATGGAATCGTGGAATCTGCATCTGTGTTGTTTACGTGAATACCCTGTAAATCCTTGGCTGCTGGTACTTTTTAAAGATCTCTGAGTAAAAGATAGTTATCCAGTTGGCTGCTTTGGTCTTTTTGCACTAGTAGGGCTCATTGTGGGTCCAAGATCTTATTTGTCATTGCTTTAGCAAAGATGCTAAGGATCTGCCTGGAGTGCGTGCACATGGATTCTAACCGCAATATGATTTTATTCAGTGTGACATCTTGTCTGCCGGACAGATAGATCCCAAGTGCCCGGGCTTGTCCTGATCGAATCTCACTGCTCTTGGGAGGCTGTCAGTGAACCAAGTTTGGTGTTGAATTGTGAGAAAGGAGGGTTTAATTCCTGATAGGGGTTCCCAGGTCAGCCATCTGATGAGTTGCACTCTGCCGCTCTGCTAGTGGGAGGTCCCAGGATTGAGTGAGTGCTCTACTTCTGTGGAGTATGATGTCCGTGACTGAGCCTGGATGGGAAGTAAGTGCTACGGCTCCACAAACAAGGACTGTTTTTCTTTTGCTCACTGGATGGTAGTGGATTCTGGTTCAGACATGGAATTAAGTATTTCAAGCTTGGGCCTGATTGTTAAAGTTATACTTTTCAGAGTTGGCTTCTGTAGCCAACCTTTGTCTCCAGGAGGACATTGTGGCAGATGAAGCAATCTAGCTGGGTGTCTGAAGAAGGAGAATGAGGCCTTTGGGGCGGCTCCCCACTCTCGATGAACATTGAATTCCGCTTAATCCTAATCTCACTCCAGGATTGCTGTGGTCCCAGGCTTCCCAGTGGGTGGCCTAGGCCTGAGTTGCACAGTTTAGCACTCATTCCCCAAGCAGTGAATGGAAGGGCAGGGGCACCATATGCCATGCCGCTTCACCTATTGCTTTCTCCTTCACAGCTGGTGTAAGGTTTCCAGGCATTTGTGCAATCCGATAGCAGAAAGTGCGTGTCCTGGCAGTCAAGAGACGGGTTAGCCAGTGGCTCAAGTTACTCGTGTTTCTGATAAGAGCCACTGATCTGGGCTGGTAGCTGGTGTGTGTGTGTGCATGTGTATAGCTGTACTGCTAGAGTTCTTCACAGCAGGAATGGTGCAGGTTTCTGCAGTGCTTCAGGGCTCCCAGAGTGTTTTGAAGGCAGTTGGGGAGATCTGGTCAGCATCTCCAGGGAAGCAGCCCACATTTGAGATGTAGCTCTTACCTTAGAAGAGATGGGCCTTGGGAAATAGTGCCATGTGGGAGTGGATGAATATCAGTGTAGGGAATGAGAAGTACAGACCTGAGAAATACAGATGATGTTTTCTTTTCTTTCTTTTTTAAATACATAAATATTTATTAATTTGAAAGGCACAGTGAGAGAGGGAGAGAGAGAAATAGAAATAGATACAGATATCACCCATGCACTGGTTCATTCCCCCAAGGCCTGCAACTTAGGGCTGGGCCAGGCTCAAGCCAAGAGCCTGGAATTCCATCTTGGTTTCCCTCTTGGGGGTGAGAACTCAAGTACTTGAATCTTCACGTGCTATTTCCCAGGTTCATTGGAGGGAGCTGGATAGGAAGTGGAATCGCTGGGTCTTGAGCTGGTGGCTCTGATCGGATGTGGACGAGCGAAGTGGTGGCTTAGCCTGCTGCATCACAACCTGCACTTTCTGTTCTTTTAATACCTATAGGAGACATAATTTTATAGAAGAATCAATCCATTCATCTTCGCTTTTTTCCTCCACTTCTGAAAGGGGAAAAATGGCCAATGTTTTAGGAATATTTGTTTATGATAGACAAAATAAACCTTACCTTTGGCTTGGTCATTCATTCTTCTAACAACATTTGAATACATAGGATTGCTGAACCCTGGAGTTAAAGAGTTAGACTAGTGTTCTTGTGGAATTTGAGGCTTTTTGGGAAAGATTTGAGGGAAAACTATACATTAGAATGACAATTTAGGGCGGCATTGTGGCATAGCAGGTAAAGCTGCTGCCTGTGACACTGGCATCCCTGTGGGGAGCTTGTTTGAGTCCTGGCTGCTGGCTGCTCTGCTTTTGCTCCAGCTGCCTGCTATGGCCTGGAAAAGCAGTAGAAGGTGGCCCAAGTCCATGGGCCCCTGCGCCTACACCTATGTGGGAGATCTAGAAGAAGCTCCTGGCTTCGGATCAGCCCAGCTCCAGCCATTGCAGCCATTTGGGGAATGAACCAGCAGATAGATGTCTCTCTTTGTCTCTCCCTCTCTTTGTAAACTCTGCCTTTTAAATGAATAAATAAATCTTAAAAAAAGAATGAAAATTTAATAGTGTAGTTTATTGGTAAGAGCCTTAAATAGAAAAGTAGGTTCTCATATTGCTTGTATAAGTGAAAAATACTGTTTAGCAGTATCTGTTAAAATGTGAAATGAACATATTGTTTGACCCAGCAGTTCCATGGCTCAGACTTTATCTTACAGTTGCTGTTGCATATGGGTGTAAGAATATGCATTGCATCATCATTTGAACTAATAGAAGGTTGGACAAAGCCAAAATGTTTTCCAGCAGGAAATCACATCAGTAAAACGAAGTACCTACACACACTGGGTATCGCGTAGCCATTTTAGTACCTACACACACTGGATGTCGCGTAGCCATTGAAGTACCTACACACACTGGGTGTCACGTAGCCATTGAAGTAACTACACACACTGGGTGTCACGTAGCCATTGAAGTAACTACACACACTGGGTGTCGTGTAGCCATTAAAGAGGAGTGGGGCTGCTCTGGTCTGTATGAGCAGATCAGAGTATTCTCCAAATGTAGTCAGTGTAAAAATCTGTATGCAGAAAAGTGTTTGATTTGCTACGAGTTATGTAATGAAGAGAGAGGCCAGTGTGTCATACAGTAGGTAAAGGTACCGCCTGCAATGCCTGGCATCCCATATGGGTGCCCATTCACTTCTTGTCTGCTTCACTTCCATCTCTGCTAATGCACCTGGGAAAGCAGGGGAAGATGGCCCAAGTGCTGGGCCCCTGAACCCATGTGGGAGATGCTGGATGAAGCTCTGGGCTCCTGGCTTTGGCCTGGCCCAGCCCTGGCTGTTGTGACCATTTGGGGAGTGAACCAGCTGATGGAAGACCTCTCTCTGTCCCTCTCTCTCTATAACTCTGACTTTCGAATAAATAAACAAATCTTAAAGAAAAAAAGGGCATATGTCTGTATACTAGGCTGTCTGTCAAGCAAAACTCCAACTCTAGTAACTCTGATTGCTCTGGCGAGGGGAACTGAGTGGTGGAAGAATAGGTGCGTAGACTTCATTTTGATTGTATACCTTTTGATTTTGCATTACATGTTTATTTATTTATTTTTTAATTGTGGGTAGTTTTTTTTATTAAACTTTTATTTAATGAATATAAATTTCCAAAGTATAGCTTATGGGTTACAATGGCTTCCCCCCTCCCATAACTTCCCTCCCGCCCGCAACCCTCCCCTTTCCCGCTCCCTTTCCCCTTCCATTCATGTAAAGATTCATTTTCAATTCTCTTTGTATACAGAAGATCAGTTTAGTATATATTAGGTAAAGATTTCAACATTTTGCCCATATAGCAACATAAAGTGTTATTTTATAAATAAAATTATTAGAACTATGTAAGGGAGTAGGTGTGTGGTATGCTGGTTAAGATGCTGCTTGAGATGCTTGCATCCCATATTGGAGTGTCTGGGATTGATTCCTGGTTCAGCTCCTGATTCCAGCTTCCTCAAGTAGTTGGGTCCCTGCCACCCATGTGGGAGAGCTAGACTGAGTTCTACCCAGATGCCTGTTGAAGGCATCTGGGTAGTGAACCAGCCATAGAGGGATTTGTGTGTTTGCCTTTTCAATAAGTAAAATAAGTTGTAAAAATAATTACATAGGAATAACTTCAGGGCTTATGATCCTTGAACTTCCTTATTTTCATAGAAATGAATGAAGGTATGTGTTGGACCAAAGGTGTGCCAATTCTGCTTATCAGAGACAAAATGTAGTGCTAGTGGTGGCGCATGATCATTTTAATGTTGTCTGTCACATTATTTATTAGTGTAGAGAGGGTTTCTAGGGCTTGCAGTTATTTATCACTCATGTATTTATATATCTACATAGTATGTATTTATATACTTATAAACTATGTAATTATATTTATTGCTAACTGAAAATGCTGATAAGGAGTGGATAGATGAAGGGGTTTAAAATGGAAAGTAATATTAGAAATGATGAATGTTGAGTTTGTATACAGGATGAATCATTCAGAACAAACAATTTTAAAGGGTCAAGTTCAGATCTTGAAGTGGGTTCAGAAGAAACAAAAGTCAGAGCCATTACCATAAACCTCTGTGGATTTCTTAAGAAAGGTCCCCTATGGGGTTGCTTCGTTTTTTTTTTTTTTTCACATTGGAATTTCTTATTTTGATTGTGTTTAAATTTTTCATTTTTAGTTGAAAGGCAGAGAGACACAGAAAGAGAGTCAGAGATCTTCCACCTGCCAGTTCAGGCCCCAAATACACACAACAGCTAAGGCTGGGCTGATGGAAACCAGGAGCCTGGAACTCAGTCCAGGTCTCCCATGTAGGTGGTAGGATCCCAGGTGATTGAGCCATCATCTGCTGCCTCTCAGGCATTAGCAGGAAGTTGAATCAGAAACAGAATAGTCTGGACTCAAACCAGGATATGGGATGCATATGGGATGTCAGTGTCCCAAGCAACTTAACTGCTGTGCCAGAGACCTGCCCTGAATTTTATAAACATATGGGCTGAGGAGCAACCTTTCATTCCAGGAGCTACCCTGATGGTAAACAGAGGCACTGGTACACCCTGATGGGGTGAGCCCAGTGTTTCTGTGGGTTACAGTGGATGGATGGAGGGATTCTTGGCAGCATAGATGGAGGGCCCGAGGCAGACATGCTGCAGGAGCTGTGTTGAGGATGAGGGCATGAGCTGGGCTTAGATGAAAACGCTGTATATGGGGCACAGCCGGATAGGAACTGTGAGTGGACCAGGGTGGCTGGGGTAGAAGGCGTGAGGGCAGGGGATTTTCCCAGAGTGCCCATGGTGCATAGTTCCCATAGGCAGCTAGGCCCTGGCAGTCATGTGCCATGGTTCACCACGCTGCCCTGTGATGGTGAATGGTTACCCCACTGCTCCAAGGGCATCCTCCTGCTGAGGGGTGAGGCATTGCACTGGAAGCAGCAGAGAACAGGGACTCCTGCACTAGGGAGGCTGTTTCGTTTGTGCTTGTGTGCACCTGTGCACCCCACTGGAGGCACTTTTCTTCCTTTTCTCAGCTGTCTTCATCCTAGAAGAGCCCCTCTCCCTATCTGCACTCCTGGTGTGAGGCTGAATGGAAACTCTTATGACATATGTTCTCTTATTGTATTTGGATTTGTGTGAAACTCCTTTCCTTCCTTCCTTCTTTCCTTCCTTCCTTTTTTAAAAATTTATTTATTTATTTGAAAGTCAGTTACAAAGAGACCAGGTGGGGGAGAGAGAAAGAGAGACACACACACACACACACACAGAGAGAGAGAGGAAGAGAGAGAGAGAGAGAAATCTTCATCTGCTGGTTCATTCCCCCAGATGGCTACATTGGCTGGGGCTGGGCCAGGTCAAAACCAGGAGCCAGGAGCTTCTTCCAGGTCTCCTACCGTGTGTGTGGGTGCCCAAGTACTTGGGCCATCATCCACTGCTTTTCCCAGGTGCATTACGTGGGAAATAATTTGGAAGTGGAGCAGCCAGAACTCCAGCTGATGCCCATAGAGGATGCTGGCATCACAGGCAGTAGCTTTTACCACTACACCATAACACCGACCTCTGTGTGAAACACTCTCTACCATGCGGGCACATACCCAGCCCTTCATAGCACGGAATGCTCTCAACAACGTTTTGTCTGTCAGAGGTTTTCAAAAAATGCTGTGTGTGCTCAGTGCTTTATTTCCATAGAGCGGTGGGGAAGGCACTGTGCAGGCCAGCACCAGCCCTTGCACCTCCCGTGTAGTAGCGTGCTGGGTTGTTCATACCGCTTAAGGACAAAGCTTTTTTCTTTGCAGCTGTGATCTCCTAATGTTCAGAAACCATCCAGAGACATGTTACTCTGGAAAGCTTGAACTAAATAAACCTGGTCAGATGCTTGTTCTGAGTTTGGAGAGAGGGATTGAAATATACTTTTATGGCTAAAATAATCTTGCTCACAATTTACCAAAAATGGCTGACTAAAAATGCTTTTAAGATACTTGTCTAAGCTACCATAAGCTAAAGATCAAGAAAAAACTTCAGAACACATTTTGAGAAATGATTGGCTCTGTTTTGCGAGAGCTTTTGCCAAGCTGCTTATTCCACAATTACCCTGTGAGACAAAAGCTGGTGGAAATTGCTGTGCTTGGGTTCAGCAGGGACTTAGTCTTGAAGTGAAAGGTAGTACTGCTTCTCTTTTCTTTCTTCCTTTCCTTTATTTCTTTTAGATTTATTCATTTATTTGCAAAGCAGCATTATAGAGAGGCTGAGGCAGAGAGAGTGGGAGAGGTCATCTGCTGGTTCACTCCCCAAATGGCTGCAACAGCCGGAGCTGCGTCGATCCAGAGCCAGGAGCCAGGAGCCTCCTCCTGGTCTCCCATGCGGATGCAGGGGCCCAACGACTGGAGCCATCTTCTACTGTTTCCCAGCCCACAGCAGAGAGTTGGATGGGAAGTGGAACAGCCAGGACTGGAACTGGTGTCCATATGGGATGCTGGCACTGCAGGTGATGGCGTCACCCACTACACCACAGCGCCGGCTCCTACCTCTCTCTTCTGACGAGAAACTGGAACCCAGGGAAGGCACTAGGGTTAGGTGGAAAGGGAGCACGTGATTCTGAAGCTATTGTACAGCTGCCTTTACTGGTTAAGTTATTTAAGGTCCGCTTCTTCTGCTGCAGAGCAGTTCGGACCCTCAGGAGATGTTGGTGAGCCTCTGCTGCATGCCGGGGCAGGTCCTTAGCCTGTGCAGTTGCCCTGGTGCTCTGTCATGTGGCTGCCTTCCTTTTCTGCATCTCATTGACTTGTGGAGTTAAGAATGGCTCACGTTTGTTGTCAGCATTGCAGTTCATTTGTTCAATTAGCATTGCAGTTTTATGCCTTCTTCTAAAATCTCAATACACTTTAATGGTCATCCCGGGGATCTCTTTGCAGCAACAGTGCTGGTAGCCTTGAGCAACTAGAGAGGATGGTGTTGACTTTCCTTAAGGTTATTTAAAATTGAAGAAAAAAAATTCTTGAATAAGAATGAAATGTAGAGCTGTTTTTTCCCTCGTCATAAGCTATGCTGTTTTTTTCCTTCCTAAATTTGACAAATATTTATTAAGAACCTAAGATGTCTTAGGAAAGGACATTGAATAGAGATTATCTCGGAGGAACTATTTGGAGAAGAAGGGCAGGTGGCTGAGGTGTTGTTGACTCCTTGAGGAAAGGAGAGACGTTTCAAGAAGTAGCTGCAGATTTAGTATAACAGGAAGTCATCCAGAGTGCAGGGAGCGGATTCTGAATGTCAGCTGAATGACAGCTTGGGATGAGGTGGTCCTGGTGTTTTCTCAACTTAGCCAAAGAGTGCTTAGAAGCCCATGGTGGCAGTCAGGTGCACACCACTCAGGGCCAAGAGCCATCAGCTAGCTGGATATCCAGGTTCGGGTGGGAGAATATGAAGGATAGGAGCTTGTGATGTGGGTTTGGGATCTTGACATCAAAAGAATTTGGGTGGTGATGCCCCAGGATCCAAGTTGTAGCCTGTGGTGGAATTAGAGCCCCCTGGAAGTAACCTTTCTCTTGGCTGCTAGGCCAAATCATGTTCCCTGGGGGAAGTTTTTGATTTTCACAGTAGTGGAGGTGTTACTGGCCAGCTAGAGGCCAGGCCTGCAGCTTTAACACCCTAACATGCACAGGAAGGTCTCCCAAAGTGAAGTCCAAAATATCAGTAGTGAGAAGCCCAACATGAACTTTAAAAACGCTGTTGAGTAAAGGCAGTAATCAACTGTTGAGCATGGTTGTTTCTTTTCTCGCTACTCTGCTTTGTGGAACTGTGCATCCATCCCTTCTCTCCTTCAGTGACCATTTTCAGAGCACCATTTATGTGTCAGGCACCATGCTATGCAGCATTCAGAGTATAGACGTTAGATATTCCCTCTTCTGTTTTTAAAAGATTTATCTAGCAATGCCTGGGGCTGGGCCAGGCCAAAGCCTGGAGCCAGGAGCCAGGAGCTTCATCCACGTCTCCCACGTGGGTGGCAGGGACCGGACACTTGGGCATCTTCCACTGCTTTTCCCAGGCCATTAGCAGGGAGCTGGATTGTAAGTGGAGCAGCCAGGACCTAAACTGGTACCCATATGAGATGCCAGTGTCCCAGGTGGTAACTTTACCCATTCTGCCACAATGCTGGCTGCCATCACCTCTTTCTTAATGCTTATTTTAAATTGCATGTAAATATAGAAATATATTCTTACCAATAAATAAAACCCCCAAAATAAATAAAAATAAAAATAAGACCCCAAAAATGCCAGCATACAAAACTGGTACCTACTTTGACCACCACCTTCAGTCTATGTTCCTTCCTGTATTTGGTTGCTGTAGCCAGACATGTGATGGTTGCTTCCCTACATCTGATTCTTTCCTGCTTATATGCTGTAGAGGCATATGAAGTTAAAAAAATTATTTTAAAAAAGATTTACTTGTTTATTTGATAAGCCGAGTTACAGACAGAGGGAGAGACACAGAGAGAGTTCTTCCATCCACTGGTTCACTCCCCAGTTGGCTGTAATGGCCGGAGCTGGGCGAATCTGAAGCCAGGATCCAGCAGCTTCTTCTTCCAGGTCTCTCTTATGGGTACAGGGGCCGTCTTCCACTGCTTTCCCAAGCCATAGCAGAGAGCTGGATAGGAAGAAGAGCAACCGGGACACGAACTGGTATCCATATGGGATGCTGGCACTGCAGATGGAGACTTAGCCTATTACATCACAGTGCCAGCCCCCAGGCGTATGAAATTTTGAAAAATTGTCTTAAGCTGCAGATTTCTTAAGACAGGGACCAGGTGTCAGGTTTCTCTTTTTTGACTTAGGATCCTGGTACACAGTTGTCACTCAGTAAATGTTTGCTGAGATAATGAATGAAATGAATAGGAAAAGAATCAATGGGTAGCACAAAGAATGTCAACTTGGAGTTATGGCCGGCAGACTTTGGAAGGCTAAGGTTTGTTCATGGGAACAGTGAGTTGATACCAGGAATGGAAGAAATATTAAACCATGAAGAGAGATTCAGAGTTGCTGGGGTGTAGAAAGAAGTCCCAGTTGATGAATTGGTAGGAGGAAGGATGGGTTCAGAAGGAACAGAGACCTTCATTGTGTAATGTTCACGAGGTCAAGGGCATTCTTGAGGAAAGCTAAGGCAGGTTCATGGTGGGAGGAGCTTATTAAGATAAGAGCTTTTCAGAACTAGAAGAGTCCGAAGGTTCCTCTGGAGTTTTGGTGTGATGGACTGTTAGTGGTCCCTCTGTGTTTGGGGGAATTCTGTGTGTGCATCTTAGTCCACATATACATCCCCTTTTATATTAAAGAAGCTTCAGTATTTTTCACTAAATGAGTCTTTTGGGGGGACATTTTCTTCAGTTTATGCCTATCAGCCTCCTTCTTTTAATGACTGCATGATATTCCATGTGAGGTATTCTGTTGTTTGGAAAATGATTGTTTAAAGGTTTTCTGTCACTGGACATTTAGGTTGTTTCCAGTCTTGCTGTTATGAACACCTCAGCTTGTTCCTGTGCATGTGAGGCGAGTATGGGAGGACACAGTCTGAGAGGTGGGATTGGTGACTTCCTAAGTGGATGCACGTTGAATCTTTTGATAGGCATATGGCCACTCAGCCCCAGAGATTTAGACTCAGGGAACAGTGAAATAGAATGACTTTTCTGTATGTTACTACTTTGACTTTTCAGCAGTATAGATGAAAAAATGGTAGGTTGGCTTTTAATTTGTATTTATTTAATTTAAAGGAATTTAAAAAAATCTCTAAAATTCATTTGAATTTCTTTCATCATGAAATTACATTTAAAAGAAGTTTTCTTTATTGATATGTAAACACTTTATAAATTAAGGAAATTAGCTTTTGTCATTTGTGTTGCAAAGTTTCCCATTTAATTTGTCATTTGTTTTGAATTTGGTGTGTGTGTGTGTGTGTGTGTGTGAGAGAGAGAGAGAGAGAGAGAGAGAGGGAGAGAGAGATTTGGTCCAGACAAAAATATTTAACGCAATAAAATATGTAAGGTATTTATTCAAAAACCTTTACATCTTGTTTCTGAGAAAGATCTTCCCCACGTGGGATTTAAAAATAACTTTCTGTGCGTTCCTTAGGTGCATTAATGGGAATCCTTGGATTTTTATTTTGATTCTGTCATTTATTAGTTTTGCAACTTTGGGCAAATTATGTATGTAACCTTTCAGAATGTCAGTTTTCCATATCGAAAGGGTTATAAGAGATATGTAAAGAAATTTCAGTTCTAGAATTTCTTGTTTGTATCTTTTGTGTTGTGAGGATTTGTGGAGCAGAGGCAGGTTGAGGGAAGGAGGAGAAGCAGGAAGGAGGCATGGAAGGAGGATGGGGAAAAGCACAAAGGGGGCTGGAGAGAAAAGCCAGCACTGTGAACCCATACTTGCACACACTGCACATACTCACACTCCCAGGCATACTAATGGCATACACAGGCGTGCACACTCACAGGCACACACATGACCACGCAGGTATGCACACAGTGCATACTCACATAGGCACATATGTGGACACATATGACACACAGGCACACACATGCACATGGCACACACAGAGGTGCACACTCACATACACTCACATTCACAGGTATATTCATGACACACACAGGCATGCACACAGTGCATACTCACACAGGCACATATGTGGACACACAGGCACACATATGCATATGGCATATACAGAGGAACACACTGCACACACACTCATACATACAGGCACTGACACTTGCAGACACATGCATGGTACACACAGGCACACATATGTGAACACATAGGCACACACTGGCACAGAGGTTCACACACACACACACACACTCTCATGTGTAAGACCCTAGAGGACAGGAGGAAAACTAAGGGTAACGGTGGGCACAGGAAGCTTATTCTGAGGACCCAAGAAGGATGCCTTCATATCAAGGAGATAAAAGCATTTTGGGTACTTTGCTCATTTCCTTCTGTTTTCTCTTTTTCTCCTTTTCTTCCTTCCACTTACCCCAGTTTCCTTCTTTCTTATGTTTAGAATAAAATTAAGTACACTAGAGTAGTTATATGAATTAGCACAAATGGGAAAATGCAAAAGTTAAGTTTCCAAAGTTTTACTTCTTTTACTGTTAAATTGATATATTTTCTAGCAGTCCCTTCTAGCTCTAACATTCTTGGCTTAAGGTGTGTGTATTTTAGCATTATTATAACAACCATAATTTCGGGGGCTGGCATTGTGGCAAGGCAGATAAAGCTGCTGCTTTCACTGCCAGCATCTCAGGTCAGTGTTAGTTTGTGCCACAGCTGCTCCATTTCTGATCCAGCTACCTGCAGCAGAAGATGGCCCAAGTGTTTGGGCCCCTGCCACTCATGTAGGAGACTCCGAGGAGGCTCCTGGCTCCTGGGTTTGGCATGGGTCAGCCCTGGCAGCTGCAGCCATCTGGGGAATGAACCAACGAATGGAAGATATCTCTCTCTTTGTCTCTCTCCCTCTCTCTGTCACTCTGGCTTTCAAATAAATGAAATAAACCTTAAGAAAAACAGGACTAATTTTTGCATTTCCTGCTTTTGGATGTTAAATATATAAAATTAACAATGTATTTCTCTATATTTTATATCTCAGACAAAAGTTCTTTTGTTTTTGACAGGCAGCGTTAGACAGTGAGAGAGAGAGAGAGAAAGGTCTTCCTTCCCTTGGTTCACCCCGCAAATGGCCCTTATGGCCAGCGTGCTGCGCTGATCCGAAGCCAGGAGCCACGTGCTTCCTCCTGGTCTCCCATGCAGGTGCAGGGCCCAAGCACTTGGGCCATCCTCCACTGCCTTCCTGGGCTACAGCAGAGAGCTGGACTGGGAGGGGAGTGACCGGGACAGAACCGGTGCCCCAACAGGGACTAGAACCTGGAGTACTGGTGCCACAGGCGGAGGATTAGCCTAGTGAGCCGTGGCACCGGCCAAGAGTTCTTATAAGTTATGCCTTAATGAAACCTAGTTTCTGTCATTGGGTACCTGTCTTTTGTGTGACCTTGAGTTGGGATGTTTGACTTCTAGCAGTAGTACCTCCCCAGCAATGTATAGTTAGCCAAATTCTCCTGAGGCAAGTCCTTCTAAAGTATAATTGTCAATTATGTTCATAACTTTTTTAAAAGATTTATTCGAAAGGCTGAGTTACAAAGAGGCAGAGAAAGAGAAAGAGAGGGCTTCCATCTGCTGGTTCACTACCTCAATGGCTGCAACAGCTGGAACTGGGCCCATCTGAAGTCAGGAACCAGGAGCTTCTTCTGGGTCTCCCATGTGGGTGCAGGGGCCCAATCACTTGGGCCATCTTCTACTGCTGTTCCAGTCCATCACAGAGAGCTGGATCAGAAATGGAGCAGCCAGGACTCGAACTGGCACCCTGATGGGATGCAGGTGGTGGCTTTACCTGCTAAGCCACAGTGATGGCCCCTTTATAACTTATTTTTATAAAGCTATTTGTACTTTGCTCTTAAGCTCTAATTATGATTTTTTGGTTTTGTTTTGATTGAAAAGAAAAAAAAACATTTAAAAATCAATCATGTGGGGGCTGGTGCTGTGGCATAGCTGGTAAAGCTGCCACCTGCCATGCTGGCATCCCATATGGGTGCCAGTTCGAGTCTCGGATGTTCCACTTCTAATCCAGCTCTCTGCTATGGCCTGGAAAGCAGCAGCAGATTGCCCAAGTGCTTGGGCCCCTGCACCTGTGTGGAGACCGAATGAAGCTCCTGGCTCCTGGCTTCCGACTGTCCCAGCTCCAGCTGTTGTGGCCATTTGGGGAGTGAACCAGGGATGGAGACCTCTCTCTCTCTCCCTCTCCCATTTTCTGTCTGTAACTCTATCTCAAAAAGAAAAATCAGTGTTGTAGTTACTATCATGAGTGCATTGAAGTTGAATACACTTTGACCTTTTAGCCGATGATAATGCCCTGCCACAAACCCCTTCTCACTCAAAAATATTTATTTATTTATTTTATTTGTTTGAAAGAGACATAGCCACAGACAGACAAAAAGATACACAGACATCAACACTCCTATCCATTGATTTACTCCCCAACTCCTAAAATGATTGGGGCGGCTGAGCTGGGTCAAAGTCAGAAACCAGGAACTTATTCCTTGTGTCCCTGTGAGTGGAAGGGCCCAGCTACGTGGGCCACCACCTGCTTCCTCTCACAGGACATGGTAGCAGGAAACTGGAATCAGTAGTGGAGCTGGAACTTGAACCTAGGCACTGAGATTTGGATATAGTTGTTCAAGCCAGTGCCAAGTGCCTGCCCCATTAGGTTTTCTTTCTTTCTTTCTTTTTTTTTTGACAGGCAGAGTGGACAGTGTGAGAGAGACAGAGAGAAAGGTCTTCCTTTTTGCCGTTGGTTCACCCTCCAATGGCCGCCATGGCCGGTGCGCTGTGGCCAGCGCACCACGCTGATCCAAAGGCAGGAGCCAGGTGCTTCTGGTCTCCCATGGGGTGCAGGACCCAAGCACTTGGGCCATTCTCCACTGCACTCCCAGGCCATAGCAGAGAGCTGGCCTGGAAGAGGGGCAACCGGGACAGAATCTGGTGCCCTGACCGGGACTAGAACCTGGTGTGCTGGCGCCGCTAGGCGGAGGATTAGCCTGTTGAGCCACAGCGCTGGCACCCATTAGGTTTTCAACCTCAGGTTTCCCCAGAGATGATCTGGGACATTCTCATCTGTTGGCTTCCTCAAGTTGTTCTTGAAAACAAATGACTAGGGGCTGGATCTGTGGCATAGCGGGTAGTTGCCCCCTGCAGTGCTGGCATCCCATATGGGCTCCAGTTCGAGTCCCAGCTGCTCCACTTCCAATATGGCTCTCTGCTATGCCCTGGGAAAGCTGTAGAAGATGGCCCAAGTGCTTGGGCCCCTGTACCTACATTGAAAAAAGAAGCAGCTCCTGGCTTCGGGTTGGTGCAGCTTCAGCCATTGTGACCATCTGGGAAGTGAACCAGTGGATGGAAGACTTTTCTCTCTGCCTGTGCCTCTCTGTCACTCTGCTTTCAAACAAATAAATGAATCTTAAAAAAAAAAAACAAAAAACAGATGACTAGACTGATGAATGTCATTGTTGGTTACCCTGGTCTTGGTTGTCAGAGCACTAATTGGAAAGGAAGTTTTGTGGTCATCAGAAGTACACACCAGGGCCAGCACTGTGGCTTAGCGGGTAAAGCCACCAGCTGCAGTGCCGGCATCCCATGTGGGTGCCGGTTCGAGACCTGGCTGCTCTATTTCTGACCCAGCTCTCTGCGATGGTCTGGGAAAGCAGTAGAAGATGGCCCAAGTCCTTGGGCCCCTGTATCCATGTGGGGGACCTGGAAGAAGCTCCTGACTTCTGGCTTCAGATCAGCCCAGCTCTGGCTGCTGTGGCCAACTGGGGAGTGAACCAGAGGATGGAAGACCTCTCCCTCTCTGTCTCTCCTTCTCTTTCTGTGTAACTCTGACTTTTAAATAAGTAAATAGATCTTTTTTTGTCTTTTTTTAAAGAAGTACATACCACAGGAGAAGGGGACAGAGGACTTGTGGCTTTGGCTGCTTTAGGGGGAGGTGCTGACTGTCCAGATGATGAAAAGCCCCTTCCCTCCCCCCATTTCTGGAGGGTGGCTCGCTCTTACTGCTTTCTCATTGTATGCATATTTCTCCCAGTCTCTCCAGCTCATCCCTGCACTTGAAGTGGAATCTGAACGAGATGTGTTATTGGAGGTTCTTCTCTGTGTGAGATGGGTTGGGCAGGAGGTGTAAGTTCCAGGGACACTCTGTCAGGGCATTTGACTTAGTTGGGCAGCTGGTACAGCAATTGAACCCAACTAACTGAAAGTTGATGGTGTAAAATATGGTATAAGGTATTACCTTGATAATCTTGCTGGTGAAAAAAGAGAATACATTGTAAAATTCTAGATTTTTGTTTTACGCTTAGAAATGAGAAACAATGACTGCTGAGGCAACTGGAAAAGTTTTAATAACGTTTGCATTCTTTTTAAATGAAATTCCCATTAATTGTGTAATCTTAAACCTGAGAGGTGAAGGGAAGCTCTCCTCTGGCCCCAAAGCTGGCTCAGACTTTCCTCTCCACTCCCTGCCTGCCTCACTTCCTTCCAGCTCACACAGGCTCTGCAGCGGCCTCGAGGTCTTGCAGCATGATGTCATATTAGCTGCTTCGTACTGGTGGAGAAATAAACACAATCCTGCTGTGAGAAGATGACACTCAGGAGGAAGGAGTGTGTGGAGCCCTTTGGAATCATAGTGCTCTGTGTGAGAAATGGGGTGTGTGTCCTTGCCGACGGTGCAGCAAATATTTCTAGACTTCTCCGGAGCAGCCGTTCATCCTCTCCCTTGTGTGGTTGGCTGGACAGTTGAAGGGCAGGGACTGCTGCCTCGGTGTCAGTGTCCGAGCTGACTGAAAGACCCCATGGCTTAGCACCAGGAGGGTGTGTTGATGGCATCATTTGAAGTGTGAGCCTCAGACTTGATGGACGTTTGGGTGTCATGCCGCAGAGGAGAATGCGCCAACTTCCCTGTGTCTCCTGCTGTGAGAGCTGTGAAATCAAGGCTGGTTTGCACCAAGCGCCGGGAAAGCCCTCTTCTCATCCCCATCAGACACAGACGTTTCTGTTTAGGAGAAGCATCTGCTCTTCATGTCAGTTCTGCACCTGGACCAGGCCTCAGCCCTGTTTTCTTCAGGACCTCTTGGGTTGATGGGTGGGGAGACCCGTGGGAGGAGGACTTAGAAGTCCTGAGGCTGGTTGTGCATGTCTTCCTTAAATGCAGAGTGTTCCTGATGTCATGGGCACGTAGGAACCAGAGAGGAACGTCTGCCCTGGACCTCTCTCTGCTGGATCTCAGCCGCCTCAGGTTTCCTGGTGCTGTTTTTTTTCTTTAAGAGTTTATTCAAGTCAGAGGTATCTGCCTTTACAGCTTCTTAATAATTCTTAACTCTCCTGATGGAGTTTTGTTTCTCCTCTGTGTTTTAGGAGATGCCTGAGTGGGGGGAGGTGTCCCCCGTTGGATTCTAGTCTCAGGGAGTCTTCCATGGTGAGTAACGTGCTGCTTTGTTCATTAGAAGAATTATAAGTAAGATGGGAAAAGACTCTTTTTATTGGAGAGGGAAAATGAAAACCAGCTTTTCTGAGGCCAGAGGGGCTCATGTGGTAATAAACGATGAATTCACCCTTTTTTTCTGCCTTCCCTTCCAGTGGTAGTTGATCTCATGACAGCTGTTTCCAGCTGTACTCTGCATTTTGCCCAGGCCCCTTGGGATGGCTGTAGTGACTGACACAGCTGGGCTTTTTCCATGATGGGCTGAACCTGGCTGCCCGAGGAGCAGGGGCTAGAGGCAGGGAAGGTGACTGGTGGCTGGAGGAGATTTCCTTGTTGGGATCGCTGTCCCTGCAGGGCCCTCCTATCCACAGAGATCCTGGGAGATAACGTCTGGGGCAGGGTGGGGATTGTGTTCACAGGGAACGTGTGTTGGAGAAAGCCAAATGTCCTTTTTTTTTCTTTTTTCCCTACCTCTTTCCTTTTCAGATGGAAGTAGGGCTGTGTTTGAAATGGATACATGAGTGAGTGTTGAGGGAGACGTTGGTTAACAGATGGACATTGCAGCCATCCGGTGCAGTGGGATGCCTGCATCCCATACTGGAGTTTCTGGTTTGAGTTCAGGCTCCTCTTCGTCTGATCCAGCTTCCTGTGAATGCGCTCCCTAGGTCCCTGCCACTCATGCGGAAACCCGGTTTGAGTTTTGGGCTTCTAGCTTTGGCCTGAAACTGCAATGGCTGGGTCACACCTGGAGCAGAAGCAGCTGACTGAAGCGGGCCTGGGGCATCAGACAAACGCTGGATGTGGCAGTGCACAGATGCATCCCGCGGCGCCATGGTGACGGCCAGTGGGGAGTGCACCTGCGCCTGGCGCTGTGACCCAGAAGTGCATCTGCACGCACTCCTGGCCCAGACTGCCCCGCTAGCGCCTTTGTGGGAGTCAGCACAGCGTCTGCTGCTGCCCGAGAGAGCCTGGACAAGCAGTGAGGAGCTGTCCACGATGCTGCTGGCCAATCCTGAGGGAGACCCAGCGGCCTCCGGGTCAGGCGGCATCAGGAGAGCTGCATGTCTGAGGCTGCCGCACCATTTCCCAGGCGCGGTTCTCTTCTTCGGCCCCTTCCGGAAGCAACGGCCTTGGCAGGCCACTGTCCAGCAAGCAGCCCGGGCCCCCTTGGAGGTGAGTAAAGCGCAGCTGTTGCGATTTCCCGCTGGGTTTCTTGGATGCTGGAGTGCCTGTTGCCCTTGTGTTCCGAAGGCGCAGGTGGAGTCACGGTCATGCTGTGTGGACGGTCTGGACGGGTCCCCAGGGTGCGAGCAGCTGTGCGAGAGCAGAGGTGGCTTGGTCTCCTCCCGGAATGGCCCCGCGTTCCCCTCTATTTGTTCTTTGAGGGCCATGCCGCCCTGCTCTAGACCTCTGAGAGTGTTGTCGGGAGGGACGAAAGCGAAAATGTGTGTCTGTGTCCTGGTCTAGGAGGACAGTTTCGGGTTCCTCGCGTTTGGTGTGCTGTTAGTGCTCTGTGGGTTTTTAATGAAAGAGCCTTGTCAGGCCAAGGTGTGACTTCTGTTCCTAATTTGATGATTTTATTTATTTAGTACCGCAAAGTAATGAAGGTTTTGTGAACTAGGTTTTCTGTGTCTATCGGGATACTTTGTGGGCTTTTCCCATGTTGATTCTGTTTTGGGATATATTGCTTTTGTATGGTAGCCATCCTTGCGTTCCAGGAGTAACTCTCAGTTGCGCGCAGTGTGCTAAGCTTTGGTTGTGCTTCTGGATTGCATTTGATAATATTTTGTTGAGGCAAGTGACACAGTCGTGACGGATATTTATGTGCCATTTTCTTTATGATGTGTTTGTTAGGATGTTGGGATAACACTGGTCTGATGAAATAAAACGGAAGGCTTTTCCTCTGCATTTCCTTTTTGGAAGGGTGTACAAACAACGGATTATAATTATCCTTTAAGTGGGAGTTTTCACTGGTGGAGCTGTCTGGTCCTGGAGTTTTCTTCATGTGTGTGTGTTTGTATCCCGCTACTGCAGTCTCTTTTCAAATTATAAGTGTATTTAGGGTTTTTTGTTTTACTGTATTCAGTTTTAGCGGTTTGTGTCTTTCTGAGAATCAGTCCACACTGTATCGACATTGAACAAATTCTTGGTGCCTTAGCTTTCCATAGTGTTTTCTGATTATTATTTTGGTAAGGAGGGTAGTCATGTCCTCTCTGTCGTTTCTGTTGTGAAGTCACTTGAGTCTGTTCCCTTTTTTCCCTTGTTTCCTGTGCATAATTGTTTTGTCTGTGTCACTGAGTTTTCAAAGAATTGTATTTTGGTCTCACTGAATTTCTGTTGTGATATTTTCTATTCCATTGGATTTATTTCAGTTTGTATCTTTTTCCTCCTTCCACTTTCTTAAGATTTACTTTGCTGTTCTAGTGCTTTAAGTAAAATCCCCATGTAGGGAGACCCCAAAAAATTCCTGGCTCCTGGCTTAGGATTGGCCCAGCTCCAGCCATTGTGTCCATTTTGGGAGGTGTACTACTGGATCAAAGACCCCCACCCACTTCTTTATCTCTGCAACTCTTCCTTTCAAATAAATACATAAATCTTTTAAAAGAAAAGAATGACAGTAGTTTTAACATCAGAAACAACATTTGCTACAAGAGAACTAAGAAATTCTTTGAAGTACTGAAAGATAAGGAGTGTCAGCATAGAATTCTTTGCACAGTGAACATACCTTTCCAGTGTGAAAGTGAAATTAAGACTCCAGACATAGAATCACAGAAATAATTCATCACCAGCAGATCCACACTACCAGAAATAGTAGAAAAAGTCCCATAGGGAGAAAGAAAATGTTACTAAGTGGGTATTTGAATCAACACAAAAGATGAAAACATGAGAATTGAAAGCTACATGGTTAAATGTATACAGATTTGTAAACTATTTAGTCACTTTAAAAGATAAATGACTTTTTTACAGCACAATTACTAAAAATGTAGCATACAGTTTATAGCTTTTTAAAGTTAAATGTGCGGCAACTGTAGTACAACTGTAGGGAGAGAGAAATGGAAATACACCATTTGATATGGTACAATGTCACTTGAAGATAAATGTGATAAATTTAAAATATATACCATGAAATCTAAAGAAGCCATGAAATTTAAATAAATAGGGGTATAATTAACCCACAAAAGAAATAAAATGGAATCATGGAAAAGAAACTGACTAAAAGTAGGCAGGTAAAGAAGAAAAAAGGAGCATAGAACAGATAGGAAACACCTAACCAGGAGATTAATTTAAACTCAGCTATTTCATTAATTACATTAAATATAAATGGTATAAGGAACTCAGTTACAAGGCAGAGATTATAACATGAATCGACAATCAAGACACAAGTATAGGCTCCCTAAATGAAATTCAGTTTCTCTCCTGGGGAGAAGCAGGAGTGAACTGTGAAATCCTGACGTGCTGGTTTTCTTGCCGGCGTCAGCTCATGGAATGGCAAATGCCCTGGAAGCTGTTCATGGTCTGAAGCTCTGGTCGTCGGATTTTCTGCTTCTGTAGTGAGGCAACAGCTCGTTTTCATTAAGAATGCTCTGGTTTTTCTGTGTGAATTCTTTAATTTCTTGGGGTGGAAAATTTGAGTCTCAAAGGTGTTAGCTGCTCTGTCTACAGTTAGTGGTAGGTAGGTACTCTGGTCAACATGGACAGGATGTATTGGATTTTAGTGAAATAATGAGTGCCCTCATCCCACTGACCAGAGTGTCTGGGGTGAGAGTCTGGGTGTGAGGAGCAGATGTCAGTGGCCGCTGAGTGGTGCCTTGTGCTCACTCCCCTTTGTCATATGGGTGCCTGGGCAGGTTGGAACAGGAGGACGCAAGCTGACCCCGTTTCTCTGTGTGACCTGGAAGAAATCATGTCCTGTCCTCAAGCCCCTTAAGCTTCCAGGGTGCTTTAAAATGTTCAAGGAAAATGGAGTTAAAAGAAAACTCTTTTTCAGTAAAAAATATTTTTAGATTCATTAATAGATTTTCCATAATACACATTTTTCATGAACATTTTTTTTAGATTTATGTTATGTATTTGAAAGGTAAAGTTACAGACAGAGAGAGATAGAGATAGAAAGATCTTCCATCTGCTGGTCCTCTCCCCAAATGGCCACAATGGCCAGTATCTAGGCAGCAGGCTACAAACACAGGGCACAGGCTGCACAACACAGGCTGATGCAAAGAGGGAACCAGACACCGGACACTGGTTATAGGATAGAATGTCCTGTAGCCTGTGTCCTGTAGCCACTGTCCTGTGGCCTGTGTCCTATGTTGTGTAACCTGTGTCCTGTCTCCCATCGCCTCTGTCCTGTGTCCTGTAACCTGTGTCCCATAGCCTGTGTCCTGTGTTCCATATTCTGTGTCCTATATCCTGTGTCCTGTGTTGTCTCTGCTACGTCCTGGGTCCTGTGTCCTGTAGCCTGTAGCCTGTGTCTTCTGTCCTGTTTCTTGAGTCCTGTAGCCTGTGGCCTATGTCCTGTAGCTTGTGTTGTGTGACTATGTCACAGACTACCGGACATAATACACAGGCTACAAGACATATGCCAAAGGCTACAGGACACAGGACACAGGGCACAGGACACAGGCTACAGGACATATCCCGGACGACACAGGACACAGGATACAGGGCACACAATACAGAACACAGGGCACAGGCTATGGGACACATGTTACAGGCCACAGGATGCAGAACACAGGGTACAAGACATAGGACACAGGGCATAGGCCACAGGGCACAGGCTACAGGAAATAGGCCATAGGCTATTGGACAGATGTTACAGGATATGTGCTACAGGACACAGGACAGAGGCTACAGAACACAGGCTACAGGACATAGAACACAGGCTACAGGACAGAGGCTATGTGACACAGGCTAATGGAAATATTGAACAAGACACAGGATACCGACTATAGGACAGAGGACACAGGACAAAGACTGCAGGGCAATGGCCACAGGCTACAGGACACAGGATAAAGTCTTGAAGTCACAGGACACATGCTATAGGACATAGGACACAGGACATGGGCCATAGACTACAAGACTCAGGCTATAGGACACATGACATAGGCCACAGGACACAGGCTACAAGACAGAGGCTCCAGATAAAATGCTACAGGATACATAACACCTTCACATACATGCAATTGACAGTTTGGCCATTCATCAGAAATAGCAGATGTGGGTTTGTTTTTTTTTTTTTTTTGCCATATAAATTGAAGGGAAAAATTAGATAGAAGAAATGGTTACAAGATAGGGGCACCGAGGAGAGCCAGAGTGGACAGGGGATGAGCAAAGAATGGCAGAGCCCAGCCTCCTCTGTCCCAACTGCCCTGTGGCCAAGGTGACAGTGATGGGCGGGAAGCAAAGCTGTCACTTCTAAAATCACAGGTGGTGCCAACTGCCAACCTTGGAAGGAGTGTGAGCTTCTCCCCCATGCTTGGAGATGCTGCCCAGACAGTCTGCGCACAGAGAGAGAGAGTCGCTAGAACCGTCCAATTCTCCCAAACGGCCCGGGCACAGCAGCTCTCCCAGGGCACTTTTTCCTCTTCCCCTCTCTCTGGCTTCATCCATTCCTCTTCTCTTCCTTGGGCCCTGGTGACTCCCAGGCATGATCCTGAGACGGTAAGGAGGGTGCCAACCCTTATAGGGACCTCCTGCTCTGGCCGGACTTCCCAAAGCCCCATGGCCTTGGGGAGGAAGCTGCTGGCAGCGGGTGCTGACTGCATGCACAGCCTATGCTCCTGGACTGGAGACCAAGGGCTGGTACTGAGATGCACAGGTGCCCACATGCAGGTGTCCACATACAGGTGCCCAGAGGAAAAGAGCATCCCAAGGGCCCTAAACCAGCACCCCCTCCCGCCCCACATAAACAAGCAAACCCAGCCACAACATCCTGCTCTGTGCTCCTAAACAGGGACTCTGCTCCCTAACTCCAGGACCCTTTCTGAGGTCCACATCACAGGTGCAACCACTGGGGTTAGAATGGAGCTGCAAGAACACTGAATGGACTCTCTGCTTGTTCTGGAGGCCATGGGCTCCCATCTCCACCTTCCCCTGATCCCACAGGGCTTCCTTTCCAATTCCCAGGAGACTGATAGTTAAGGGGACAAACTCCTCCAACAGCAACATTTCCAATCAGTGTGCTTGTAGACCCTGATTCTCAAAGCACCCAAATGACATGTGGATGTTTTTTTGATGCGGTGGTTAAGCTGCCACTTACGATGCCTCTGCCCCATATCTGAGTGCCTGGGTTCAAGTTCCTGATTTGTTTCTGATTCCGGGCTCCTGCTAATGCATATCCCTGGAGAGATGGCTTAAGCACTTAGGTCCTTGCCACCCACATGGGAGGCTGAGACTGAGTTTCCTGGCACAGGTTCAGCTGTTGTAGGCATTTGAGAAGTGAACCAGCAACAGGGAGATCTCTCTCTCCCCAGCCCTGCTCTGCTTTTATAATAAATATTTTTATTTTTTATTATTAATTTGAGAGACAGAGTTACAGACACAGAGAGGGAGAGACAGAGAGAAAGGTCTTCCATCTGCTGGTTCACTCCCCAAATTGTCTCAACAGCCATCACTGGACAGATCTGAAGCCAGGAAAGAGCCAGAAGCTTCTTCTGCTTCTCCCACGTGGATGCAAGGATCCATGCACTTGGGCCATCTTTTACTGCTTTCCCAGGCCATAGCAGAGAGCCAGATTGGAAGTGGATCTGCTGGGACACGAACTGAGCCCATATGGGATGCTGGAGCTGTAGGTGGAGTCTTAGCCTACTACGCCACAGCGCCAGCCCATCTGGCAAGATATTTTTAAGATTTATTTATTGGGGTTGGTGCAATGGTGTAGCAGGTAAAGCCGCCACCTGCAGTAGCGATCATCCCATATGGGCACCAGTTCTAGACCTGGTTGCTCCACTTCCAATCCAGCTCTCTGCTATGGCCTGGGAAGGCACTGAAAGATGGCCCAAGTCCTTGGGCCCCTGCACCTGCATGGGAAGATCCAGAAGAGGCTCCTGGTTCCTGGCTTCCGATCAGTGCAGCTCCAACCATTGCGGCCAATTAGGTAGTGAATCAGCAGATGGAAGATCTCTCTCTCTCTCTCTCTCTCTCTCTCTCTCTCTCTGCCTCTCTTTCTTTCTCTGTAACTCTGACTTTCAAATAAATAAATAAATAATTTAGAAATCTATAACATATTTGTTTATTTACTTGAAAGTCAGAGTCCATGACATCCAAGAGGCACCTGCTTCCACTCTCTCGAGATGCAGAGTTTGCTGCGGGCAGTGGAGGGGGTGGACCAGCTGGCCAGTGATTTCCAGTCAGTGCCTTCCTCCTCCTGACAACCTCTACAGCAACCTGACCCTCCTAACCCAGGTCAACAAGGAGCCAGTGATCCAGGGTCAGGTGCCACGTTCCACCCTGCATTGCAGGAAAAGTTTCTTCCATGGAATATTCTCTTTGTCTCAGCCCCAACCTCCAAGGGCTTTTTGCTTTCTGTAAGACCAATCCATAAAGCCACCCCCCTCCCCGCTGCATCTCCCCAACTCCCCTTCCAGCCCGGAATTCTGGAGGAATCAAAACACTGACAAGACTGCTTTGGGAAATGCAAACATATATTTATTTCACAAGGTGGCAGGTGGGGGGAAGGGATGATCACCAATAAGATGCCACCAAATGAGACACTGGGAACCCCACTGGGCAAACACAAGGTTTGGTTCTGGCAGGGGTTGGCCATGGGTTAGCCATGGACAGCAAGTGGCAAAGATGGGAACTGGTAAAAGGGACAGCTGTCCATTTGGGGCAGCCTCAGGACAACACATTAACAGTGCTGCAACTACGGCTATCAGGAAGATGTATTCCAGAGTGGGAGTTAAGATGCAGTAAAGATGCCAGTTATGATGCTCACATTCCAGGTATTTCATGGAGTCCCTGGGTTCAATACCCAGCTCTGGCTCTTGACTCTGACTCCAGCTTCTGCTGTTACACACCCTGGAGGGCGGTGTTGGTGGCTCAAGGCATTAGTTCCTGTCAAGCACGTGGATCAAGATTGCACTTCTCAGCTTCAGTCCCATCTTGTGGGCATTTGGGGAGTGACTCAGCAGATGAGAACTACCTCTTGCTATCTCTCTCATAATGAATTGTTGAAAAATTTACTTCTCTTTTTTACCTAGAAACTTTTGATTTAAAGTATTCAAACTTGATGCATTCATATATACAAATTGATAAACATTAATTATTCCCACCCTACCCTCTCTCCCACCGACCCACTCATGCTCCCATCCCTCTTCATCCTCCATCTTATTTTATAGAAAAATCTATTTTCAATTAACTTTATACTCATAACATTTTATTTTATTTTATTTTATTTATTTTTGACAGTCACAATTATAGAGAGGAAGAGAGAGAGACAGAGAGCTGGACTTGAAGAGGAGCAACCGGGACAGAATCCAGCGCCCCAACTGGGACTAGAACCGGCGGTAACAGTGCCGAAGGTGGAGGATTAGCCTAGTGAGCGGAGGCGCTGGGCTGTCACTCACTTCATTGATGCTGTTGCTGCTTCCGGTGCCTCTGTGCTTACTGGGAGGAAGACGCGGGTCCTAGATGGAGGGCGCTTGCGCAGTTGGTCTGGTGGAGATGGAGAGGATGTATCCGGCGGTGGCAGCGTGTTGTTGGCTGCTGGAATTGTCGGCTTTCAGAGGCGTTTTCGGCAGCGGTACTGGCCCGGAGAGTGCGGGAGTGAAGGTGAGTTTTTCTTATGGAACAGTGAGAGGCCTGGGACTTCGGGGGGTGGTGGGGTGGTGTCGTGGCTCCTCAGAGCAGTGTAGACACTCAGGTCCTCAGGCTGGGCGGCCGTGGGGGTGGGCGGCGGCTGAGCTGAGAAGCGGGTGGCTGGGCTCGCGCTGGAGGACAGGACTGTGGGTTCCAAGATATGTTTATTTGTAACCTGTGCCCTAGTTATTCCGTCAGTTCTAGCAGTGTTTCTTGTGGGTGTTTTAGTTGTCATTGATTTTTATGTGTCTTTTTAGGATGTCTATATCTTCTGGATTTAATCTTAATAGGTCAGGTCTACTTGTTATCCAGGGATTTCTCCATTTCTTCCTGGTTTTCCAGTTTGCTAGCATATAGTACAGAATAGCAGTTTCTTTGAATCCTTGTGTTTCAGTGATGTTGGTTATGATGTCTGCTGGTTATTATGTCTGTAATTTTATTTACTGGAGTTTTTATCATTTTTGTTAGTCTGGTTAGAATATTATGCACTTTTTTAAAATTTTATATCAGGTATGTAAATCTCATATTTCTAATATACAGATTCAAACTGATACTTCTTCCCATGCTACACTCCAAGCCTTCTTCTTCTTCACTCTTGTGACCACTCTTCTTATAATTATCTATTTTCAGTTAACTAAATATTTATATGATTAATGCTTCAGTAAGTAAAAGTGTTCAACAAACAGCATGAAGAAAAAAACACTGGTCTTTAAAGTGAGACAACAACTATAAGAAACTTTCTTATCTCCAAATGTCATTTTCTCTCCTGCACAATACATTTAGGTACTCTCTTAGTTACCACAAATCAGGGAAAAATACGTTAGTTGCCCTTTTGGGACTGACTTATTTCACTAAATATACTGGTTTCAAGTTACATCTATTTTGTTGCTAAAGACAGCGTTTCTGTGTTCCAGAAGGAATGGTATTCCGTAGTGTATGTGTGCCATAATTTCATTATCCAGTCAGCAGTTCATGGGCATCAGGTTTGATTCCATATCTTAGCTATTGTGAACTGAGCTGCAGTACAGGTGGAGGTACAGATAACCCTTTCGAATCTGCTGAGTTCATTTCCTAGGAGTAAATCACCAGGAGAGGGATTGATGAGCCATGTGGTAGATTTATTTTCAGCTTTCTGAGGTTTCTCCATACTGTCTTCTGCAATGGCTTTACCAGTCTGCATCCCCACCAACAGTGGATCAGGGTACCATATTCCCCAAGTCCTCAGCAGAATTTATTGTTTGCTGATTTCTGTATGAGAGGCATTCTGACTGTGGTGCGGTGAAACCTCATTGTCATGTTGATTTGCATTTCCTTGATGGCTAGTGATCCTGAGCATTTTTTTCATGTGTCTGTTGGCCATATGAATTTCCTCTCTTGAAACATGCCTGTTCAAACTCTATGCCCATTTCTTAACTGTAGTTTTTGCTTTGTTTTGAGCTCTTTTTTTAGATTCTGGATATTAAACTTTTATCATTTTCATAGTTTGCAGATTATTTTCTCCCATTCTTTTGTTTGCCTGTTCACTTTGCTGAGTGTTTGTTCTGTAGTGCAGAAGTTTCTCAGCTTGATGGAATCCAATTTGTCTGTTTCTGTTTCTGCTGCTATTGCTTGTGCTTCTGCTGTCTTCTCCCAGAAATGTTTGCTTATGCCAATGTCTTTCAGTTTTCCCCAGTATTTTCTAGTACTTTGATGAGATTGGGTTTTGGATTGGATTGTGTTCCTTGAACTATTTTTAGTTATTTTGTATAAGGTGTATGGTATGGAACTTCTTTCATAGCTTGCATGCGGAGGTCCAGTTTTCTCAGGACCATTTTTTGAAGAAATTGTCCTTTTGCACCTGGGATTAATCTTTAGCTCCTTCTTCCAAGGTAAATTGATTGTAGATGTGTGCAATGATTTCTGGAGTTTCTTTTTTGTTCCATTGTTCTATATGTCGGTTTTTTTTTACTATACCTGTTGTTTTGATTGTAACTGCCCTGTTCTGTGTCTTACAATCAGTTATTGCGATGCTTTGAGTTTTGTTTATGTTGTATAAGATTGTTTTCACTATTTGGATGTTCTGTGTTTTCATATGAATTTTAGCATTGTTTTCTCTCCATCTGGGCAAAATGTTATTTGACCTTTGATTGAGATCGCATTGTGCCTTTAAATTGCTTGTAGTAGAATGGAAATTTTCATTATGTCGATTGTGCCAATGAATGACCATGGAAGATTTTTCCGTTTTTGAGTGTCTTCTTACATTTCTTTAATGTTTATTAATTTTCATTGTAGACATCTTCAGGGATATGAAACTGGACACATGAGTTGACCCTGAAGTTCAGCTGCTGGGTCATCTTCCATTTCTGGGGACTGCTCGGCTATCTGCTAAACCCAGCTGGGGCTTCTTCCTGGAGAGGAGCAACTGGTGAGCAGACTTGACCACCTCATGGACACGGCGGCCTTGGGGCCCAAGGGAAAGAGAAGGGAAGGGACACCATGTTCCCTGGGGCTGGGCGGGCCACCCTGACAGTGAAGTTGACTTTCATCCTGTGACAGGGAGGGTCAAATGGAGTAGCCTTACAGGTTGGGATGAAAGAAATGTGGGACCAGTGGGTTAGAGGTTAGGTGCAATGAGGACAGTGGCATATAGAATGTTGAGGAATGAGTTCCCCTGAGTTTTACAGTGAATCAGGGGCCAAAGAACAGGGTATAAGCGAAAATATTGGGAAATTCAGGCAATGGGAGGGAGACCTGGGAGGAGAAGTGTGTGCTGTAGCCTCAGTACAAAACAAAAAAGGTCTGCTTTGGAGAGACATGGAAATAAAAGTTTCGGTTTAGAATTCATGGCTAAGGATGACAAGATTGCAAGGAATCTCTGGTGGGGGAATGATAAAAGTGTAAATGACATGGAGATCCTGGGATGTGCAAGGCACTTGTGAGTTGGGAGTTGAAATGTAGTAATTTCTATATGTCATTTTCCTTTGATAGAACGAGAAAATGGAAGAATTGTATGGAGGAAGTCAGGTGACTTTCAGAATTGTAACATTAAGGAGGTGTTAGGTCAACTTGTAAGAATTAGTGGAGTATCAGAGTGTGAGACCTGGGAGAGGGTCAGGGGAGAAACCTTAGGAAAAGTGAGGGAAAGAAGATGGGGGGCCTGGTAGAGGGAACTTTCAGAAGGGATGGGGAATGGATGCTGAGTTAATCAGGGAATTCAGATAACATCTGCAGAATACCGAGAGATGGAGAAGATGTTATCTGACAGAAAACTGGGTTAATAAGGGGCTTGGGAACATGGAGACCCTGTCATAGGCTGGGAATGAAGTTTGTGGCTTGTAATCAGCTTGTAGAATCAGAATAGGGGCAGAGGACTCTCTCTTGATAAATATGTGCTTCTTGCCTTTTGAATGTGTGTTATGTGCTCACTTTCATTCTAGTTGTTTAAGATACAACTGAAGGCTTCCTGAGGTTCCTTGAAAAAGTTTGTGGAAAGAGGGTGTTTGTCATGATGGGTGCTTTTCATATCCTTCTAGGCAGCTCTGCGTGAAAGCTCCTGCTTTCATCGTGTTTTGGTTCTTATTATTTTTGGGGGCTAGGGATGGCTTGCGTCCTAAAGGATTTAAACAGAAAGAATATGGTTATGAGCTCTTGGAATAGATTCCCACTTTGTTGGAATGCATACTTCTGGATTCTTCCTATTCTACAAATGTTTTTTTTTTGCCAACTCAGATATTTCCAGTTGCTTTTAGAGTCCCTAAACTGTGTCTGTGTGTCAGACTGTGAAATTTATTTGTCAGGCACATCTTTCCTTAAGTGTTAGTTAAATGATTCGTCATTCTTTACAGTGCAGTGTTATTTAGGGTATTTTTGAGTATCATGTATTCAGAATCACATTGCTTACTCTTTTTAAAAATATTTATTTTATTTATTTGAAAGAATTCCAGAGAGAGGTAGAGACAGAGAGAGGTCTTCCATCTGCTGCTTCACTCCCCAGATGGCTGCAACGGCCAGAGCTGGGCGAATCCAAAGCCAGGGGCAAGGATCTTCTTCCAGGTCTCCCACATGAGTGCAGGAGCCCAAGGATTTGGGCCATCTTCTACTGCTTTCCCAGACCATAGCAGAGAGCTGGATCAGAAGAGGAGCAGCTGGGACTAGAACCAGTGCACATATGGGATGCCAGTGCTTCAGGCCATGACTTTAACCTGCTGCACCGGCCTCTATAGCTTACTCTTACTTTTAGATGATTTCTACAGAAACCTTTTCATACTTATGTTTTTGTAGAAGTTCTAGAATTTTTCACATACACAATTTTACTAACATGCATGTTGTGTCTTTCATTTTCTCTGTAGTGTGAGTGCTTATTTTTTCTAGAAGTTTTTATTAAATATTGATAGTGTGTCCAGTGGATGTGTGTATATGTTTAGGGGTAAAATATTCTTCAATATAATTTATAGACTGATTTAAGAATAAATCCATATTCCCTTTTCTCTGCTCTCCTTCCAACACTGTCTCTCCCAGAGTCCCCCTTCCATCCTTCCCTCCTTTCTTTCCTCGTTTCCTTCCTTTTTGTTCCTTCTATTTTTAGATAATATATAATATATTTTAAATTTTTATTACAGTAATAAGGCTAATAAGAAGTTTAAGAAGTAAGAACAGTTGTGCCGGTGCTGTGGTATCCCACATGGGAGTCAGTTCAAGTCCCATCTACTCCATCTCTCATCCAGCTCCATGCTTATGTGCCTGGGAAAGCAGCAGAGAGTGGCCCAAAGTTTTGGTTCTCTGCATCCATGTGGGAGACCCAGAAGAAGCTCCTGGCTCCTGGCTTCTGCTTGGCCAAGCCCAGGTTGTTGTGCTCATTTGTGGTGTGAATCAGCAGATGGAAGATCTCTCTCTCTATCTCTCCCTCCCCATCCACCTCTCTCACTGGTTTCTCTTCCTTTCATTAATTTCTGCAAGTCATAATTTTAGTCCATGTTAGATTCACAGGCTTACTTAACCACTAAGCATAGTATTCATCAGGTGAAAGGTAGGGTGGGCAATGTTCCACGTGAGCTGTGTAGTGATCTTTTTTCAAAAATATATATTCTCTTAAGTGGCAGAGATCCAGAGATAGGGAAACAGAGAGATAGAGGTCTTCCATCTACTGGTTTACCCCCGAAAAACCAACAGGGCCCAGTGCTGGGCTGATCCAAAGCTAGGAGCCAGGGGCTTCTTCTGGGTCTCTCACATGGGTGCAGGGATCCAGGTCCTTGGGTCATCTTCCACTACTTTCCCAGACCATCAGCAGTGACCTGAATCGGAATTGGGGCAGCTGTATTCAAACTGGTGCCTAAATGGAATCCCAGTACCACAGGTGGTTGCTTAATCTACTAAGCTTCAGCTCCGGCCCCAGTATTATATTCTTAACCATTGCAAGGTTATCAAGCAAAGATTTATAGGAATATATTTGCTGCAGTAGGGACACCCACTGGCATTTATTTTCTTGTTTTTGTGTTTTGATTTTATGAATGATATTAGCTTCCATATATAAGGTAATACCTGTGGTACTTTTTTCTGGATGATGATTTCTCGAACATGCTGTCTTGCAGTTGCATTCATTTTGATGCCATTGGTAAATTTAAAAAAATTGCATTATTTATGTTTTTTCTAGTATCTGAATCATGTTTCATTTTAGATATACATATGTGTGTGTGTGTGTGTGCGCACTCTTTTCCTTATGCATTCAACTGATGTTTAAAAATCTTTGTAGATTCCATGTTGTGGCTGCCAAGATCCATACTGCAATAAATACTGTGGTGGTGATATCTCTTTGATACAGTACGTTCATGTCTTTGTGTATATAGCCAGTTGTGGCATTGCTCCGTCATATGTCAAGTCTGTTTCTGGTTCCTTAAGAAATTTCCCTACAGTTTTACACAGCAGCTGCACTAATTTACATATCTAACAGCAGTGTGTAAGTGTTCCCCTTTTCCCACTTCCACCTCATCATTGTGACACTCTGTCCTTTGGAGCTTAACCATTTTGAAAGGGTGAGCTGATAGCTCATTGTGGTTTGGATTGCATTTGAATAATGACTTGTGATATTGAGCATTTTTTTCATACAATTGTTGGCCATTTGTATTTCTTTTTTAATTTTTTTTTGACAGGCAGAGTGGACATTGAGAGAGAGAGACAGAGAGAAAGGTCTTCCTTTTCTGTTGGTTCACATCCCAATGGCTGCTGTGGCCAGTGCACTGCAGCCAGTGCACCGTGCTGATCCGAAGCCAGGAGCCAGGTGCTTCTCCTGGTCTCCCATGCGGGTGCAGGGCCCAAGCACTTGGGCCATCCTCCACTGCACTCCCGGGCCACAACAGAGAGCCGGACAGGAAGAGGAGCAACCAGCACAGAATCTGGCGCTCCGACCAGACTAGAACCCAGTGTGCCGGTGCTGCAGGCGGAGGATTAGCCTATTGAGCCATGGCGCCCAAATACTCAGGTTCAAAGGCAGCGAGGGTAGGCAGGGGCTCAGCTGTGAGGAAGCCATGGCGTAGGTGTCTACCTCCCCTCTCCTCCCCACTACAGAGGACACAGATGTGACCCTGTACACAGGGTGGATGCTGAAGCTCAGCTGCTTGGTAATCTTGCTGTTCTAGACACTCTCAGCTTCCTGTCATCAGTTCTGGAATCAGGTTTGATTCCATATCCTAGCTATTGTGAACTGTGCTGCAGTAAACGTGGAGATACAAACAACCCTTTCAAACCTGCTGATTTCACTTCCTAGGGTTAAATCACCAGGAGATGGGTTTCTGAGTCATATGGCAGATTTATTTTCAGCTTTCTGAGGTATCTCCATACTGTCTTCTGCAGTGGATTCCCCAGGTTACATTTCTATCAACAGTGTATTAGGGCACCATATTTTTTAAGATCCTCAGCAGCATTTATGGTTTGTTGATTTCTGTGTGAGAGCCATTCTGACTGTGGTGCGGTGAAACATCACTGTCATGTTGATTCTCATTTGTTTGATGGCTAGTGATCCTGAGGATTTTGTCATGTGTCTGTTAGCTATATGAAGTTCCTCTCTTGCAACATGCCTGTTCAAGTCCTTTGCCCATTCTTAACTGTTTTTTTTTGTTTTGTTGTTGTTGTTCCCTTAGCTCTTTTAGATTCTGGATATTAATATTTTATCAGTTTCATAGTTAGCAAATATTTTCTTCCATTCTTTCTGTTGCCTCTTCACTTTGCTCTTTTTGGATTCTGGACTTTTATTTTATTTTATTTTTTGACAGGCAGAGTTAGACAGTGAGATAAGAGCCACAGGACATAGGACCCAGGCCACAGGACCTAGGCCCCAGAGCTCAGAGAACAGGCTCCAGGACACAGGACACAGGCTCCAGGACATTGTCCACAGGCTACAAGAAATGGGCTTCAGGACACAGGACACAGACTTCAGGAAATAGGAAAGCAGCCCTAGGACAAAGACTAGAGGCCACAGGCTCAGGACACAGGACACAGGCTAGGGGACCCAGGACACCCGCTAGAGGACAGAGGACACAGGACACAGGTTGCGTACATGGCCACAGGCTACAAGACACAGGACACAGGCTACACAACAGAGGACACAGGACAGAGGCTCCAGGACACAGGCTATGGGACACAGAACAGACCGACGGAACAAAGGATACACGCCACAGGCTACACGACACAGGACACAGGCTACACGACACAGGCTGAAGGAAAGAGGGAACAAGACACCGGACACTGGCTATAGGATAGAGTGTCCTGTAGCCTGTGTGCTATAGCCTCTCTCCTGTGTCCTGTAGCTTGTCACCTATGTCTGTGTCCTGCAACCTGTGTCCTGTAGCCTGTGTCCTGGGTTCCATATCCTGTGTCCTCTATCCTGTGTCCTGTGTTGTCTGGGCTATGTCCTGTGTCCTGTGTCCTGAAACCTGTGTCCTGTGTCCTGTAGCCTTTGGCCTCAGTCCTGTAGCCTGTGTCCTGTGACTTATGTCACAGACACAATACACAGGCTACAGGAACCAGAACACAGGACATAGGCCACAGAACACAGGCTACAGCACACAGGCCATAGGCTACACTGGGACTAGAACCCGCGGTGCCGGTGCCGCAGGTGGAGGATTAGCCTAGCGAGTGGAGCCGCTGAGCTGTCACTCACTTCATTGATGCTTTTGCTGCTTCCGGTGCCTCTGTGCTTACTGGGAGGAAGAGGCGGGTCCTAGATGGAGGGCGCTTGCGCAGTCGGTCTGGTGGAGATGGAGAGGATGTATCCGGCAGTGTCAGCGTGTTGTCGGCTGCTGGAATTGTCGGCTTCCGGAGGCGTTTTCGGCAGCGGTACTGGCCCGGAGAGTGCGGGAGTGAAGGTGAGTTTTTCTTATGGAACAGTGAGAGGCCTGGGACTTCGGGGGGTGGTGGGGTGGTGTCGTGGCTCCTCAGAGCAGTGTAGACACTCAGGTCTTCAGGCTGGGTGGACGTGGGGGCGTGCGGCGGCTCAGCTGTGGGAAGCGGAGAAGCGGGTGGCTGGGCTCGCGCTGGAGGACAGGACTGTGGGTTCCAAGATATGTTTATTTGTAACCTGTGCCCTAGTTATTTTGTCAGTTCTAGCAGTGTTTCTGGTGGGTGGTTTACTTGTCATTGATTTTTATGAGTCTTTTTAGGATGTCTTTATCTTCTGGATTTAATCTTAATAGGTCAGGTCTACTTGTTATCCAGGGATTTCTCCATTTCTTCCTGGTTTTCCAGTATGCTAGCATATAGTACTGAATAGCAATTTCTTTGAAACCTTATGTTTCAGGGGTGTTGGTTATAATCTCTGCTTTTTTGTCTGTATTTTTATTTACTGTAGTTTTTATCTTTAGTCTGGTTAGAAGATTATGTACTTTTTAAAATTTTATATCAGGTAAGCAAATTTCATGTATATTTATGCACAGATTCAAAAGATACTGGTACTTCTTCCCATGCTACCATCTCTCAAGCCTACACTCTCTGCCCCCTTCTTCCTCCCTGTCTTGTTCCCACTGTTAATTCTTATAATTATCTATTTTCAGTTAACTATATATTCATATAATTACATAAAAGTGTTTAACAAGGAGTATGAAGAAAAAAACACTGTTCTTTAAAGTGAGGCAAGAACTATAAAAAATTATCTTATCTCAGAATGTAAGTTGGTACTCTTAGTTACCACAAATCAGGGAAAAATACGTCATTTGTCCTTTGGGGACTGGCTTATTTCATTAAATATATAGGTTTCAAGGTACATCCATTTTGTTGCTAAAGACAGCGTTTCTGTGTTCCGAAATGAAAAGTATTCCATAGTGTATATATGCCATAATTTCATTATCCAGTCATCAGTTCATGGACATCAGGTTTGATTCTATATCTTAGCTATTGTGAACTGAGCTGCAGTACACGTGGAGGTACAGATAACCCTTTCGAATCTGCTGAGTTCATTTCCTAGGAGTAAATCACAAGGGGAGGGATTGCTGAGCCATGTGGTAGATTTATTTTCAGCTTTCTGAGGTATCTCCATACTGTCTTCTGCAATGGCTTTACCAGTCTGCATCCCCACCAACAGTGGATCAGGGTACCATATTCCCCAAATCCTCAGCAGCATTTATTGTTTGCTGATTTCTGTATGAGAGGCATTCTGACTGTGGTGCGGTGAAACCTCATTGTCATGTTGATTTGCATTTCCTTGATGGCTAGTGATCCTGAGAGTTTTTTCATGTGTCTGTTGGCCATATGAATTTCCTCTCTTGAAACATGCCTGTTCAAACTCTATGCCCATTTCTTAACTGTGTTTTTTGTTTTATTGTTGAGCTCTTTGTAGATTCTGGATATTAAACTTTTATCATTTTCATAGTTTGCAGATTATTTTCTCCCATTCTTTTGTTTGCCTGTTCACTTTGCTGAGTGTTTGTTCTGTAGTGCAGAAGTTTCTCAGCTTGATGGAATCCAATTTGTCTGTTTCTGTTTCTGCTGCTATTGCTTGTGCTTCTGCTGTCTTTTCCAAGAAATCTTTGCCTATTGCAATGTCTTTCAGTTTTCCCCAATATTTTCTAGTACTTTGATGAGATTGGGTTTTGGATTGGATTGTGTTCCTTGAACTATTTTTAGTTGCTTTTTGTATAAGATGTATGGTATGGAACATCTTTCATAGCTTGCATGTGGAGGTCCAGTTTTCTCAGGACCATTTTTCGAAGAAACTGTCCCTTGTATCTGGGATTAATCTTTAGCTCCTTCTTCCAAGATAAATTTATTGTAGATGTGTACAATGATTTCTGGAGTTTCTTTACTGTTCCATTGTTCTATATGCCTTTTTTTGATTATAACAATTGTTTTGATTGTAACTGCCCTGTTCTGTGTCTTGCAATCTGTTATTGCAATGCTTCGAGTTTTGTCAATGTTGTATAAGATTGCTTTCACTATTCAGATGTTCTGTGTTTTCATATGAATTTTAGCATTGTTTTCTCTCCATCTGGGCAAAATATTATTTGACTTTTGGTTGGGATCCCATTGTGTCTGTAAATTGCTTATGGTAGAATGGATATTTTCATTATGTTGATTTGCCAATGAATGGGCATGGGTTATTTTTCCATTTTTGAGTGTTTTCTTCCACTTCTTTAATGTTTATTAATTTTCATTGTAGACATTTTCATGGATATGAAACTGGACACATGAGTTTACGCTGAAATTTAGCTGTTGGGCCATCTTCCATTTCTGGGGACTGCTCGGCTATCTGCTATACCCAGCTGGGGCGTCTTCTTTGAGAGGAGCAACTGGTGAGCAAACGTGGCTGCACGTATGTACGTGGCGGCCTTGGGGCCCAAGGGAAAGAGAAGGGAAGGGACACCGTGGTCCCTGGGGCTGGGCGGGCCACCCTGACAGTGAAGTTGATTTTCATCCTGTGACAGGGAGGGTCAAATGGAGTAACCCCAGAGGTTGGGGTGAAAGAAATGTGGGGGCCAGGGGGATAGAGAAATTTGGTGCAATGAGGACAGGGGCATATAGGATATTGGGGGAATGAGTTCCCCCGAGTTTTGTAGCAGATCAGGGGCCAAAAACGTGGTAAAAGGGGAAATATTGGGGCATCCAGGCAATGGGAGGGAGACCTGGGAGGAGAAGTGTGTGCTGTAGCCTCAGAGTACAAAACACAAAAAGTCTGGTTTGGAGAGACATGGAAATAAAAGTTAGGGTTTAGAATTCATGGCTAAGGATGACAAGATTGCAAGGAATCTGTGGTGGGGGGCTGTTAAGGGTAAATGACATGGAAGAACCTGGGACATGCAAGGCACTTGTGAGGTGGGAGCTGAAATCAGGTAATTTCTATATGTCATCATCCTATGCTAGTAGGGAAAATGGAAGGATTGCATGGTAGGAGTCAGGTGACTTTCAGCAGAATTGTAACATTAAGGAGGTAACATTAGGTCAACTTGTAAGAACTAGTGGAGTATCAGAGTGTTAGACCTGGGAGAGGGTCAGGGGAGAAACCTTAGGAAAAGTGAGGGAAGGAAGATGGGAGGGGGCTGGTAGAGGGAACTTTCAGAAGGGATGGGGAATGGATGCTGAGTTAATCAGGGAATTCAGATAACATCTGCAGAATACCGAGAGGTGGAGAAGATGTTATCTGACAGAAAACTGGGTTAATAGGGGGCTTGGGAACATGGAGACCCTGTCATAGGCTGGGAATGAAGTTTGTGGCTGTAATCAGTTTGTAGAAGTCAGAATTCGGGCAGAGGACTCTCTCTTGTTAAATGTGTGCTTCTTGGCTTTCTAATGTGTCTGTTATGTGCTTACATTCTTCAGGTTATTTAAGGTAATGCAGAGAGCATCATGAGGGTCCTTGAAAAAGTTTGTGGAAAGAGGGTGTTTGTCGTGATGGGTGTTTTTCATATCCTCCTAGGCAGCTCTGCGTGAAAACTCTTGCTTTCATGGTGGTTTTGCTCTTATTATTTTGGGGTCTAGGGATGGCTTGAGTCCTAAAGGATTTAAACAGAAAGAATAGTTATGAGCTCTTGGAATAGATTCCTACTTTGTTGGAATGCATACTTCAGGATACTTCCTATTCTACGATTTTTTTTGCCAACTCAGATATTTCCAGGTGCTTCTTTTTTTATTTTTTGACAGGCCGAGTGGACAATGAGAGAGAGACTGAGAGAAAGGTCTTCCCTTGCCATTGGTTCACACTCCAATGTCCGCCGCGGCTGATGCCCTGTGGCCGGCGCACTGCGCTGATCCAAACCCAGGAGCCAGGATGTTCTCCTGGTCTCCCATGGGGTGCAGGGCCCAAGCACTTGGGCCATCCTCCTCTGCACTCCTGGGCCACAGCAGAGAGCTGGCCTGGAAGAGGGGCAACTGGGACAGAATCTGGCACCCCGAATGGGACTAGAACCCAGTGTGCTAGTGCTGCAGTTGGAGGATTAGCCTATTGAGCCACGGCACTGGCCTCCAGTTGCTTTTAGAATCCTTAAACTGTGTCTCTGCGTCAGACTGTGACATTTATTAGGAAAGTGCATTTTTCCTTAAGTGTTACTTAAATGATTTGTCATTCTTTACATTGCAGTGTTATTTAGGGTATTTTTGAGTAACATGTTCAGAATTATATAGCTTACTCTTTTTTAGAAATTCGTTTTATTTGAAAGAATTACAGAAAGAGCTATAGACAGAGAGAGTTCTTCCATCTGCTGGTTCACTCCCCATATGGCTATAATGGCTGAGCTGGGCCAATCCGAAGCCAGGAGCCAGGAGTTTCTTCCAGGTTTCCTACATACGTCCTGGGGCCCAAGGACTTGGGCCATCTTCTACTGCTTTCCCAGGCCATAGCAGAGAGCTGGATCAGAAGAGGAGCAGCTGGTATTAGAACCAGTGCACATATGGGATGCCAGTGCTTCAGGCCATGGCTTTAACCCACTGCTCCACAGTGCCGGCCTCTATAGCTTACTCTTACTTTTAGATTATTTCTACAGAAACATTTTCTTATATAATTTTTATAAAATTCCTAGAGTTTTTCACGTACCCAATTTTACTAACATGCATGTTGTGTCTTTCGTTTTCTCTGTAGTGTGAGTGCTTTTTTTTTTTTCTATAAGTTCCCATTAAACATTGATAGTGTGTCCAGTGGATGTGTGCATATGTTTAAGGGTAATAAATTCTTCAATATAATTTATAGACTGATTTAAGAATAAATCCATATTCCCTTTTCTCTGCTCTCCTTCCAACACTGTCTCTCCCAGAGTCCCCCTTCCATCCTTCCCTCCTACTTCTTTTCCTGGTTTCCTTCCTTTTTGTTCCTTCTATTTTTAGATAATATATTTTAAATTTATATTATAGTAATAAGGATAATAAGAAGTATAAGAAGTAAGAACAGGTGGGCCGGTGCTGTGGCATCCCACAGGGGAGTTGGTTCAAGTCCCGTCTACACCTCTCATCCAGCTCCATGCTTATGTGCCTGGGAAAGCAGCAGAAAACAGCCCAAAGTCTTGGTTCTCTGCATCCATGTGGGGGACCCAGAAGAAGCTCCTGGCTCCTGGCTTCTGCTTGGCCAAGCCCAGGTTGTTGTGCTCATCTGTGGGGTGAACCAGCAGATGGAAGATCTCTCTCTCTATCTCTCCCTCCCCATCCACCTCTCTCCCTGGTTTCTCTTCCGTTCATCAATTACTGCAAGGTATAATTTTAGTCCATGTTATATTCACAGGCTTACTTAACCACTAAACATAGTATTCATCAGGTGAAAGGTAGGGTGGGCAGTATTCCACATGAGCTGTGTAGTGATCTTTTTTCAAAAAAAATATTCTCTTAAGTGGCAGAGATCCAGAAATAGGGAAACACAGAGATAGAGGTCTTCCAACTACTGGTTTATTCCTGAAATGGCCACAGGGCCCAGTGCTGGGCCGATCCAAAGCCAGGAGCCAGGAGCTTCTTCCAGGTCTCCCACATGGAGACTACATTCAGTAAGAGCGGTAAAAGGGAAATCTTTGTGTCATTACATGTTTGAAAAATGCTTTCACATTCTCCCCATCCAGAATGACATTGGCTGTTGGTTTGTCATACATAGCCTTTATGATTTTGATATGTATTCCTTCTGTGTTTATTTTGTGTAGTTTTTAAAGTCATTTTTAATTCTGTTGATATCTCTGTATCTAATTAGATGATAATGTGGTTTTTCAAAAGATTGATTTCATTTGTTTGCAAGAATTATATAGAGAGATAAAGGTAGAGCAAGAGTAAAAGGGAGGGAGGGTGGGAGAGAGGTCTTCTATTTTCTAGTTCATTCCCCAGGAGACCTCGATGGCCAAACTGAGCCAATATGAAGTCAGGATCCATAACCTTCTTCCAGGTCTCCAGTGTGGCTGCAGGGGCCCAACTATTTGAGACATCTTCCACCACTTTCCCAGGCAGGTTAGGAGGGAACTGGATTGGAAGTGGAGCAGCCTGGACACTAAATGGCACCCATATGAGATACCGGCCTTGTTTGTTGTGGTTTTAACCCCCTGTAACACAGCACCAGCCCAGACAATGTATTTTTATTCTTGCATTATTTTGGTATAATTTAACAAGTATATTATTTTGCAAATGTGGAACATCATGGCATTTCTGAGATAAATTCCAATTGAATGTTATACGTGAGCTTCAGCTTGTGGTTTTGGATTTTTAGGCTAGAATTTTGTTGAGAATCTTTGCGTCTTTTTCATTATGGATATAGGCCATCCATTTTCTTTGTATTTCATGTTTTATCTTTTGGGGTTAAAGTAATGACAGCCTCACAAAAAGTGTTTGTTAGAGTTGAATCCTATTTCATCCAGTTCACTATTTTGAAATAGTTGGAAAAGTATTGGAGTTGGTTTTTAAATCTTCAAGCTCCTTGGTTACCTTTATTCAAAGGTATTTAAATTTTAGTAGCTGGTGTGAATGGAATGGATCTTCAAATTTGTATCTCAGCCCTGATGTTGTGTGTATACAAATTCTGTTGATTTTTGTGTGTTGATTTTATTTCCTGCCACTTTTCCAAACTCTATTATGAGTTCTAAAGGTCTCGTGGTGGAGCCCTCCTGGTTCCCCCATATGTAAAATCATGACATTTTGAAGGTAGGATATTTTGACTTCCTCCTTCCCAATTTGTATCCATTTGACTTCTTTTTCTTGCCTAATGGCTCTGTCTAAAACTTCCAGAACTATATTGAATAGCAATAATGAGGGTGCATCCTTGTCTAATTCCAGATTGTAGTGTGAATGCTTCCAACTTTTCCCCATTCAAAAGATGCTATCAGTCGGTTTGACATAAATAGCCTTGATTGTGTTGAGGAATGTTCTTTCTGCTGTCAATTTGCCTAAGGTTTTCTTTCTGAAAGGTTTTTTCATTTTTTCCAGCTGTTCTCATCTATTGAAATAATAGTATGTTTTTTTAATATTTATTTAATTGAAAGGCAGAGTTACAGACTGAGGGAGAGAGATTTTCCAAGAATTTCCAATTCATTGGCAAACAGTACATTGTAGCAATTCCTGATGGTTGTTTTTATTTAGTGGGTTTCTATTATTACAGTTTGTTTTTTATTTCTGATTTTACTGATTGGTGTCTTATTCCTATTTTTTATTGTTTTTGTTTTGGAGATTTTTAGCAATTTTGAAAAAATATTTTTTAACAAGATTTTCATATCAGTGATCTGATATGAACAGCAGACTGTTCCCACGGACAAAGTGATGAGCAACTGAGTCACCTACAATTGTGACATAAGGAGAGGGGCTAGGATACGACTGAGAGAAGACAGTGCAGGTGTTCTCCTAAGATACTGTGTTTTATTTAAGATATCCAAATTCCATGCATCCATAAATGCAATTTAAGTACACAATGATTGTCAACACCCTACCTCCCTGTCCGTGGCACAACATGTCGTGCACTTGGTTGTCTGACTCTAGGCAGCAGCCCTGGCACCGACCAGGCCAAGGATGCTAGGTGGGTATCCGCCGTTCGGTACCCTGACCACGGGCAGTTTGGCAGAGCGCTGCACCATGGGAAGTGGCTGGGTGTCAGCCCGGAGGTCTAGAGAGCTCCACACTGCCCTGAGCTTCTGGTGGGCTGGATCAGGATCAATGATGCTCTTGGAGTACACTTGATCGTAGTGAGCACAGGGCAAGCATGCCAGGCTGGGGCTCAGGCCACTGCCCTCAGTTCATCAAGGCAGCGTGGCCTCTTCCGCTGACGCTGTGTATCCTGGGAGGAAGGGATGGGGTGGTAGTTGGATGACGCTTGCACAGTAGGCCTCGGGAAGAAGTAGGCAATGTCCGCAGCAGTGTCCGTTGTTGGCTGGCATTGGCGAGAGCAGTACGGTAGGCTTGGAGAGTGCGGGAGGGATTTGCTGTGTTTAAGCTCATGGGACAGAGAGATGCCCAGGGCCTGCCTCAAAGGAGCTGGGATCCCAGGGTTCCCAGCAGTGTTCTCCCTGCAAATCCACAGGTTCGGAGGCAGTGGGGGTGGGGAAGGGCTCAGGTGTGAAGAATCCTTGACTCAGCTATCTACCTCCCCTCACCCTTCCTGGAGGACACGGATGTGCACCTGTACCCCGAGTGGACGCTGAAGCTCAGCTGCCAGGCAATCTTGCTGTTCTGTAGACTCTCCGCTTCCTGTTATCAGTTCATGGAGATGAGGTTTGATTCCATATCTTAGCTATTGTGAACTGAGCTGCAGTACACGCGGAGGTACAGATAACCCTTTCAAACCTGCTGATTTCATTTCCTAGGGGTAAATCACCAGGAGAGGGATTGCTGAGTCATATGGTAGATTTATTTTCAGCTTTCTGAGGTATCTCCATACAGGATTCTGCAATGGCTTCCCCAGGTTCCATTTCTACCAACAGTGTATTAGGGTAGCATACTGCCAGATCCTCAGCAGCATTTATGGTTTGTTGATTTCAGTATGAGAGCCATTCTGCCTGTGGTGTGGTGAAACCTCATTGTCGTTTTGATTTACATTTCCTTGATGGGTAGTGATCCTCAGCATTTTTTCATGTGTCTGTTGGCCATATGAAGCTCCTCTCTTGAAACAAGCCTGTTAAAGTCCTTTGCCCATTTTTAAATTGAATTTTTGTTTTGTTGTTGATGAATTCCTTGAACTCTTTGTAGATTGTTGATATTAATCATTTATAAGTTTCATAGTTGGCAGATTATTTTCTCTTATTCATTTGGTTGCCTCTTTGCTTTGCTCTTTTTAGATTCTGAATATTAATATTTTTTTTGACAGGCATAGTGGACAGTGATAGACAGAGAGAAAGGTCTTCCTTTTTCCATTGGTTCACCCCTAATTGGCTGCTGTGGCTGGCGCACCACACTACTCCGAAGCCAGGAGCCAGGTGCTTCTCCTGGTCTCCCATGTGGGCGCAGGACCCAAGGACTTGGGCCATCCTCCACTGCCTTCCTGGGCCACAGCAGAGAGCTGGACTGGAAGAGGAGCAACAAGGTACAGAATCTGGCGCCCAGACCGGGACTAGAACCCGGAGTGCTAGCGACGCAGGCAGAGGATTAGCCTATTGAGCCACGGCTCCGGCCTGGATATTAATCTTTTATAAGTTTCATAGTTAGCAAATAGTTTCTCCCATTCTTTTGATTGCCTCTTTACTTTGCTGAGTGTTCCTTTTGTAGCGCAGAAGGTTCTCAGCTTGATGGAATCACGTTTGTCTGTTTCTGCTTTTATTGTGCTAGTGGCATCTTTTCCCAGAAATCTTTTTTTTTTTTGACAGGCAGAGTGGATAGAGAGAGAGAGAGAGACACAGAGAGAAAGGTCTTCCTTTTTGCCGTTGGTTCACCCTCCAATGGCCGCTGCGGCCGGCGCATCTCGCTGATCCGAAGCCAAGAGCCAGGTACTTCTCCTGGTCTCCCATGCGGGTGCAGGGCCCAAGGACTTGGGCCATCCTCCACTGCCTTCCCGGGCCACAGCAGAGAGCTGGACTGGAAGAGGGGCAACCGGGATAGAATCCAGCGACCCAAACGGGACTAGAACCCAGTGTTCTGGCGCCTCGAGGCAGAGGATTAGCCTGTTAAGTCATGGCGCCGGCCTTTAGCCTTTTCTGTTGGCTTACTCCCCAAATGGAGTCTCTGGCCAGCTTACTTCAGCTGGCGTGCTGTTCTGATCCGAAGCCAGGAGCCAGGTGCTTTCTCCGGGTCTCCCATGCGGGTGCAGGGCCCAAGCACTTGGGCCATCCTTCACTGCTTTTCCGGGCCTCAACAGAGAGCTAGACTGGAAGAGGAGCAACGGGGACAGAATTCAGCACCCCAACTGAGACTAGAACCAGGGGTACCGGTGCCGCAGGCAGAGAATTAGCCAAGTGAGCTTGGGAACTTCTTAGCTATTCTGGAATTGTGTGGTTTTGTATGAATTATAGGTTAGTTTTACATAATTCTGTAAAGAATGTCATTGGTATTTTGACAAAAATTTGATTAAATCTTTAAGTAGATTTAGGTAAGGTAGAAATTTTAATTATGCTGATTCTTCAAATTCACCAAAAGGGATATCTTTCCATTTTTTGAGTCATTGGTGATTTCTTGTATCATGGAATGATGATTTTCATGATAGAGCTCTTTGGCTTCTTTGGTTAAATTTAGTCTTAAACATTTTATTTCTGTGCTTATTGTCCTTGGGAATTTCATTGATTAGAATCAGTAAGTTCATCATTAATCTATAAATACTGCTACTTACACAGTATGTTTATTTATAACCTGTGACTTCGCTTAATTGTTTTACCAGTTCTAGCAGTGTTTTTGGTGGATTGTTTTAGTTTTTTTCTGGTACCATATCATGTCACCTGCAGGCATTTAGAATTTCACGTTCTCTTTATAATCTAAGTGCTGTTTCTTTCTTGTCCTTTGTTTCTCTTTGAAAATTTACAGTACTGCATTCAATAAGAGTGGAAGAAGGGGACGTTGTGTTACATGTTTGACAAAAATGCTTTTACTTTTTGCCCATCCAGCATGCCATTGGCTGTTGATTTGTCATACATAGTCTTTATGATTTTGATGCCTGTTCCTTTTATACCTACTTTGTGGAGGTTTTTTTTTTTTTAAATCATGAATGGGATTGAATCTTTTCAAGTTATTTCTCTGTATCTAATGAGATGATAATGTGTTTTTTTTTTAAAAGTTTTATTTCATTTATTTGCAAGCATTACAGAGAGAGACACAGTGAGAGCAGGTGAGTTAGAGAGTGAGAGGATGAGAGAGAGAGAGAGAAAGAGAAGGTCTTGCATTTGCCAATACACCTCCCGAAAGACCGCGATGGCCAAACTGAGCCAATATGAAGTCAGGATCCAGGACCTTCTTCTGGGTCTCCCATTTGGCTGCAGGGGCCCAAGGAATTGGGACATCCTCCACCGCTTTCCCAGGCAAGTTAGGAGGGAGGTGGATTGGATTGGAGCAGCCAGAACACATACTGTCACCCACATGGAAAGACAGCACTGCATGTTGTGGCTTTAACACACTGTAACACAGCACCAGCCCTGCTTGTCTAACTCCGGGCAGCAGCCCTGGCACCGACCAGGCCAAGGATGTTCGGGTATCCTCCATTCAGTACCCTGACCACGGGCAGTTTGGCAGAGTGCTGCACCATGCGGGAGTGGCGGGAGTGGCTGGGTATCAGCCTGGAGGTCTGGAGAGCTCCACACTGCCCTGAGCTTCTGGTGGGCGGGATCAGGATCGACGATGTCCTTGGAGTGCTCCTGATTGCGATGAGCGCAGGGCTGCCGTGCCAGTGTGGGGCTAAGACCGCTGCCCCTGGTTCATCAAGGCAGTGTGGCCTCCTCCGCTGACGCTGTGTTTCCTGGGAGGAAGGGGCAGGTGTTAGTTGGATGGCGCTTGTGCAGTAGGCCTCAGGGAGTAGTAGGCGAAGTCCTCTGCAGTGGCATCGCTGTCGACTGGCGGTGTTAGTGGCGGCAGCGGTACGGTAGGCTTGGAGAGTGCAGGAGGGGTTACCTGTGTTTAAGTTTACGGGACAGAGATATCCAGGGCATCTTCCCAGTGGCGTTCTCCCCCAGTTCTGCAGGTTTGGAGGCAGTGGGGGTGGGCAGCGGCTCAGCCATTAGGAAGCCAAGAAGCGGATGTCTGTCTCCCCTCCTCCCTCCCAGAGGACACGGATGTGAAACTAACCCAGAGTGGACTCTGAAGCTTAGCTGCCGGGTAATCTTCCAGTTCTGGAGACTGCTCAGCTTACTGCTCAACCTCAGCTGGGCCTTCATCCTGGAGAGGAGCAACTGGTGAGCAGATGAGGCCCCCTCAGTGGTGGCCGTGGCCTGGGTGCCCAAGGGGAAGGGAAGGGACACCACGTTCCCTGGGGTTTGGCAGCCCAGGTAAACAGTGATGTGGACTTCAAACCTGTGACAGGGGGGGTCATGTGGGGTACCCAGAGGCATGGGGAGAAATGTTGGACCTGGTGGGCTTCAGTAGAGTGGGAGACCATGGAGACAGGGGTGGATAGGATGTTGGGGGATGAATCCCCGGGGCTCTGCAGAGAATTAGGAGCCAAAGAACATGGTAAGAGGGGAAGACTTGGGTATCCAGGAAATGGGAGGGAAACCTGGAGGAAAAGTGTGTGCTGTTGAGTCAGAGTACAAAACCTAAGAAGTCTGGTTTGGAGAGACGTGTTAATAAAAGTTTGGGTTTTGGATTTTGGGGCTAAGAATAATGGGATTGGAAGTATTTTGTGTGGTGTGAGTGGAGGGTTAGATTTCATGGAAGAACCTGGGGCATGCATGGTGTTGGGAGTTGAAATCAGGTAATTTCTGTATATTGCTATCCTATGCTATAGATAGGGAAATGAAAGGATTGTATGGAGGAGGTCAGGTGACCTCAGTAGAGTCGTAATAGGGAGGAGCTGGTAGGTCTACTAGTAGAATTGGTGGAGTCTCTGAGTGTTAGACCTGGGACAGCACCTGAGCAAAAACCTTGGGAAAATGAGGGTAAGAAAATGGTGAGGGGGGTAGTGTGGTCTTTCTTAGGGACTGTGGTATGGGTGCACGGTTATTCAGGAAACTTTGACAAAAGGTGTCTGGAATACCAGGGATGGAGAGAGGCTTATCTGGGAGAAAACTGGATAGGTGTTGTGCTTAGGAAGACAAGAACCTGATCTAGCCTGGAATGCAATTTGAGGCTTGAGGTCAGCTTATAGAAGTGTGAATTGGGGCAGAGGACTCTCTCTTGGTAAAGGTGTATTTCTTGTCTTTCAAAGATGTTTCTGTTATGTGTCAGCATTTGTTCTAGTTATTTAATGTAATGCAGGGAGCAACGTGACGTACTTTGAAAAGTTTGTGGAAAGAATCAGTTGTGAGTTTGTTTGCTTTCAAGAAATTCTGATAAACTGGGAACAGCTTTGTCTTGGTACATGTTTTCTATATCCTCCTAGGCAGCTCTGTGTGTAAACTTCTGCTTTCATGATGTTTTTGTTGTGATTGTTGTTTGGGGGCTGCGGATGCCATGAGTCCTGCAGGACTTAACCAGGTGTGAGTTCTTGAAATATCTTCCCCTTATGTTGGAATGTATACTTTGTAGTACTTCCTATTCCTTATTTGATTTTTTCCATCTCTGATATTTCCATTTGCTTTTATGAGCCATTAAACCCTGTGTTTTTGTTGCACACTGTCCCATTTATTAGGAATGCAAATTTTTCCTTAAGTTTTACTTTATAGGATGTGTCATTCCTCACAATGCAGTATTATTTTTGAGTAACATATTCAGAATTATATCGCTTTTATACTCTTACTTTATAGGGTATTTTTACAGCAATATTTTCAAACTTACATTTTTATAAATTTCAGGATTTTCCAAGTACAGACTTTATGAACATACACATTTTATGTATTAAAGTTTCTTGTAATGCAATTGCTTATATAAATTACTATTGAAGATTGATATTGTCCCCAGTGGATGTATTTATTTCTTATGTTAAAAAATTCTTAAATATATTTTATAGAGCAATTCCCTTCTTTCTGCTCTCCTTCCAACACTGTCTCTCCCAGTGTACGTTTTGCTTTCTTTTGCCCTTTGTCCCTCCCTTCCTGATTTCCTTACTTTCATCCATTTTTGGATAGTTTTTAAAGTTGCATTACAGTAAAAAGGCTAAATTCTTTATCAAATAAGAAGTTCAGGAACTAAAATAGGGGATGTTTGGCATCCCCTACGGGTGCTGGTTCAAGTCCCATTTACTCCACTTCTTTTTTTTTTCCAAGATGTATTCATTTATTTGAAAGGCAGTGTTATACAGAGGCAGAAGCATAGAGAGTGAGTGAGAAGTCTTGCATTCCATCCACTGGTTCACTCCCTGGAAGACCACAATGGCTGGAGCTTCACTGATCCGAAACCAGGACCCAGGAGCTTCCTCAGTGTCTGCCCGTGCAGGTGTAGGGGCCCTAGGATTGGGTCATCTTCACTGCTTTCCGAGGCCATAGCAGAGAGCTGGATCAGAAGTCGTCCAGCTGGGACTTGACCCAGCACCCATATAGGACGCCAGCACTGCCGGAGGCAGCCTTACTCAGAATGCCACATTTCTAGTCCCTAGTCCATTTCTGATCCTGCTCGATGCTAATGCACCAAAGCAGCAAAGGACAGCCAAGTGCTTGTGACTTTGCACCCATGTGGGACACCTGGGAAAAGCTCCTGGCTCCTGTCTTCATCTTGGTGCAGTCCTGGCTGTCTTGGCCATTTGAAAAGTGAACCAGCAAATAGAAAGATCTCCCTTTCTCTCTCTCTGTATGTAACAGTGTCTGTAGTAAACAAAATAAATCATCTTTTTAAAAATAAGGAAAAAACAGAAACCCTAGTTCAGTGGGAATATAAGCAACAAGTATAATTGGTTGCATGGAAAAATAACCATTTATTCAATACACACTAAATTTAAAGTAATCACAGATCATCACAACTACACTAAAATTATATTCTTGTTTCTTTTTGATTTTTTTTGACAGGCAAAAAAAAACCAAGCGGCTGGTTTTCACAGACCGCCCCACCTACACTGGTAGCACCACAAGCTCAGGGTGGGGAGGAAAGGGACATGACTCCAGGCCAGCACACCACCTTCTCCCACTCTCCTTTCCTGGGTGGTCAGCAATTCTCCATCAATCAGTGCTGTCTGTTTTGTGGTTGGTTTGTTTGTTTTTTGGTGGATTCCCAGAGGCCTTAAAGGTTTGTTGGTTTTGTCTTGTTTCATAGCTGTCGAGCACATTGCTGGGGAAAGCCGGACATGAGCGCCTCCTTCAGCAGCAGACACAGCCTAGGACCCGGCTGGGCTCAGGACCTCCCCTCCCATCTCTAGTCCCACGAGGTGAGTCGGCCCTCTTCAGTGAAGCTCTCCACTCAAAACCAGGCCTCCCTCAGCTGGCAAGGGGAGGTGCCAAAGATTGTATGTATACCTGGGGGGTCCCAACACTGTCTCAGGCAGAAGTACCCAGCGTGGTGTGCACGTGAACTAGCAGATGGAACACCACCTTCCATCTCTAGGGTGTGCAAACTCTTATACTCAATGACACTTCACAAGGGAGCCAACCTTTTTGGAGCTTCTGTTCAGCTAAGCTCCCACATTGGAGCACTATTTCAAGTCCCAGCTGCTCTGCTTCCCATCCAATCTCCTGCTTGTGTGCCTAGGAATACAGCAGACCCAGGCCCAAGTACTTTGGCCCTCCCACCCATTTAGGAGAGCAGTAGGACTTCCCTGCTCCAGGCTCCATCCTGGCCCCTACCTGACTGTTGGGGTCCTGTGGGAATTGAACCAGAGGAAGGAAGACCTCTCTGTCACCACCTCTTTTGCTCATTTTCGTTTCAGATGCATACATCTTTGTGAAAAATTACACACCACATGGTAGTTTTCAGATCAATATGGAAACTTTATTTATAAACACAGGCAATGAGTTGGATCTGGTTTCAGGGATTCAAATTCTTGCCTCATCACAAGGGAGGGGAGTCCAGGTTGGGTTGAGAAATACCCAGCACTCTCCCCATGTACGCATGCCCATGGTGCAGCATTATGCCACAGGGAGCCCCCACATTGGCCCCCAGTCTCTTCTTCCACTGCTCTCCCCATTGCCCCGGATCCAGTGCCCCATTCCATGCCTGCCACCGCCATCACCCCATGCTCCCCTTCTCCCTCACAGTTCCACACTAAACCCACGCTCAGCTTCCCTCAGCCCACCCTCGGCCCACCCTCGGCCCTCCCTCGCCCTCCCACGGCCCACCCTCGCCCTCCCTCGCCCTCCCTCGGCCCACCCTCGGCCCACCCTTGGCCCACCCTCACCCTCCCTCGCCCTCCCTCGGCCCACCCTCACCCACCCTCGGCCCACCCTCACCCTCCCTCGCCCTCCCTCGCCCACCCTCGCCCTCCCTCGCCCTTCCTCGCCCACCCTCGGCCCACCCTCGCACTCCCTCGCCCTTCCTCGCCCACCCTCGGCCCACCCTCGCACTCCCTCGCCCTCCCTCGGCCCACCCTCGGCCCACCCTTGGCCCACCCTCACCCTCCCTCGCCCTCCCTCGGCCCTCCCTCGGCCCACCCTCACCCACCCTCGGCCCACCCTCACCCTCCCTCGCCCTCCCTCGCCCACCCTCGCCCTCCCTCGCCCTTCCTCGCCCACCCTCGGCCCACTCTCGCCCTCCCTCGCCCACCCTCATCCTCCCTCGGCCCACCCTTGGCCCACCCTCACCCTCCCTCGCCCTCCCTCGGCCCACCCTCACCCACCCTCGGCCCACCCTCACCCTCCCTCGCCCTCCCTCGCCCACCCTCGCCCTCCCTTGCCCTTCCTCGCCCACCCTCGGCCCACCCTCGCCCTCCCTCGCCCACCCTCATCCTCCCTAGGCCCACCCTTGGCCCACCCTCGCCCTCCTTTGTCCTCCCTCGGCCCACCCTCGGCCCACCCTCACCCTCCCTCGGCCCACCCTCGGCCCACCCTCGCCCTCCCTCGTCCTCCCTCGGCCCACCCTCGGCCCACCCTCACCCTCCCTCGGCCCTCCCTCGGCCCACCCTCAGTTTGTCCACACCCTCCGTTACCCTGCCTGTGCCCGTACCCCCATCCTGCCTTCGCTCTTCCCTCACCTGTGTCCACCACTCCTTTGCTCCCTGGGCCCTCTCCCCACAGACCGCTCTCCCTGCTCTGTCCCTGGCCTCGGCGCCTGTCCCTGTGCCACTGTGCTGGCAGCGAGGCCTAATAACTGCCATGGAGGATGACATCACAGAAGACTGGCCTTGCCAACATTCTGTGCAGGTGACGTCATCACCCTCAGTGGGACTGTGAGCCACATGTGGAGCACACTTGCTCCTGTGCACTGGCCGCTCTCTCCACATTGGTCCACTTCCCAGCCCATCACGGGGTAGCAGGTGTAGATGGGCTCTTACAGGGCTCATGACCAATGGAACCTAGTTTTACACTAACCCCAGAGCAGGGATGAGTAAGTGTACAGCATTCCTTCAAATCAATCACAACAGAGCTGCCCCTTTTCTGCTCGTAGGCCTTCCTCAGGCGGGGTAAGAGGTCAATGCCGTGGGCTTTACCCTCAATTGACAGTCACCAGAAAACGATGACAAATTGAACATACCACAATGGGACATGGACACTGGCAGATGAACCTTGCCCAAATCTTTTATGTTATCTAAGGACAGTATGATGTTTCAGTTGCCAAGGTATTCTGAACTCCACTTCCCAATTTTCATACACATGATTAGACCCATGATGCATTTAATCAGACCCATGATGCAGTGTGTGTAAACTGCTTGGGCAATCTTTGGGCCCAGCATCGAGAGTACCAGGATGAGACCTGGGGTTTCCATCCAGGGTCCACTCCAGTTTCCAGCTTCATCCTGGGTCTCCAGCAACTTCAGACACCTAGGAAGAGAAGCTCTCTCTCTCTCTCTCTCTCTCTTTCTCTCTCTCCCCTTCTTAAATAAATAAAGAAAAAATTCTTAGAAAAGGAAATCTTCAAATATAGAGTCTAGGCAGATTGAACATCAATGCTGGCCTCGGCTCCACACTGGCCCAGTGCCAAGGGGAGGGCCTAGAACAACTGGAGCAGTGGGCAGTGGAGCAAACCGCCCATGGACAAGCATCTGCCCAAGAGTCACCATGCCCGGCCACTAGAGTACCTCCAGCTGCCAGGCCACACACCCCCACCCTCTTGGAGGGTGGAGGGAGTGGAGGGTTAGATGCCATGGAAGAACCTGGGTCATGCATGGTTCTGGGAGCTGAAAACAGGTTATTTCTGTATGTCACCATCCTATGATAGAGGAAATAGAAGAATTGTATGGAAGAAGGAAGGTGACTTTGAGGAGAGTTGTAATAGGGAGTAGTTGGTAGGTCTTCTTGTAAGAACTAGTGGAGGCCAGCGCCTCAGCTCACTAGGCTAATGCTCTGCCTGCAGCTCCAGCACACCGGGTTCTAGTCCCAGTCGGGGCACCAGATTCTGTCCCGGTTGCTCCTCTTCTAGTCCAGCTCTCTGCTGTGGCCCGGAAGTGCAGTGGAGGATGGCCCAAGTGCTTGGGCCCTGCACCTGCATGGGAGATCCGGAGGAGCACCTGGATCCTGGCTTCAGATCAGTGCAGTGGGGCCAGCCGCAGCGGCCATTGGAGGGTGAACCATAGGTAAAGGAAGACTTTTCTCTCTGTCTCTCTCTCTCTCTCATTGTCCACTCTGCCTGTCAAAAAAAAAAAGCAGAACTAGTGGAGAATCAGAGTGTTAGATCCGGGGCAGGGCCTGGAGAGAAATCTTAGTTAGTGAGGGAAAGGAAATCAGGAGGTGGGCAGAGGGAACTTTCAGAAGGGGCTGGGGAATGGGTGCTGAGTTAATCAGGAAATTCGACCAAAGTCTCCAGACTACCAAGAGATGGAGAAGATCTTATCCAAAATAAGATAAGGGTCGATAGGGGGCTTACGTACATGGAGAACCTGATTTAGCCTGAGAATGAAGTTTGTGGCTTGTAGTCTGTAGAAGTCAGAAATATGGCAGAGGATTTCTCTTGGTAAACGTGTTTTTCTTGGCTTTCAAAGGAGTGTCTGTGGTGTGCCCACATTTGTTCTGGCTATATAAGTTAATGCAGAGAGCATCATGAGGGTCCTTGAAAAAGTTTGTGGAAAGAGGGATTTGTAAGTTTGTTTCATTGTGTGTGTGTGTTTTTGTGTGTGTGTGTGTGTATGTATATAGTATTATTCTTACCCATTCCACTGGTGATGTTAGAAGTCTTCATCAATTTCTTGTTGTCACTCCGTGAAGCATACTGCAGTAATTATTGTGGACTTATCTCTCTGATACAATACATTCATGTATTTTGAGTTTTAGCCAGTAGAGGGATTACTCCATATAATATGGCAAGTCTGTTTCTGGTTTCTTAAGAAATCTTCATATTGTTTTCCACAGCATCTGCACTAATTTACATTCCCACCACCACTGTGTAATTGTTCCCCTTTTCCTACATCCTCCTCCTCATTGTGACTATCTGTCCTGTGGGGTTTTTTTTTTTTTTTGGACAAGCAGAGTGGATAGTGAGAGAGAGAGAGAGACGAGAGAAAGGTCTTCCTTTTTGCCATTAGTTCACCCTCCAATGGCTGCTGCGGCCGGCACATCTCGCTGATCCAAAGCCAGGAGCCAGGTGCTTCTCCTGGTCTTCCATGCGGGTGCAGGGCCCAAGGACTTGGGCCATCCTCCACTGCCTTCCCGGCCCATAGCAGAGAGCTGGCCTGGAAGAGGGGCAACTGGGATAGAATCCGGCGCCCTAACTGAGACTAGAACCCAGTGTGCTGGTGCCGTAAGGTGGAGGATTAGCCTGTTAAGCCACGGCGCCAGCTTGTCCTGTGGTTTTATCCAATATGTATTTGTGAGCTGATATCTCATTGTGGTTTGATTTGCATTTCCCTGATAGCTTGTGATGTTGAGAATTTTTTTCCTGTATTTGTTGGCCATCTGTATATCTATGGGGAACTGTCTGTTGAGTTCCTTTGGCCATTTCATAACTGGATTGGTTGGATTTTTTTTTTGCTGTTTTTTTAAGTTGTAGATGTATTCTTGATATTAATCCTTTTCAATAGGTAGCTGACAAGTATCTTTTGCTCATTCTCTTGGTTGTCTCTTCACTCTATGATGATTTCCTTTGCTGTGCAAAGCTTTTAATTTCATTTGATCCCATTTGTTAGGTTTTGATTTTGCTACTTGGGCTTTGAGGGTCTTGTCTAAGAGTCATCCCCTATTTCAGTGTCTTGGAGCTTTTCCTTGTATTTCCTTCAAAAAGATTCACAGTCCTGCGTCATAGATTTAGGTCTCTTATCCATTTTGAGTTGATTTTCTTATTTTGTGGGAGTTAATCTAATTTCAATGTTCTACACAAATACATCCATTTTTGGCAACACCACTAGTTGAAGCGTTTTCCAATGGATGGTCTGAGTCCTTTTGTAAAAATCTGGTGTTGTACATATTGGGACTAATTTTGGAGCTCGCCTTGTTTTCTTCTATTGGTCTGTGTGTCACATTTTATGCAAGTGCTATGATATTTTGCTTCGTGTTGTTTGTAGAATGCTTTGAACCAGGTGCTGTTTGTTATTTGGGCTAACTTTGTTTCTCTTTTGCTCAGGAACACCTTATCTATTATGGATCTTCAGTGATTTTGTATGAATTTTAAGTTTTTTTATGTAATTCTGTAAAGAATGTCATTGGTATTTTGATGAAAATTTAATTGAATCTTTAGGTAGCATTAGATAAAGTAGAAATTAAATTATACTGATTCTTCAAATCCACCAAAAGAGACATCTTTCCACTTTTGTGTCCTTGGTGATTTCTTTCATCAGTGTATAGTGATTTTTCATGATAGAGCTCTTTGGCTTCTTGGTTAAATTTTTTCCTAAACCTTTTATTTTTGTGGTTATCATCCTTGGGATATTTGTTGTTTGCTCTGTCAGTAAGTTAATGTGTAAAAACTGCTGCTTACACAGTATGTTTATTTGTAACCTGAAACTTCACTGAATTTTTTCACCAGTTCTAGCAGTGTTTTGGTGGATTGTTTTAGTTTTTTTCTGGTACCATATCATGTCACCTGTAAGCATTTAGAAACTCACTTTCTCTATTGTAATCTAGGTGCTGTTTCTTTCTTACTTCTCCTTTCTTTCTCTTGTGAAAATTCACAGCTCTGCGTTCAGTAAGAGTGGAAGAAGGGAATATCCTTGTGTTGTTACATGTTTGAGAAAAATTCTTTCACTTTTTGCCCATCCAGCATGCCATTGGCTGTTGATTTGTGATACTAGCCTTTAAGATTTTGATACGTATTTCTTTTATACCTATTTTGTGGAGGTTTCTTTTTTTATCAAAAATGGGATGGAATCTTTTCAGGTTATTTCTCTATCTAATGAGATGATAGTGTGTGTTTTTTTTAATGTTTCATTTCTTTCTAAGAATTAGAGAGAAGGCCAGCACCATGGGTCACTTTACTAATCCTCCGCCTGCAGCGCTGGCATCCCATATGGGCACCAGATTTAGTCCCGGCTGCTCCTCTTCCATTCCAGCTCTCTGTTGTGTCCCAGGAGGGCAGTGGAGGGTGGCCCAAGTGCTTGGGCCCCTGCACCCGATGGGAGACCAGGAGCGGCACCTGGCTCCTGGCTTTCGATTTGCGTAGCACCGGCCACTGTGGCCATTTGGGAGTTAAAACCACAGAAGGAAAACATTTGTCCTGTCTCTCCCTCTCAATAACTCTGCCTGTCAAAAAAAATCAATCAAATTTAAAAAATGAATTAAAGAGAGAGAAACAGAGCAAGTGCAGGTGAACGAGATTGAGAGAGTGAGAGAGTAAGAGAGGGAGAGAGGTTTTCCATTTGCCAGTACACTCCCGGAATGACTGTGATGGCCAAACTGAGGCAATATGAAGTCAGGATCCAGGACCTTCTTCTGGGTCTCCCATGTGGCTTCAGGGGCCCAAGGAATTGGGACATCCTCCACCGCTTCCCCAGGCACGTTAGGAGGGAGCTGGATTGGAAGTGGAGTAGCCAGAACACACACTGGCTCCCACATGGAAAGACAGCACTGCATGCTGAGGCTTTAACGTGCTGTAACACATCACCAGCCCTGCTCTCTGACTCTGGACAGTCCCCGGGCACAGACCAGGCCAAGGATGTTGGCCGTGTATCCTCCATTTAGTACCCTGAGCAGGGGCAGTTTGGCGGAGCGCTGCACCAACAGGAGTGGCTGTGTCTTCTGTCAGAGGTCTAGAGAGCTCCACACTGTCCTGAGCTTCTGATCAGCTGGATCTGGATCGACGGTGTCCCTGGAGCGCGGCTAATCGTGGTGAACACAGCGTGGCTATGCCAGGCTGGGACAAAGGCTGCTGCCCCTGGTTCATCAAGGTAGCTCGGCCTCCTTCATGGACGCTGTGTTTCCTGGAAGTAAGGGGGGGTGCTATTTGGATGGTGCTTGCACATTTAAGCTTACAGGACAGAGATGTCCAGGGCCTGCCTCAAAGGAGACGGGATCCTGGGACTTCTCAATAGCATTCTCCTCCGAAATCCGCAGGTTTGGAGGCAGTGGGGGTGGGCAGAGGCCCAGCAATGAAGAAGCCAAGAAGTGGATGTCTGCCTCCCCTCCTCCCTCCCAGAAGTCCTGGATGTGAAACTAACCCAGAGTGGATGCTGAAGCTCATCTTCCAAGTAATCTTCAATTTCTGGAGACTGCATGGCTTCCTGCTCAACGCCAGCTGGGCCTTCTTCCTGGAGAGGAGCAACTGGTGAGTAGATGTGGCCCCCTCAGTGGTGGCCGTAGCCTGGGTACCAAAGAGGAAGGGAAGGGACAACCCATTCCCTGGGGTTGGGTGGCCCATGCAGACAGAGATGTGGCCTTCATTCCCATGGCAGGGAGGGTCATGTGGGGTAGCCCCACAGGCATGGGGTGAAATGTAGGGGCCTGGTAGGCTTCAGTAGAGTGGGAGACCATGGAGACGGAGTGGATAGGATGTTGGGGAATGAGTCCCTGGTGCTCTGCAGAGAATTAGGGGCCAAAGAACATGGTAAGAGGGGAAGCCTTGGGTCTCGAGGAAATGGGAGGGAGACCTGGAGGAAAAGTGTGTGCTGTTGAGTCAGAGTACAAAACCTAAGAAGTCTGGTTTGGAGAGACGTGTTAATAAAAGTTTGGGTTTTAGATTTCGGGGCTAAGAATGACGGGATGGAGGTATTTTGTGTGACCTTGGAGGGTGAGGAGGAGAGCAAGCACTGGCCTGGAGTCTAGGAGGGGAATGGGGCCAAGGCCCTGGAGGGTGAGGAAGGGTTATGTTTCTGGCCCTGTAGAGCAGTGTGGGGAGCAGAGCCCAGGCCCTGAAGGGTGAGGAGGGGAGCGGGGCCTAACCTGGGATTGTGAGCTCGGGATCATGGCCTGGCCCTGGAGCGAGAGGATTGGAGTGGGGCCCTTGTCCTGGAGGGCAAGCTGGAAGTGGGGCCCAGGCCCTGGAGGGAGAGGAGGGAGTGGGACCCAGGCCCTGGAGGGCAGTGTGGGAATGGGGCCCAGGCCCTGGAGGGTGAGGAAGGGATCAGGGTCCAGCCCTGGAGGGCTTTGAGGGTATTGGGGCCCAGCCCTGGAGGGCAGTGTGGGGTGTGAGGTATGGCCCTGGACGGCTGTGTGGGGAGTGGGGCTGTGGCCCTGGAGGACGAGGATTGGAGTGGGGACCAGGCCCTGGAGGGCAGCGTGATGAGTGGAGCCCAGGCCCTGGAGGTCAAGGTGTTGAGCAGTGTCTGGCCCTATAGGGCGTTGAGGGCATTGGGGCCTGGCACTGGAAAGCTGCGATGGGAGGCAGCCCAGGCCGTGGAAGGTGAGGAGGGAGTGGGTCCCAGGCCCTGGAGGGTGGGGAGGAGATTGGCTTCCAGCTCTGGAGGGCTCTGAGAAGAGCAGGGCCCAGCCCTGGAGGGTGAAAAGGGGAGTAGGGCTAGGCCCAGGAGGACGAGGAGTGGAGGAGGGTCTGGCCCTATAGGACACTGAGGGTAGTGGGGCACAGTGCTGGAGGGCTGGGATGGGAGGGGGCCCCAAACCATGGAAGGCAAGGAGGGGAGTGGGGCCCAGGTTCTCAGATGAGGGTCAGGATGCCCTGGTCCCAGTGAGCCTACTGTGTTAAAACCCCGTCCCGGTGAGAAGGGGCATAGGCGGATGTGGTGGTAGGCGAGCCCATGAACGGGGACTGCAGACGTCACCCTGGGAAGAGTCGGGAGCAGGTGCAGGGCTGCTCCCCTGGTTTCCTGGTTGGGGTCGGCCAGTTTCCTGAGAGCGACCCCAGCAGGTGCAATGTGGAACCCTGACGCCACGGGCAGTGTCCTGTGTGTGTGTGTGTGATCAGAGGGGGCAGGTTTCGGTTTTTAGCTTTATTTTATTTTTTTTTTTGACAGGCAGAGTGGATAGTGAGAGGGAGAGACAGAGAGAAAAGTCTTCCGTTTTGCCGTTAGTTCACCCCCCAATGGCCGCTGCGGCTGGCGCATCTCGCTGCTCCAAGGCAGGAGCCTGGTGCTTCTCCTGGTCTCCCATGTGGGTGCAGAGCCCAAGGCCTTGGCCATCCTCCACTGCCTTTCCAGGCCATAGCTTTATTTTTCATATTGGAAAGAGTAAAAGAGATATCTCGTTCACTGGCTCACTCCCAAACTCCCACAACAGCTGGGAGCTGGAAGCTCTACCTGGTCTGGGGTGGGGGCAGGGACATGAGGCCCTGCCTCGGGCCCTGCTGTGACTCAGCAAACATCGCCTTCCACCCCGCTCTGAGCTGGCTGCCCGGGAGGTGCATGTGGATCTTCCCTTCAGTGGGTCATCTGCCCAGGCCTTAAGGAAGGCCCCATGGTCCCTGCCTGGGCTTCTCTTAGGGCTAGGCGGGTTCTCCAGAGGTGTTCTACCCCCTGCCTGGGGGGCTGGCCCCCAGGAGCTCAGCGCAGAGGGTGGCAGTGAGCTCGGTTTCCGCGGTGAGCTGTCGCCTGCACTGCGCTCTCAGGACACCCCAGCCCCGAGCTCACCACGGCCCCCAGCACTGCACTCTCAGAACACCACAGCCCCCAGCTCACCACGGTCCGCACACTGTGCTCCACCACGGCCCCCAGCTCACCACGGCCCCAGCACTGCACACTCAGGACACCACGGCCCCCGAGCTCACCACGGCCCCCGCACTGTGCTCCACCATGGCCCCCAGCTCACCACAGCCCCAGCACAGCGCTCTCAGGACACCACAGCCCCTGAGTCACCACGGCCACCACACTGTGTTTCACTACGGCACCCAGCTCACCATGGCCCCCCGCACTGTGCTGCACCACGGCCCCCATCTCACCACAGCCCCAGCATAGCACTCTCAGGACACCACAGCCCCTGAGTCACCACGGCCACCACACTGTGTTTCACCACGGCACCCAGGTCACCATGGCCCCAGCACTGTGCTCCACCACGGCCCCCAGCTCACCACAGCTCCCTGCACTTTATCCCACCACGGCCCCCAGCTCACCATGGCCCCCCGCACTGTGCTCCACCACGGCCCCCAGCACTGTGCTCTCAGGACACCACTGTCTACAGCACTGTGCTCTCATAACACCACGGCCCCCGAGCCCCGAGCTCACCACTGCCCCCTGCACTCGTCTATTACGCCCTCTCCTGCTGTCTGCAGGAAGTCTTCTGGCACTGGAGAGACTCCTGGGTCTGTTCCCTTTTCCTTTTAAGATTTATCGTGGGCCAGCACCACAGCTCACTAGGCTAATCCTCTGGCTGTGGCGCAGGCACCCTGGGTTCTAGTCCCGGTTGGGGCACCGGATTCTGTCCCAGTTGCTCCTCTTCCAGCCCAGCTCTCTGCTGTGGCCTGGGAAGGCAGTGGAGGATGGCCCAGGTGCTTGGGCCCTGCACCCGCATGGGAGACCAGGAGGAACCACCTGGCTCCTGGCTTTGAATCAGTGCAGCATGCCTTTGGTAGCAGTCATTTGGGGGGTGAACCAATGGAAATGGACGATCTTTCTCTCTGTCTCTCTCTCTCTGTCTAACTCTGCCTGTGAAAAAAACAAAAAGATTTGTTGTGATATTGGAAGCGTTTCAGAGGGGGAGAAACACAGAGAGAGAGCGCTTCCATCCACTGCTCACTCCTCACATGGCCCCAGCAGCTGGGGCTGGGCCAGGCCAAAGCCAGGAGTTTCATCCAGGTCTCCATGTGGGTTCAGGGGCCTCAGCGCTTGGGCGTCTTCCGGTGCTATCCTGGGCCATCAGCAGGGAGCTGGAGCAGAGGTGGAGCAGCCGGGACCTGAACCAGCGCCCCACAGGATTCTGGTCGCACAGGAGGCACCCTCACTGCTGTGCCCAACACTGGCCCGTGAAGCTATTTATTTATTTATTTATTTTTATTTTTATTTAGTTGGAAGAGTTAAAGAGAGAGAGAGAGGGGTTCATCCACTGGTTCACTCCCTGGATGGCCGCAATGGCTAGAGCTGGGCTGATTTGAATTCAGGGGCCGGGGACTTCCTCCTGGTCTCCACGTGGGTGCAGGGGCCCAATGACTTGGGTCGTCCTCCACTGCTTTCCCAGGCCACAGCAGAGAGCGAGCAGCTGGGGCTGGAACTGCCGCTCATGTGGGATGCTGGTGCCACGGGCAGAGACTTAGCCTGCTACGCCACAGTGCCAGTCCCAGAAATACCCTTTCGAATGGCCTTTAGAAAAACCAACCCGTAGCAGAGGAGACGAGCTCCAGTCAACACTCAGGCTTCATCCCGCACCGAGTGCTCCCTGGCCGACAGGTGTTGCTGTGGCAGGGTCTGCCTGGTCCCTAGGGAGGGGCTCCCTCTCCTGGCTTCTGGACCCATGACCCTGCGAGCATGGTGCTGCCGATGTGTCCTTGGGTTCCTAGAGCAGTGGGAGGCCTGCCAGGCCCCCAGCCTCATTGGCACACGGTGCTGGCTGCGGGTTGCTGATGTGTGGCTGAGAGGTGGCTTCTTCCCGGTGCTTCAGGGTGGCCAGTGCTCTGCTCGCCCCGCACAGCAGGGCCGGCAGCCTTGGGTCTTGGCTCTGCTGAAGCCTGGTCTCTCCAGCTTGTCCGCATCTGCCCGCCCCACCCCCAGGCTACCAGGGGAAGGAGACTCAGACTCTGGGAAGCTTTGTCTAAAAGCAGCCATTCTCCAGCTCAGCTGTGAGTGGTACTGTGGTTGGACACTGGGATGCTGTGTCCCGCAGCCCAAGTGTGGGTGGTGCCTTGGGTGGACGCTGGGATGCTGTGTAGCAGAGGAGACGCTGTGTAGCGCTGTGTGGAGTCACAGCCTGGAGACTGTCACTGCCTTTCCTTTCCTGTGGGTGGGGCTGTAGGATGCAGGGCTGGGGGGCTGGGAGATGCAGGGTGTGGGGCAGGGAGATGAAGGGCCTGGGGCTGGGGGAGGCAGGGCCTGGGGCTGGGGGAGGCAGGGTGGGGGGCTGGTAGAGGCCGGGCAGGGGGCTGGGGGAGGTGGGGCCAGGGGCGCCACCCCACAACGGAGCTCCCAGCTAGGACCCAAGGTCTTGGAAGTGCAGAGCCTGGGTGGTGCAGCAGGGTTAGGGGCGTGGTGGATGAGTGACTCCAGCAGGCAAAGGCTACAGTGATGTCCACGGGAGGACCCCATTCCCGGATAGGGGTGGGAGGGCCACCCACAGGGGTGGCTCGTCTGGCATCACCAACACGGTCACCAGCTGTCGCACAGAGGCCGCCCTTGGCCAACACCAGAGAAAGTCCTGAGTCCTGGGGAACTTGTCACTGAGCTGGCCTTGGGCCATGCCCATCCACTGCGATGGAGCCTGGGGCTCGTGGGGACGGATCCTGCGTGCCTCAGCGAGCCCAGAAACAACACTCCCGGTGCAGTGGGCGTATACGCGAGAGCAGGTGGCCGCCAGGCTGATTGTGGCTGTCTGCTAGGCGGGGCCTGGCCACGAGTGCCTGGCACTGGTCAACCATGGCCACCCCCCAGGAAGGAGGGCCACAGGCCACGTCGGGCAGCAGAGACAGCAGCAGGCCCTCCACCCTCTGGGGTCTCCTTATGCAGCCGGGACCACCCAGCCCAATCCGGCCCCCCACTCCTTAGAGGCCTTCATACATCAGGACTAGGTCTGGGCCCTGCCCCATCCCTGCACCATCGACCCATTAGCTGCTAGTGTGACAGAGGGTTCGGAGGTCAGCACACGTGTGGGGAGGCCATGGCAGGTGGTCAGCAGTCCCCCCCCAGGTCTCCGTGCCGCCGTGGGAGGTCCTGTTCCTGTGCCTGGCCTCAGCCCGGCGGCCCTCCTTGCTCCCTCAGAGGCTCTGGGGGCGCAGCTGTGAGTGCCAGTGCCGGCACGTGTCTAGCGGGAGCCCCTGAGCCCTGGGTTAGGACACCTGGGCTATCCCCAGCATGAGAGAACTGGAGCCAGGGTGTTCCCTGGGAGGCCAGCAGTTCCCCTTGTCCTGCCCAGGGCCTGTGCTCACTCCTGGCGGCACCACGCTTAAAGGGACAGTGACTTGGAGGACATCCCAGTGACCCCGTGTTGGTGACCTCACACTAGTCAGGCCTGCTAGGAGACTGACAGAATGTGACGTCTCCCCATCCCTGCCAGGGGTCAGCTACAGGAGGGAGGGTTCCAGGCATCCCATGGCTTATGCCGAGCCAAGCCCCCTGCTGCGGAGGGTACCATGCAAATGCAGGAGGCTCAGTGAGTGGTGCTGTCCTCTGCTCTCCTCTGGCCTGCAGGGACACAGTGTGTGAGCCACAGCTCTGCCACACAGTGGGCGTGCTGTCCTCTGCTCTCCTCTGGCTTGCAGGGGTGCAGTATGTGAGCGGCGGCTCTGGCCCAGGAGCTCCTCATCTGGAATGGGTTTCCCTTTTCTTCTGAGCTGCACCAGCAGGTCCTGCGATTGGCTCGGATGTGAGTTCGGAAACTGCGGTGGCCTGGTCTAGACCCTGGGGGGCTGGTCTACAGGTCTACACCCTGGGAGGCATGGTCTAGACCCCAGGAGGCCTGGTCTACAAGTCAACACCCGGGAGGCCTGGCCTACACTTGGGAGTCCTGGTCTACATCTGGGAGGGCTTGATCTACACCCCAGGAGGCCTGGTCTATATGTCTACTCCCTGGGAGGCCTAGTCTAGACACTGGGAGGGCAGTTTTACATCCCGGAGGGCTTGGTCTACACCCGGGAGGCCTGGTCTACATCCAGGAGGCCTGGTCTACACTAAGGAGGGCTGGTCTACATCCCAGAGAGCTTGGTCTACACCCAGGGGGCCTGGTATACGGCTGTGTTTGCTCCTACAGGACAGCCTTGAGGAAGGGCTCTGCTGCCCCTGAACCCTGTGCGGTGCCGTGCCCTGCACTTCTCTGGGGGGCTCCCTGCACGCTTCATTGCTCTGGGGGCCTCCCTGTGCCCTGCACTTTCTGAGGGGCTCCCTGCACCCTGCCGGCCCCCTTCGGACTCCCCACTCTCTTGGCCCCGTAGCACCTCCCTGCTCCAGCTGCCCACTGACGCCACGGCACAGAAGCAGAGCAATGGACTTTCCATGCGCTGGTTCCCTCCCCGGATGTGTGCGGGACTGGGCCAGGCTGGAGCGAGCGGCCCGTCTGAGTCTCCTGCGTGACCATGCCTGGGAGCATCCCAGGAGCATTAGCAGGAAACTGGATCGGAACCAAGCGGCCGGGACTCAGGCCGGGCACATGGGCGGGGGTGCCCGAGTGGCAGCCTCACCTGCTGTGCCGCAGTGCCTGCCCGGTTCCCTTCCTGCGAGCCGCCATGTGAGTCTGACTCATTTGGGTGGCTTTCTTGGTTGATGTCCATGGGACAGCGGAAGGACCTGGAGAGAAGTCAGGCTGTTGCGGAGTGGGCGGAGCCTCTGCCTAGAGTCCTGGCTGCTCCTCTCCCATCCAGCCTGGGAAAGCAGTGAGGAAGCGCCTGGCTCCTGGCTCTGGATCGGCCCAGGTCTGGCCTCCGCCCCCTTCTGGGGAGTGAACCAGTGGATGGAAGATCTCTGTGTGTGTGTCTCTAACTCTGCCTCTCAATTTTATAAATAAAATCTTGGAGCTGGCATACTGGGCTGGGCCTCCGCCTGTGGCTCTGGCATCCCTTGTTTGACACCAGTTCGAGTTCTGGCTGCTCCACTTCCAATCTGGCTCTCTGCTGTGTCCCGGGAGGGCAGTGGAAGCACCCGCGTGGGGGACCGGGAGGGAGCTCCTGGCTCCTGATCAGTGCGGCTCTGGCCGTTGCGGCCATCTCGGGGGTGAACCAGCGGGTGGAAGGCCTCTCCCTCTGTCTTTCCCTCTCACTGTCTGTAACACTACCTCTCAAATAAATAACATCTTTAAAAATAAATAAATAATTAAATATTAACAAAAGCTAAAAAATGTAATTAATCTAGTAGTAAAACATGCTTTCAGCGGGGAGAAATGGAGGGAAGGGGAGAGAAGGGGATGGAGAGAGCAAGAGTGAGAACCACACCACTTTAATTTTGAAGATGTCATAAACACGTTTCACAGTCTGCATTGCAAGAACTCAGGAGCCTGGAGGAGCGACAATAGGTCCATTCCCTTCCCCAGGAATCCTCCCTCAGGAGGAAGACAGGAGCTGAGTGAGTCTGAGGCTGTAACCTGCTGTTCTATGGGAGAGGGAGCCTGGCTTGTTTGTGCAGCGTCTCCAGCAACATTGTTTCTATTCTCTCCTTGTGTGCTCTGAGTGTTTCACCTTCAGAAGACAAACAGAGCAGCAGGCTGCTGGTGGGCAGCACCGCCAGAACTCAGTTTGCAAATGCTCAATTCCTCTAAAGGGACAGCTTTATGCCTATATTTTTGATTTTGAACATACAAGTACATATGTGTGTGAGTGAATGTATACATGAGTGAGAGAGCCAAAATCTATTCAAGCAATGGCAGAGCTTGGAAATCTTTTGGGACAATGAGCTGAGCCTGCCTGGGCTAAGATGAGCAGTTGACTCCTCTTAATGGACATCTTTAATGGACATGAACCAAGAGGAAATGAAGAAGGGGGGTGGGAATGGGGGTGGGAAAAGAGAATGGAAGGACCAGTGCTTATACCCAAATATTGAAACACTAGAAAAAGCCTGAAGAGGGACTGTGTTAATTTATCAAATTCTAAATACCAATCTCTGTCACCAACTTAAGCCCAAAGGTTTTGGGGCCCTTTCTCTTTAACCAAGTGGAAGGTTTCTTGAGAAGACCAGCATGGTGTGTCCCCAGCTGTGATTGGTCTAGAGCCTCCTCTGACCTCAGGGGAGCCACTGTGATGTCATTCCAACTGCCTTACCGGTTCCCTGGCTTGGGCTCGGTTCTGTTCAGTTGGCCCAGGAAGCTCTGTGGAGACTGCCTGAACGATTGGACAACATCACTGGTTTTCCCTTGTCCTGTCATTTGTATTGTTGTTTTGTCTGGTCTATTAGTTCTCTTTACAGTAGTGGTTCTTTTAGTTTTTCTTCTATTTTGTTTTTTTGCTATTTTTCAAATTCTCCCCCCCTCCCATTTTTACATTGTATGCTTGTGTATTTATTTTCTTTAAATATTTATTTATTTGTTTTTTGTGTTTTCTTCACAGGCTAAATGTACTTGATGCTGTGTTCATTTTGTCCTTCTTGTGTTTCCCTGTTTTCTGTTTCCTCATTTTTTGATCCTTCGATTTAGATAAGATAGTTTATAAGACTTATCGATTAGCATAGTTACCATAGTTACCATAGTTGGTGTTACTTTACTTCACCATTTTTAGTATTCTGTGTGTTTTATAACTTTTAATTCTAAATTTTGATACAGTGTTAGTGATTAGTATACCATAGTTCATAGAGTTAGCATTATCTGTTAGAAATATTAGCATATAGAGCTGTTAATTTTGGTTTCCATTTAGCTTGTTTGATTTCTATTTGTTTCCCAATTTTTGTTGTTACTTAGGTGACTAGTACGTGCAGGGGTGCGGGGTGGGGGTGGGGATCGCACCATGGAAGGCCTCACCGCCTTCACCAGTGAGGAGGAGGTCCTGGATGGGTACCAGGTCCTCAGGGTCCTTGGCCAGGGCGGTTTTGGGCTGGTGAAACTGGCCTATCATTGGGAAAGCAGGACCCAGGTGGCTGTGAAGGTTGTGGAGAATGGGGGCCAGCACTCCTGCAGCTTCCAGCAGTTGTGTGCAGAAGCAGAAATCATGAGGGGGCTGCACCACCCTCACATCATTAAGCTACTGCAGGTCAGGCACACGGCAGAGAGGGGCTACATCTTCATGGAGTGTGCGGTCAGGGGGGACCTTAGAGGTTACATGGTAGAACGAGGCTACCTTCTAGATGGAGAGATTCGCCAGCTGTTGACGCAGACCCTGTTAGCTGTGCACTACTGCCATGCGCTGCACGTTGTGCACAGGGATTTGAAGTTAGAAAACCTGCTTCTCGACGCCAACCTAAACATCAAGCTGAGCGACTTTGGTCTCAGCTGCAAACTGGCGGATGGAGAGCACCTGCGGAGTCTGTGCGGGACCTTTGCCTACTGTGCGCCCGAGGAGTTCTTAGGTGAGGAGTTCTGCGGGTACAAGGCGGATGTGTGGAGCGTGGGCGTGATCCTGTACGCCATGGCAGCAGGGGCACTCCCTTTCGTCGGAGAGGATTTTGTGGAGCTGCAGGCAGCCATCCTGTCTGGATACTACAGAATCCCCCACTATGGAAACCCAGAGCTGTGTAACCTGGTGGACAGCTTACTGACCCGGGACCCTGAGGCCAGGCCCACAGCGGCAGACATCATGGGCCACCCATGGCTCCAGGCAGGACATGAAGCACCTGCAACCAGTGACGAGTTTCTGTTTCTTCCCCAGGAAGAGGAAGGATGGGAATTCCCATGGGGCCTATGCCCTCCACTGTGGCTTCAGGAGTGGGATGACCCCTTGCCCCCTGTGCCATGCTGGGGGATCTCTCAACAGCAGGTCTTCAGCATCCAGGAAATGCATGGACAGAGTGCAGTGGAGCCCCCAGTACCTCCTCAGGGTCCTGAAGCTCTAAGCTCCCTTGAGGACCTGGGATTCCAGCTGGGCCACAAAGCAGGCTCCCTGCCACCCAGGCTCCAAGCCAGTGTCCTGTGCCCAGGGCTTCAGGAGGAGCACAGCAAAGGGACGCCCACGCCCCAGGCCATCCCCGGTGCTCAGAGCTGTCCCGTCCTCCAGTGCCTCCAGGGAGACTCCGGCTGCAACAGCAGAGCCCGTGAGTGTGGCACCCTGAGCTCCCAACCACTGGTGCTCATAGAGGACCAGTCGGGGCAGACTCCTTGCCTCGGGACTCCCGGTGTGAACAGCAGTGAGTCCTGCAGGAGAGAGAGTTCCCAACGGGACATGTGGACAAGGACCCCCGCTGCCTGTGCCGTCCTCAGCCAGGATGCTCTGACCTCTCTCTCCACCACACTGAGCACCGACAGCAGTGAGGCTGAGTTGGAAGTCAGGAGCGGCTCCCAGGGAGCACCAGAGAGGCAGAGCATCCCAGGCCAAGAGCAGCAGCAGCAGCAGCAGGAGGAGGAGGAGGCAGGGAGCTCAGACAGGCAGGCCAGAAAGGGCAAGGTTCGCCTGGGAATTGGCAGGAGAGTGGTCAGCTTCTTCAGCTGGCTGTGTTGTATCCTGCCAGCCCCAGAGGACAGCCCTTGAGTCCAGAGAGGAGAGTGGCCTCTCGGTAGCCTCTTGGGACATGGCCCAGAGGAGGGTCCTTCCATGAGAAGTTTAGCAGTGAAGGGGGAGTCATGGACTCCTGTCTGGGAGGAGGCAGGTGAGGAGGCAGTAAGAGACATTGCAGGCAGAGAGGGGATACATTGTTGCATTTTTCAGATGGCCAGTAGGAAACATGTTTTCATGGTTAGGGGTCATGAGCTTTTCCCCAAATAGAAGAACATGGTGTTCGATTTTGTTTAAAAAAGAAATCCATGAACATCACTCTGTAATGAAAAATCCTGTGCCTAGGCATTATTGGGCCCCTCCCTTAGTCCCCTGCTGGCTAGCAGGAGTAGCATTTTCTCACAAATACCTACTTTTTCTTTTGCTCCCCCACCCTCATGATCCGTGTTGGGTTTATGCGAGACAAAGAATGGACTTGACCTTCCTGCCGCATCATTGTGCCGTGACGTGGATGGACTCAGCTCCATGGGAAAGGTGAGCAAGGCAGACTGCTGCTCTGGTGTCTGGAGTGCCCCTGATCTTCTACCTAGTCATGTTTTCTTTTAGATCCCCCAGGTCTCTGAGCCAGTTCAAAGCAATTGGTGTGGGATGCCGGCTGTAAGATACAGGGCCCACATTGGATGACACTCTTTGTCCTCCTCCCACTTTGTTCTGTCTTTATTTATTGCCTGCATATGTGCTCAGGTGGCTCTGTGCCCTGGGAAGTCTTCTCCAAGCCCAAGTTCCTTCTCCAAGCCCAGTTCCGAGGTTCATGGATGAGAAACACCTGTGACAACTTAAAGCTCCCAGATCTGAACTGAGGAGCCTGCATTGCAGACCGAGGTGGCCTCTCCCATTGAGCTGCCTTCTTGTGTGCCCCAAAGAACTCAGGACCCACATGTCTGGGAAGAAGTCACCTGGCACCTTGACTCGTGCCCACGCTTTCCATTTTCCTGCCCAGGTTTTTCTTTGCCAAAAAGCATGTTGGAAGGAATTCCTTCCAAGAGACTTGCTCTTAAAGGTGACTCACAGGGAAAATTCCCTCCTCATGCCACACCCACGTTCCCCCTCTGCACATTCAACAGTCCTGCAGCAAGGACCACTCGCCCTCCCTCCAGACTTTGGCCATGGGAGTGTTCATTGAGACCCCGTTTGTAGAACCTCATTTCCAAGTTCAGACATGATGCAGGGACAGCAGGAGTGCCAGAGGACAGAGGCAACGACTGCTCAGGAGTGCGGGAACACCAAAGACTTGGCGACTTCTGGGAGAATGGGGGTTCTAAAACCCGGCCACTGTGGGGGTGGCTGAGGAAGGAGGAGGCAGCTGCTGGGGTCCATGTGGTGACCTAGTGATGCAGTGGCAGAGGGAGTGCCCAGGGAAGGTGCTGGTGGTGCCTAGGGGCTGCGCAGTGGGGCCTGGGAGTGGCGCAGAGGGCCCAAATAACCTGTGGCTGCAGGAGAGCCCAAGAAGAAGTAGGAAGCATCCTCGGGCCATCAAGGGGAGGCTGCTGGGGACCGTGCTGGGGCCCAATGACAGGTTGCTCCTGGTGGCTGCACTGGGGCACAAAGATGTGGCTTCCCTGGGGGTGCCCGAGGATGGAGAAGTAGGCAGCCAAGGCAGGCCATGAAGTGGCAGGTGCTGGGGCACAGTGCAGGCTGCCCAATGCTGCAGTGACAACAGGGTGTTTGAAGACAGAGGCAGTGGCTGCTAGGGACCACTGAGGGACACCAGTGACTTAGTGGCAGCAATGGTAGCTGGGCCCAGCTTCTTAAGGTAAGAGGGAGCAGGGTAAGGCCCTGGAGGGTGAGAAAGGGAGCAGGGCCTGGCCCTGAAGGCGAGGAGGGGAGCGGGGTCTGGCCCTGGATGGCGTTGAGGTTCGTGGGGCCCGGCCCAAGAGAGCAGCGTGCTGAGTGGGGCCCAGCACTGGAGGGCAGCATGGGGGGCTGGGCCCAGGCCCTGGAGGGTGAGAAGGAGAGTGGCGCCCAGGCCCTGGAGGGCCAGTAGTGGAGTAGGTTCCAGCTCTGGAGGGCTTTTAGCAGAGTGTGCCTTGGCCATGGAGTGCAGGGAGGGGAGCAGTGCCAGCCCAGGTGGGCAAAGAGTGAGCGGGCTGCAGCCCTGGAGGGCATTGAGGGCAGTGGGGCCAGGCCCTGGAGGGCAGTGTGGGGAGCTGGGCCCAGGCCCTGGAGGGGAAGAGGAGAGCAGGGCCTGGCCCTGGAGATCGAGGAGGAAAGTAGGGTCTGGCCCTGGAGGACAAGGATTGGAGTGGGGCCTGGGCCCTGGAGGGCGAGGAGGGGAACAGGGTCCAGCCCTGGAGGGCAGTGGGCCCAGGCTCTGGTTTCAAGGTGGGGAGCAGGGTCCAGCCCTGGAAGGTGGCGAGCAGGGTGGGCCCAGGCCCTGGAGGGCAAGTAGGCAAGCAGAGTCCGGCCATGGAGGGCGTTGAGGGTAGTGGGGCTTGGCCCTGGAGGGAAGCCCTGAAGCGGGGCCCAGGCCCTGGAGTTGAAGGTTGGTATAGGGCCCAGGTTCTGTCGGGCAAGGAGAGGTGAGGACCCAGGCCCTGGAAGGCGATGAGCGGAGAAGGGCCTGGCCCTGAAGGTGAGGAGGGGAGCGGGGTCTGGCCCTGCAGGGAGGACAGGGTTGCGTCTGTGGAGAGAATGGCCTGGCTCTGGAGGAGGAGGAGTGGGGTCCAGCCCTGGAGTGTGAGGAGGCGAACACAGGCGCTGGAGGCCAAGGAGGGGAGCAGGGTCTGGCCCTGAAGGGAGGCCAGGGATGGGCCTGAGATGAGCAGGGCCTGGCTCTGGAGGGAGAGGAGGGGAGCAGGACCAGTAGGGGAGTAGGTTCCAGCTCTGGAGGGCTTTTAGCAGAGTGTGCCATGGCCATGGAGTGCAGGGAGGGGAGCAGTGCCAGCCCAGGTGGGCAAGGAGTGAGCGGGCTGCAGCCCTGGAGGGCATTGAGGGCAGTGGGGCCAGGCCCTGGAGGGCAGCGTGGGGAGCTGGGCCCAGGCCCTGGAGGGTGAAGAGGAGAGCAGGGCCTGGCCCTGGAGATCAAGGAGGAGAGTAGGGTCTGGCCCTGGAGGACAAGGATTGGAGTGGGGCCTGGGCCCTTGAGGGCGAGGAGGGGAACAGGGTCCAGCCCTGGAGGGCAGTGAGTGGAGCTGGGCCCAGGCCCTGGAGGGCGAGTAGGCAAGCAGGGTCCGGCCATGGAGGGTGTTGAGGGTAGTGGGGCCTGGCCCTGGAGGGAAGCCCTGAAGCGGGGCCCAGGCCCTGGAGTGTGAAGGTTGGAGTGGGGCCCAGGTTCTGTCGGGCAAGGAGAGGTGAGGACCCAGGCCCTGGAAGGCCAGAAGCGGAGCAGGGCCTGGCCCTGAAGGTGAGGAGGGGAGTGGGGTCTGGTCCTGGAGGGAGGCCAGGGATAGGCCTGAGGGGAGCAGGGCCTGGCTCTGGAGGGTGAGGAGAGGAGTGGTGTCCAGCCCTGGAGTTTGGTGAGGGGAGCAGAGCCTGGACAAGGAGGGCAGCAATGGGTGCTGGGCCCAGGCATGTGGGCAAGGATGGTTGTGAGGGCCAGGCCCTGGAGGACAAGGAGAGGAGTGGGGTTGCCCTGCTGTGTGTCTAGTGATGTGCCTGAGGGGAGCAGGGCCTGGCTCTGTAGGGCATGGAGAGGAGAAGGAGCCCAGCCCTAGAGGGTGGCCAGGGCCCTGCCTGAGGAGATCATGGCCCTGGATGGCAAGGAGGAGAGAGGGGCCTGTGAGTGGAGCGTGGCCAGGGTCCTGCCTGTGCTCTGGAGCCTATGTCCTATGTCCTGTGACCTTGTCCTGAAGTCTGCCCTGTGTCATGTAGCCTGTGTCCTTTAGGACACAGGATAGAGGACACAGAATACAGAACACAGGACACAGGCTACGGGACCCAGGACCCAGGCTACAGGATATAGTCCACAGGCTACAGGACACAGGGTACATGCAACAGGAGGCAGGGCAAAGCCTAAAAAACATAGGACACAGGACACAGGATACAGGACACAGGGATAGGCTACAGGACTCAGGACACAGGACACACGACCCAGGCTACAGGACACAGGACACAGGCTACAGGACACAGGACATAGCCCAGACGACACAGGACACAGGATAGAGGACACAGAATACAGGACACAGGCTGCGGGACCCAGGACCCAGGCTCCAGGATATAGTCCACAGGCTACAGGACACAGGTTATAGGCTACAGGAGACAGGACAAAGGCTAAACAACATAGGACTCAGGACACAGGACAGAGGCTCCAGGACACAGGCTATGGGACACAGGACAGCCGACGGAACAAAGGATACAGGTCGCAGGCTACACGACACAGGACACAGGCTACACGACACAGGCTGAATGAAAGAGGGAACAAGACACCGGACACTGGCTATAGGATAGAGTGTCCTGTAGCCTGTGTGCTGTAGCCTCTCTCCTGTGTCCTGTAGCTTGTCACCTATGTTTGTGTCCTGTAGCCTGTGTCCTGTAGCCTGTGTCCTGGGTTCCATATCCTGTGTCCTCTATCCTGTGTCCTGTGTTGTCTGGGCTATGTCCTGTGTCCTGTGTCCTGTAGCCTGTGTCCTGTGTCCTGTAGCCTTTGGCCTCAGTCCTGTAGCCTGTGTCCTGTGACTTAGGTCACAGACTAGCAGACAGAATGCACAGGCTACAGGACCCAGGACACAGGACATAAGATACAGGCTACAGGACTTAAAAGACACAGGACATAGGCCACAGGACACAGGCTACAGCACACAGGCCACAGGCTACAGGACACAGTACATAGCCCAGACGACACAGGACACAGGATAGAGGACAGAGAATACAGAACACAGGACACAGGCTATGGGACCCAGGACCCAGGCTACAGGATATAGTCCACAGGCTACAGGACACAGGTTACAGGCTACAGGAGACAGGACAAAGGCTAAACAACATACGACACAGGACACAGGCTACAGGACACAGGGATAGGCTACAGGACTCAGGCTACAGGACACAGGACACAGGCTGCAGGACGCAGGATACAGGCTACAGGACACAGACTACATGACACAGGACACATGCTACCCGATATAGACTGAAGGAAAGAGGGAAGAAGACCCAGGACACTAGCTATAGCACAGAGGCCAGGGGACGCAGGACAAAGACTGCAGGGCAAAGGCCACAAGCTACACGACACAGGAGAAAGAATTGAGGACAAAGGACACATGCTAAAGGATATAAGCCACAGGACCTAGGTTACACGACATAGGATAAGAGCCACAGGACATAGGTTACACAGGACACAGGACCTAGGCCCCAGAGCTCAGAGAACAGGCTCCAGGACACAGGACACAGACTACAGGACATTGTCCACAGGCTACAAGAAATGGGCTTCAGCACACAGGACACAGACTACAGGAAATAGGAAACCAGCCCTAGGACAAAGACTACAGGCCACAGGCTCAGGACACAGGACACAGGCTACACGACACAGGCTGAAGGAAAGAGGGAACAAGACACCGGACACTGGCTATAGGAGAGAGTGTCCTGTAGCCTGTGTGCTGTAGCCTCTCTCCTGTGTCCTGTAGCTTGTCACCTATGTCGGTGTCCAGCAACCTGTGTCCTGTAGCCCGTGTCCTGTAGCCTGTGTCCTGGGTTCCATATCCTGTGTCCTCTATCCTGTGTCCTGTGTCGTCTGGGCTATGTCCTGTGTCCTGTAGCCTGTGTCCTGTGTCCTGTGTCCTGTAGCCTTTGGCCTCAGTCCTGTAGCCTGTGTCCTGTGACTTATGTCACAGACTAGCAGACAGAATACACAGGCTACAGGACCCAGAACACAGGACATAAGACACAGGCTACAGGACTCAAAAGACACAGGACATAGGCCACAGGACACAGGCTACAGCACACAGGCCACAGGCTACAGGACACAGGACATAGCCCAGACGACACAGGACACAGGATAGAGGACAGAGAATACAGAACACAGGACACAGGCTATGGGACCCAGGACCCAGGCTACAGGATATAGTCCACAGGCTACAGGACACAGGTTACAGGCTACAGGAGACAGGACAAAGGCTAAACAACATACGACACAGGACACAGGCTACAGGACACAGGGATAGGCTACAGGACTCAGGCTACAGGACACAGGACACAGGCTGCAGGACGCAGGATACAGGCTACAGGACACAGACTACATGACACAGGACACATGCTACCCGATATAGACTGAAGGAAAGAGGGAAGAAGACCCAGGACACTAGCTATAGCACAGAGGCCAGGGGACGCAGGACAAAGACTGCAGGGCAAAGGCCACAAGCTACACGACACAGGAGAAAGAATTGAGGACAAAGGACACATGCTAAAGGATATAAGCCACAGGACCTAGGTTACACGACATAGGATAAGAGCCACAGGACATAGGTTACACAGGATACAGGACCTAGGCCCCAGAGCTCAGAGAACAGGCTCCAGGACACAGGACACAGACTACAGGACATTGTCCACAGGCTACAAGAAATGGGCTTCAGCACACAGGACACAGACTTCAGGAAATAGGAAACCAGCCCTAGGACAAAGACTAGAGGCCACAGGCTCAGGACACAGGACAAAGGCTAGGGGACCCAGGACACCCGCTAGAGGACAGAGGACACAGGACACAGGTTACGTACATGGCCACAGGCTACAAGACACTGGACACAGGCTACACAACAGAGGACACAGGACAGAGGCTCCAGGACACAGGCTATGGGACACAGGACAGACCGACGGAACAAAGGTACAGGCCGCAGGCTACACGACACAGGACACAGGCTACACGACACAGGCTGAAGGAAAGAGGGAACAAGACACGGGACACTGGCTATAGGAGAGAGTGTCCTGTAGCCTGTGTGCTGTAGCCACTCTCCTGTGTCCTGTAGCTTGTCACCTATGTCTGTGTCCAGCAACCTGTTTCCTGTAGCCTGTGTCGTGTAGCCTGTGTCCTGGGTTCCATATCCTGTGTCCTCTATCCTGTGTCCTGTGTCGTCTGGGGTATGTCCTGTGTCCTGTAGCCTGTGTCCTGTGTCCTGTAGCCTTTGGCCTCAGTCCTGTAGCCTGTGTCCTGTGACTTATGTCACAGACTAGCAGACAGAATGCACAGGCTACAGGACCCAGGACACAGGACATAAGACACAGGCTACAGGACTCAAAAGACACAGGACATAGGCCACAGGACACAGGCTACAGCACTCAGGCCACAGGCTACAGGACACAGGACATAGGCCAGACGACACAGGACACAGGATAGAGGACACAGAACACAGAACACAGGACACAGGCTGCGGGACCCAGGACCCAGGCTCCAGGATATATATAGTCCATAGAATACAGGACACAGGTTATAGGCTACAGGAGACAGGACAAAGGCTAAAAAACATAGGACTCAGGACACAGGACAGAGGCTCCAGGACACAGGCTATGGGACACAGGACAGACCGACGGAACAAAGGATACAGGCCGCAGGCTACACGACACAGGACACAGGCTACATGACACAGGCTGAAGGAAAGAGGGAACAAGACACGGGACACTGGCTATAGGAGAGAGTGTCCTGTAGCCTGTGTGCTGTAGCCACTCTCCTGTGTCCTGTAGCTTGTCACCTATGTCTGTGTCCAGCAACCTGTTTCCTGTAGCCTGTGTCGTGTAGCCTGTGTCCTGGGTTCCATATCCTGTGTCCTCTATCCTGTGTCCTGTGTCGTCTGGGGTATGTCCTGTGTCCTGTAGCCTGTGTCCTGTGTCCTGTAGCCTTTGGCCTCAGTCCTGTAGCCTGTGTCCTGTGACTTATGTCACAGACTAGCAGACAGAATGCACAGGCTACAGGACCCAGGACACAGGACATAAGACACAGGCTACAGGACTCAAAAGACACAGGACATAGGCCACAGGACACAGGCTACAGCACTCAGGCCACAGGCTACAGGACACAGGACATAGGCCAGACGACACAGGACACAGGATAGAGGACACAGAACACAGAACACAGGACACAGGCTGCGGGACCCAGGACCCAGGCTCCAGGATATATATAGTCCATAGAATACAGGACACAGGTTATAGGCTACAGGAGACAGGACAAAGGCTAAACAACATAGGACTCAGGACACAGGACAGAGGCTCCAGGACACAGGCTATGGGACACAGGACAGACCGACGGAACAAAGGATACAGGCCGCAGGCTACACGACACAGGACACAGGCTACACGGCACAGGCTGAAGGAAAGAGGGAACAAGACACCGGACACTGGCTATAGGAGAGAGTGTCCTGTAGCCTGTGTGCTGTAGCCTCTCTCCTGTGTCCTGTAGCTTGTCACCTATGTCTGTGTCCTGCAACCTTTGTCCTGGGTTCCATATCCTGTGTCCTCTATCCTGTGTCCTGTGTCGTCTGGGCTATGTCCTGTGTCCTGTAGCCTGTGTCCTGTGTCCTGTAGCCTTTGGCCTCAGTCATGTAGCCTGTGTCCTGTGACTTAGGTCACAGACTAGCAGACAGAATACACAGGCTACAGGACCCAGGACACAGGACATAAGACACAGGCTACAGGACTCAGAAGACACAGGACATAGGCCACAGGACACAGGCTACAGCACACAGGCCACAGGCTACAGGACACAGGTTATAGGCTACAGGAGACAGGACAAAGGCTAAACAACATAGGACACAGGACACAGGACAGAGGCTCCAGGACACAGGCTATGGGACACAGGACAGGCCGACGGAACAAAGGATACAGGCCGCAGGCTACACGACACAGGACACAGGCTACACGGCACAGGCTGAAGGAAAGAGGGAACAAGACACCGGACACTGGCTATAGGATAGAGTGTCCTGTAGCCTGTGTGCTGTAGCCTCTCTCCTGTGTCCTGTAGCTTGTCACCTATGTCTGTGTCCTGTAACCTGTGTCCTGTAGCCTGTGTCCTGGGTTCCATATCCTGTGTCCTCTATCCTGTGTCCTGTGTCGTCTGGGTTATGTCCTGTGTCCTGTGTCCTGTAGCCTGTGTCCTGTGTCCTGTAGCCTTTGGCCTCAGTCCTGTAGCCTGTGTCCTGTGACTTAGGTCACAGACTAGCAGACAGAATGCACAGGCTACAGGACCCAGGACACAGGACATAAGACACAGGCTACAGGACTCAAAAGACACAGGACATAGGCCACAGGACACAGGCTACAGCACACAGGCCACAGGCTACAGGACACAGGACATAGCCCAGAAGACACAGGACACAGATAGAGGACACAGAATACAGAACACAGGACACAGGACATAGCCCCGACGACACAGGATAGAGGACACAGAATACAGAACACAGGACACAGGCTGCGGGACCCAGGACCCAGGCCTCAGGATATAGTCCACAGGCTACAGGACACAGGTCATAGGCTACAGGAGACAGGACAAAGGCTAAACAACATAGGACACAGGACACAGGACAGAGGCTCCAGGACACAGGCTATGGGACTCAGGACAGACCGACGGAACAAAGGATACAGGCCGCAGGCTACACGACACAGGACACAGGCTACACGACACAGGCTGAAGGAAAGAGGGAACAAGACACCGGACACTGGCTATAGGTTAGAGTGTCCTGTAGCCTGTGTACTGTAGCCTCTCTCCTGTGTCCTGTAGCTTGTCACCTATGTTTGTGTCCTGTAGCCTGTGTCCTGTAGCCTGTGTCCTGGATTCCATATCCTGTGTCCTCTATCCTGTGTCCTGTGTCGTCTGGGCTATGTCCTGTGTCCTGTGTCCTGTAGCTTGTGTCCTGTGTCCTGTAGCCTTTGGCCTCAGTCCTGTAGCCTATGTCCTGTGACTTAGGTCACAGACTAGCAGACAGAATGCACAGGCTACAGGACCCAGGACACAGGACATAAGACACAGGCTACAGGACTCAAAAGACACAGGACATAGGCCACAGGACACAGGCTACAGCACACAGGCCACAGGCTACAGGACACAGTACATAGCCCAGACGACACAGGACACAGGATAGAGGACACAGAATACAGAACACAGGACACAGGACATAGGCCAGACGACACAGGACACAGGATGGAGGACACAGAATACAGAACACAGGACACAGGCTGCGGGACCCAGGACCCAGGCTCCAGCATATAGTCCACAGGCTACAGGACACAGGTTATAGGCTACAGGAGACAGGACAAAGGCTAAACAACATAGGACACAGGACACAGGACAGAGGCTCCAGGACACAGGCTATGGGACACAGGACAGACCGACGGAACAAAGGATACAGGCCGCAGGCTACACGACACAGGACACAGGCTACATGACACAGGCTGAAGGAAAGAGGGAACAAGACACCGGTCACTGGCTATAGGATAGTGTGTCCTGTAGCCTGTGTGCTGTAGCCTCTCTCCTGTCTCCTGTAGCTTGTCACATATCTCTGTGTCCTGTAGCCTGTGTCCTGTAGCCTGTGTGCTGGATTCCATATCCTGTGTCCTCTATCCTGTGTCCTGTGTCGTCTGGGCTATGTCCTGTGTCCTGTGTCCTGTAGCCTGTGTCCTGTGTCCTGTAGCCTTTGGCCTCAGTCCTGTAGCCTGTGTCCTGTGACTTAGGTCACAGACTAGCAGACAGAATGCACAGGCTACAGGACCCGGGACACAGGACATAAGACACAGGCTACAGGACTCAAAAGACACAGGACATAGGCCACAGGACACAGGCTACAGCACACAGGCCACAGGCTACAGGACACAGTACATAACCCAGACGACACAGGACACAGGATAGAGGACACAGAATACAGAACACAGGCCACAGGCTACAGGACACAGGACATAGGCCAGACGACACAGGACACAGGATAGAGGACACAGAACAGAGGCTACAGGAAACAGGACATAGGCCAGACGACACAGGACACAGTATAGAGGACACAGAATACAGAACACAGGACACAGGCTGCGGGACCCAGGACCCAGGCTCCAGGATATAGTCCACAGGCTACAGGACACAGGTTATAGGCTACAGGAGACAGGACAAAGGCTAAAAAACATAGGACTCAGGACACAGCACAGAGGCTCCAGGACACAGGCTATGGGACACAGGACAGACCGACGGAACAAAGGATACAGGCCGCAGGCTACAAGACACAGGACACAGGCTACACGACACAGGCTGAAGGAAAGAGGGAACAAGACACCGGACACTGGCTATAGGTTAGAGTGTCCTGTAGCCTGTGTGCTGTAGCCTCTCTCCTGTGTCCTGTAGCTTGTCACCTATGTCTGTGTCCTGTAGCCTGTGTCCTGTAGCCTGTGTCCTGGGTTCCATATCCTGTGCCCTCTATCCTGTGTCCTGTGTCGTCTGGTCTCTGTCCTATGTCCTGTGTTCTGTAGCCTGTGTCCTGTGTCCTGTAGCCTTTGGCCTCAGTCCTGTAGCCTGTGTCCTGTGACTTAGGTCACAGACTAGCAGACAGAATGCACAGGCTACAGGACCCAGGACACAGGACATAAGACACAGGCTACAGGACTTAAAAGACACAGGACATAGGCCACAGGACACAGGCTACAGCACACAGGCCACAGGCTACAGGACACAGGATATAGCCCAGACGACAAAGGCCACAGGATAGAAGACACAGAATACAGAACACAGGACACAGGCTGCGGGACCCAGGACCCAGGCTCCAGGATATAGTCCACAGGCTACAGGACACAGGTTATAGGCTACAGGAGACAGGACAAAGGCTAAACAACATAGGACACAGGACACAGGACAGAGGCTCCAGGACACAGGCTATGGGACACAGGACAGACCGACGGAACAAAGGATACAGGCCGCAGGCTACACGACACAGGACACAGGCTACATGACACAGGCTGAAGGAAAGAGGGAACAAGACACGGGACACTGGCTATAGGAGAGAGTGTCCTGTAGCCTGTGTGCTGTAGCCACTCTCCTGTGTCCTGTAGCTTGTCACCTATGTCTGTGTCCAGCAACCTGTTTCCTGTAGCCTGTGTCGTGTAGCCTGTGTCCTGGGTTCCATATCCTGTGTCCTCTATCCTGTGTCCTGTGTCGTCTGGGGTATGTCCTGTGTCCTGTAGCCTGTGTCCTGTGTCCTGTAGCCTTTGGCCTCAGTCCTGTAGCCTGTGTCCTGTGACTTATGTCACAGACTAGCAGACAGAATGCACAGGCTACAGGACCCAGGACACAGGACATAAGACACAGGCTACAGGACTCAAAAGACACAGGACATAGGCCACAGGACACAGGCTACAGCACTCAGGCCACAGGCTACAGGACACAGGACATAGGCCAGACGACACAGGACACAGGATAGAGGACACAGAACACAGAACACAGGACACAGGCTGCGGGACCCAGGACCCAGGCTCCAGGATATATATAGTCCATAGAATACAGGACACAGGTTATAGGCTACAGGAGACAGGACAAAGGCTAAACAACATAGGACTCAGGACACAGGACAGAGGCTCCAGGACACAGGCTATGGGACACAGGACAGACCGACGGAACAAAGGATACAGGCCGCAGGCTACACGACACAGGACACAGGCTACACGACACAGGCTGAAGGAAAGAGGGAACAAGACACCGGACACTGGCTATAGGAGAGAGTGTCCTGTAGCCTGTGTGCTGTAGCCTCTCTCCTGTGTCCTGTAGCTTGTCACCTATGTCTGTGTCCTGCAACCTTTGTCCTGGGTTCCATATCCTGTGTCCTCTATCCTGTGTCCTGTGTCGTCTGGGCTATGTCCTGTGTCCTGTAGCCTGTGTCCTGTGTCCTGTAGCCTTTGGCCTCAGTCATGTAGCCTGTGTCCTGTGACTTAGGTCACAGACTAGCAGACAGAATACACAGGCTACAGGACCCAGGACACAGGACATAAGACACAGGCTACAGGACTCAGAAGACACAGGACATAGGCCACAGGACACAGGCTACAGCACACAGGCCACAGGCTACAGGACACAGGTTATAGGCTACAGGAGACAGGACAAAGGCTAAACAACATAGGACACAGGACACAGGACAGAGGCTCCAGGACACAGGCTATGGGACACAGGACAGGCCGACGGAACAAAGGATACAGGCCGCAGGCTACACGACACAGGACACAGGCTACACGACACAGGCTGAAGGAAAGAGGGAACAAGACACCGGACACTGGCTATAGGATAGAGTGTCCTGTAGCCTGTGTGCTGTAGCCTCTCTCCTGTGTCCTGTAGCTTGTCACCTATGTCTGTGTCCTGTAACCTGTGTCCTGTAGCCTGTGTCCTGGGTTCCATATCCTGTGTCCTCTATCCTGTGTCCTGTGTCGTCTGGGTTATGTCCTGTGTCCTGTGTCCTGTAGCCTGTGTCCTGTGTCCTGTAGCCTTTGGCCTCAGTCCTGTAGCCTGTGTCCTGTGACTTAGGTCACAGACTAGCAGACAGAATGCACAGGCTACAGGACCCAGGACACAGGACATAAGACACAGGCTACAGGACTCAAAAGACACAGGACATAGGCCACAGGACACAGGCTACAGCACACAGGCCACAGGCTACAGGACACAGGACATAGCCCAGAAGACACAGGACACAGATAGAGGACACAGAATACAGAACACAGGACACAGGACATAGCCCCGACGACACAGGATAGAGGACACAGAATACAGAACACAGGACACAGGCTGCGGGACCCAGGACCCAGGCCTCAGGATATAGTCCACAGGCTACAGGACACAGGTCATAGGCTACAGGAGACAGGACAAAGGCTAAACAACATAGGACACAGGACACAGGACAGAGGCTCCAGGACACAGGCTATGGGACACAGGACAGACCGACGGAACAAAGGATACAGGCCGCAGGCTACACGACACAGGACACAGGCTACACGACACAGGCTGAAGGAAAGAGGGAACAAGACACCGGACACTGGCTATAGGTTAGAGTGTCCTGTAGCCTGTGTACTGTAGCCTCTCTCCTGTGTCCTGTAGCTTGTCACCTATGTTTGTGTCCTGTAGCCTGTGTCCTGTAGCCTGTGTCCTGGATTCCATATCCTGTGTCCTCTATCCTGTGTCCTGTGTCGTCTGGGCTATGTCCTGTGTCCTGTGTCCTGTAGCTTGTGTCCTGTGTCCTGTAGCCTTTGGCCTCAGTCCTGTAGCCTATGTCCTGTGACTTAGGTCACAGACTAGCAGACAGAATGCACAGGCTACAGGACCCAGGACACAGGACATAAGACACAGGCTACAGGACTCAAAAGACACAGGACATAGGCCACAGGACACAGGCTACAGCACACAGGCCACAGGCTACAGGACACAGTACATAGCCCAGACGACACAGGACACAGGATAGAGGACACAGAATACAGAACACAGGACACAGGACATAGGCCAGACGACACAGGACACAGGATGGAGGACACAGAATACAGAACACAGGACACAGGCTGCGGGACCCAGGACCCAGGCTCCAGGATATAGTCCACAGGCTACAGGACACAGGTTATAGGCTACAGGAGACAGGACAAAGGCTAAACAACATAGGACACAGGACACAGGACAGAGGCTCCAGGACACAGGCTATGGGACACAGGACAGACCGACAGAACAAAGGATACAGGCCGCAGGCTACACGACACAGGACACAGGCTACATGACACAGGCTGAAGGAAAGAGGGAACAAGACACCGGTCACTGGCTATAGGATAGTGTGTCCTGTAGCCTGTGTGCTGTAGCCTCTCTCCTGTCTCCTGTAGCTTGTCACATATCTCTGTGTCCTGTAGCCTGTGTCCTGTAGCCTGTGTGCTGGATTCCATATCCTGTGTCCTCTATCCTGTGTCCTGTGTCGTCTGGGCTATGTCCTGTGTCCTGTGTCCTGTAGCCTGTGTCCTGTGTCCTGTAGCCTTTGGCCTCAGTCCTGTAGCCTGTGTCCTGTGACTTAGGTCACAGACTAGCAGACAGAATGCACAGGCTACAGGACCCGGGACACAGGACATAAGACACAGGCTACAGGACTCAAAAGACACAGGACATAGGCCACAGGACACAGGCTACAGCACACAGGCCACAGGCTACAGGACACAGTACATAACCCAGACGACACAGGACACAGGATAGAGGACACAGAATACAGAACACAGGCCACAGGCTACAGGACACAGGACATAGGCCAGACGACACAGGACACAGGATAGAGGACACAGAACAGAGGCTACAGGAAACAGGACATAGGCCAGACGACACAGGACACAGTATAGAGGACACAGAATACAGAACACAGGACACAGGCTGCGGGACCCAGGACCCAGGCTCCAGGATATAGTCCACAGGCTACAGGACACAGGTTATAGGCTACAGGAGACAGGACAAAGGCTAAAAAACATAGGACTCAGGACACAGCACAGAGGCTCCAGGACACAGGCTATGGGACACAGGACAGACCGACGGAACAAAGGATACAGGCCGCAGGCTACAAGACACAGGACACAGGCTACAGCACACAGGCCACAGGCTACAGGACACAGGATATAGCCCAGACGACAAAGGACACAGGATAGAAGACACAGAATACAGAACACAGGACACAGGCTGCGGGACCCAGGACCCAGGCTCCAGGATATAGTCCACAGGCTACAGGACACAGGTTATAGGCTACAGGAGACAGGACAAAGGCTAAACAACATAGGACACAGGACACAGGACAGAGGCTCCAGGACACAGGCTATGGGACACAGGACAGACCGACGGAACAAAGGATACAGGCCGCAGGCTACACGACACAGGACACAGGCTACATGACACAGGCTGAAGGAAAGAGGGAACAAGACACGGGACACTGGCTATAGGAGAGAGTGTCCTGTAGCCTGTGTGCTGTAGCCACTCTCCTGTGTCCTGTAGCTTGTCACCTATGTCTGTGTCCAGCAACCTGTTTCCTGTAGCCTGTGTCGTGTAGCCTGTGTCCTGGGTTCCATATCCTGTGTCCTCTATCCTGTGTCCTGTGTCGTCTGGGGTATGTCCTGTGTCCTGTAGCCTGTGTCCTGTGTCCTGTAGCCTTTGGCCTCAGTCCTGTAGCCTGTGTCCTGTGACTTATGTCACAGACTAGCAGACAGAATGCACAGGCTACAGGACCCAGGACACAGGACATAAGACACAGGCTACAGGACTCAAAAGACACAGGACATAGGCCACAGGACACAGGCTACAGCACTCAGGCCACAGGCTACAGGACACAGGACATAGGCCAGACGACACAGGACACAGGATAGAGGACACAGAACACAGAACACAGGACACAGGCTGCGGGACCCAGGACCCAGGCTCCAGGATATATATAGTCCATAGAATACAGGACACAGGTTATAGGCTACAGGAGACAGGACAAAGGCTAAACAACATAGGACTCAGGACACAGGACAGAGGCTCCAGGACACAGGCTATGGGACACAGGACAGACCGACGGAACAAAGGATACAGGCCGCAGGCTACACGACACAGGACACAGGCTGAAGGAAAGAGGGAACAAGACACCGGACACTGGCTATAGGAGAGAGTGTCCTGTAGCCTGTGTGCTGTAGCCTCTCTCCTGTGTCCTGTAGCTTGTCACCTATGTCTGTGTCCTGCAACCTTTGTCCTGGGTTCCATATCCTGTGTCCTCTATCCTGTGTCCTGTGTCGTCTGGGCTATGTCCTGTGTCCTGTAGCCTGTGTCCTGTGTCCTGTAGCCTTTGGCCTCAGTCATGTAGCCTGTGTCCTGTGACTTAGGTCACAGACTAGCAGACAGAATACACAGGCTACAGGACCCAGGACACAGGACATAAGACACAGGCTACAGGACTCAGAAGACACAGGACATAGGCCACAGGACACAGGCTACAGCACACAGGCCACAGGCTACAGGACACAGGTTATAGGCTACAGGAGACAGGACAAAGGCTAAACAACATAGGACACAGGACACAGGACAGAGGCTCCAGGACACAGGCTATGGGACACAGGACAGGCCGACGGAACAAAGGATACAGGCCGCAGGCTACACGACACAGGACACAGGCTACACGACACAGGCTGAAGGAAAGAGGGAACAAGACACCGGACACTGGCTATAGGATAGAGTGTCCTGTAGCCTGTGTGCTGTAGCCTCTCTCCTGTGTCCTGTAGCTTGACACCTATGTCTGTGTCCTGTAACCTGTGTCCTGTAGCCTGTGTCCTGGGTTCCATATCCTGTGTCCTCTATCCTGTGTCCTGTGTCGTCTGGGTTATGTCCTGTGTCCTGTGTCCTGTAGCCTGTGTCCTGTGTCCTGTAGCCTTTGGCCTCAGTCCTGTAGCCTGTGTCCTGTGACTTAGGTCACAGACTAGCAGACAGAATGCACAGGCTACAGGACCCAGGACACAGGACATAAGACACAGGCTACAGGACTCAAAAGACACAGGACATAGGCCACAGGACACAGGCTACAGCACACAGGCCACAGGCTACAGGACACAGGACATAGCCCAGAAGACACAGGACACAGATAGAGGACACAGAATACAGAACACAGGACACAGGACATAGCCCCGACGACACAGGATAGAGGACACAGAATACAGAACACAGGACACAGGCTGCGGGACCCAGGACCCAGGCCTCAGGATATAGTCCACAGGCTACAGGACACAGGTCATAGGCTACAGGAGACAGGACAAAGGCTAAACAACATAGGACACAGGACACAGGACAGAGGCTCCAGGACACAGGCTATGGGACACAGGACAGACCGACGGAACAAAGGATACAGGCCGCAGGCTACACGACACAGGACACAGGCTACACGACACAGGCTGAAGGAAAGAGGGAACAAGACACCGGACACTGGCTATAGGTTAGAGTGTCCTGTAGCCTGTGTACTGTAGCCTCTCTCCTGTGTCCTGTAGCTTGTCACCTATGTTTGTGTCCTGTAGCCTGTGTCCTGTAGCCTGTGTCCTGGATTCCATATCCTGTGTCCTCTATCCTGTGTCCTGTGTCGTCTGGGCTATGTCCTGTGTCCTGTGTCCTGTAGCTTGTGTCCTGTGTCCTGTAGCCTTTGGCCTCAGTCCTGTAGCCTATGTCCTGTGACTTAGGTCACAGACTAGCAGACAGAATGCACAGGCTACAGGACCCAGGACACAGGACATAAGACACAGGCTACAGGACACAAAAGACACAGGACATAGGCCACAGGACACAGGCTACAGCACACAGGCCACAGGCTACAGGACACAGTACATAGCCCAGACGACACAGGACACAGGATAGAGGACACAGAATACAGAACACAGGACACAGGACATAGGCCAGACGACACAGGACACAGGATGGAGGACACAGAATACAGAACACAGGACACAGGCTGCGGGACCCAGGACCCAGGCTCCAGGATATAGTCCACAGGCTACAGGACAAAGGTTATAGGCTACAGGAGACAGGACAAAGGCTAAACAACATAGGACACAGGACACAGGACAGAGGCTCCAGGACACAGGCTATGGGACACAGGACAGACCGACAGAACAAAGGATACAGGCCGCAGGCTACACGACACAGGACACAGGCTACATGACACAGGCTGAAGGAAAGAGGGAACAAGACACCGGTCACTGGCTATAGGATAGTGTGTCCTGTAGCCTGTGTGCTGTAGCCTCTCTCCTGTCTCCTGTAGCTTGTCACATATCTCTGTGTCCTGTAGCCTGTGTCCTGTAGCCTGTGTGCTGGATTCCATATCCTGTGTCCTCTATCCTGTGTCCTGTGTCGTCTGGGCTATGTCCTGTGTCCTGTGTCCTGTAGCCTGTGTCCTGTGTCCTGTAGCCTTTGGCCTCAGTCCTGTAGCCTGTGTCCTGTGACTTAGGTCACAGACTAGCAGACAGAATGCACAGGCTACAGGACCCGGGACACAGGACATAAGACACAGGCTACAGGACTCAAAAGACACAGGACATAGGCCACAGGACACAGGCTACAGCACACAGGCCACAGGCTACAGGACACAGTACATAACCCAGACGACACAGGACACAGGATAGAGGACACAGAATACAGAACACAGGCCACAGGCTACAGGACACAGGACATAGGCCAGACGACACAGGACACAGGATAGAGGACACAGAACAGAGGCTACAGGAAACAGGACATAGGCCAGACGACACAGGACACAGTATAGAGGACACAGAATACAGAACACAGGACACAGGCTGCGGGACCCAGGACCCAGGCTCCAGGATATAGTCCACAGGCTACAGGACACAGGTTATAGGCTACAGGAGACAGGACAAAGGCTAAAAAACATAGGACTCAGGACACAGCACAGAGGCTCCAGGACACAGGCTATGGGACACAGGACAGACCGACGGAACAAAGGATACAGGCCGCAGGCTACAAGACACAGGACACAGGCTACACGACACAGGCTGAAGGAAAGAGGGAACAAGACACCGGACACTGGCTATAGGTTAGAGTGTCCTGTAGCCTGTGTGCTGTAGCCTCTCTCCTGTGTCCTGTAGCTTGTCACCTATGTCTGTGTCCTGTAGCCTGTGTCCTGTAGCCTGTGTCCTGGGTTCCATATCCTGTGCCCTCTATCCTGTGTCCTGTGTCGTCTGGTCTCTGTCCTATGTCCTGTGTTCTGTAGCCTGTGTCCTGTGTCCTGTAGCCTTTGGCCTCAGTCCTGTAGCCTGTGTCCTGTGACTTAGGTCACAGACTAGCAGACAGAATGCACAGGCTACAGGACCCAGGACACAGGACATAAGACACAGGCTACAGGACTTAAAAGACACAGGACATAGGCCACAGGACACAGGCTACAGCACACAGGCCACAGGCTACAGGACACAGGATATAGCCCAGACGACAAAGGACACAGGATAGAAGACACAGAATACAGAACACAGGACACAGGCTGCGGGACCCAGGACCCAGGCTCCAGGATATAGTCCACAGGCTACAGGACACAGGTTATAGGCTACAGGAGACAGGACAAAGGCTAAACAACATAGGACACAGGACACAGGACAGAGGCTCCAGGACACAGGCTATGGGACACAGGACAGACCGACGGAACAAAGGATACAGGCCGCAGGCTACACGACACAGGACACAGGCTACATGACACAGGCTGAAGGAAAGAGGGAACAAGACACCGGTCACTGGCTATAGGATAGTGTGTCCTGTAGCCTGTGTGCTGTAGCCTCTCTCCTGTCTCCTGTAGCTTGTCACATATCTCTGTGTCCTGTAGCCTGTGTCCTGTAGCCTGTGTGCTGGATTCCATATCCTGTGTCCTCTATCCTGTGTCCTGTGTCGTCTGGGCTATGTCCTGTGTCCTGTGTCCTGTAGCCTGTGTCCTGTGTCCTGTAGCCTTTGGCCTCAGTCCTGTAGCCTGTGTCCTGTGACTTAGGTCACAGACTAGCAGACAGAATGCACAGGCTACAGGACCCGGGACACAGGACATAAGACACAGGCTACAGGACTCATAAGACACAGGACATAGGCCACAGGACACAGGCTACAGCACACAGGCCACAGGCTACAGGACACAGTACATAACCCAGACGACACAGGACACAGGATAGAGGACACAGAATACAGAACACAGGCCACAGGCTACAGGACACAGGACATAGGCCAGACGACACAGGACACAGGATAGAGGACACAGAACAGAGGCTACAGGAAACAGGACATAGGCCAGACGACACAGGACACAGTATAGAGGACACAGAATACAGAACACAGGACACAGGCTGCGGGACCCAGGACCCAGGCTCCAGGATATAGTCCACAGGCTACAGGACACAGGTTATAGGCTACAGGAGACAGGACAAAGGCTAAAAAACATAGGACTCAGGACACAGGACAGAGGCTCCAGGACACAGGCTATGGGACACAGGACAGACCGACGGAACAAAGGATACAGGCCGCAGGCTACAAGACACAGGACACAGGCTACACGACACAGGCTGAAGGAAAGAGGGAACAAGACACGGGACACTGGCTATAGGATAGAGTGTCCTGTAGCCTGTGTGCTGTAGCCTCTCTCCTGTGTCCTGTAGCTTGTCACCTATGTCTGTGTCCTGTAGCCTGTGTCCTGTAGCCTGTGTCCTGGGTTCCATATCCTGTGTCCTCTATCCTGTGTCCTGTGTCGTCTGGTCTCTGTCCTATGTCCTGTGTTCTGTAGCCTGTGTCCTGTGTCCTGTAGCCTTTGGCCTCAGTCCTGTAGCCTGTGTCCTGTGACTTAGGTCACAGACTAGCAGACAGAATGTACAGGCCACAGGACACAGGCTACAGCACACAGGCCACAGGCTAGAGGACACAGGACATAGCCCAGACGACACAGGACACAGGATAGAGGACACAGAATACAGAACACAGGATACAGGACATAGCCCAGATGACACAGGACACAGGATAGAGGACACAGAATACAGAACACAGGACACAGGCTGCGGGACCCAGGACCCAGGCTCCAGGATATAGTCCACAGGCTACAGGACACAGGTTATAGGCTACAGGAGACAGGACAAAGGCTAAACTGCATAGGACACAGGACACAGGACAGAGGCTCCAGGACACAGGCTATGGGACACAGGACAGACCGACGGAACAAAGGATACAGGCCGCAGGCTACACGACACAGGACACAGGCTACACGACACAGGCTGAAGGAAAGAGGGAACAAGACACGGGACACTGGCTATAGGATAGAGTGTCCTGTAGCCTGTGTGCTGTAGCCTCTCTCCTGTGTCCTGTAGCTTGTCACCTATGTTTGTGTCCTGCAACCTGTGTCCTGTAGCCTGTGTCCTGGGTTCCATATCCTGTGTCCTCTATCCTGTGTCGTCTGGGCTATGTCCTGTGTCCTGTAGCCTGTGTCCTGTGTCCTGTAGCCTTTGGCCTCAGTCCTGTAGCCTGTGTCCTGTGACTTATGTCACAGACTAGCAGACAGAATGCACAGGCTACAGGACCCAGGACACAGGACATAAGACACAGGCTACAGGACTTAAAAGACACAGGACATAGGCCACAGGACACGGGCTACAGCATACAGGCCACAGGACACAGGACACAGGATATAGCCCAGACGACACAGGACACAGGATAGAAGACACAGAATACAGAACACAGGACACAGGCTGCGGGACCCAGGACCCAGGCTCCAGGATATAGTCCACAGGCTACAGGACACAGGTTATAGGCTATAGGAGACAGGATAAAGGCTAAACAACATAGGACACAGGACACAGGACAGAGGCTCCAGGACACAGGCTATGGGACACAGGACAGACCTATGGAACAAAGGATACAGGCCGCAGGCTACACGACACAGGACACAGGCTACACGACACAGGCTGAAGGAAAGAGGGAACAAGACACCGGACACTGGCTATAGGATAGTGTATCCTGTAGCCTGTGTGCTGTAGCCTCTCTCCTGTGTCCTGTAGCTTGTCACCTATGTCTGTGTCCTGTAGCCTGTGTCCTGTAGCCTGTGTCCTGGGTTCCATATCCTGTGTCCTCTATCCTGTGTCCTGTGTTGTCTGGGCTATGTCCTGTGTCCTGTGTCCTGTAGCCTGTGTCCTGTGTCCTGTAGCCTTTGGCCTCAGTCCTGTAGCCTGTGTCCTATGACTTAGGTCACAGACTAGCAGACAGAATGCACAGGCTACAGGACCCAGGACACAGGACATAAGACACAGGCTACAGGACTCAAAAGACACAGGACATAGGCCACAGGACACAGGCTACAGCACACAGGCCACAGGACACAGGACATAGCCCAGACGACACAGGACACAGGATAGAGGACACAGAATACAGAACAAAGGACACAGGCTACAGGATACAAGACATAGCCCAGACGACACAGCACACAGGATAGAGGACACAGAATACAGAACACAGGACACAGGCTGCGGGACCCAGGACCCAGGCTCCAGGATATAGTCCACAGGTTACAGGACACGTTATAGGCTAAAGGTGACAGGACAAAGGCTAAACAACATAGGACACAGGACACAGGACAGAGGCTCCAGGACACAAGCTATGGGACACAGGACAGACCGAAGGAACAAAGGATACAGGCCGCAGGCTACACGACACAGGACAAAGGCTACACGACACAGGCTGAAGGTAAGAGGGAACAAGACACCGGCCCCTCCCTCAGGTCCTGTTTCCTTGCTGGTCCACAGCCCCTCATTCAGGTCCCCCTACGCTGCTGGCCCAAGCACATCTCAGGTCCCTGTTCACCCCTGCTGGCCCCCAGCTCTTCCCTCAGGTGCCTGTTCACACCTCCTGGGCCCAGGCCCTCCCTCAGGTCCCTGTTCACCCCTGCTGGCCCCCAGCCCCTCCCTCTGGTCCCTGTTCCCCTGCTGCCCACCAGCACCTCCCTCAGGTCCCCATACCTTGCTGGCCCTCAGCACCTCCCTCAGGTCCCCGTACCCTGCTGGCCCCCAGCATGTCTCTCAGGTCCCTTTTCACACGTGCTGGCCCGAAGTCCCTCCCTCAGTTTGCTGTTCCTCTGCTGCCCCCTCCCATCTCTCAGTTTCCGTACCCCTGCTGGGCCCCAGCCCCTCCCTCACGTCTCCGTACCCTGCTGCCCCAGCCGCACACTCAGGACCCCATACCAGCTAGCGCAAGCCCCTTCCTCAGGTCCCCGTAACCTGCTGGCCCCCAGACCCTCCCTCAGGTCCCTGTTGCCCTGCTAGCCCCCAACCCCTCCCTCAGGTCACCTTACCCTGTTGGCCCCCAGCCCCTCCCTCAGGACCCTGTTCACCCATGCTGGCCCCCAGCCCCTTCTTCAGGTCCCTGTTCACCACTTCTGACCCCAGCCCCTCCCTCAGGTCTCTGTTCCCCTACTGGCCCCAGCCCCTTCCCAGGTCACTCTTCCCCTACTGGCCCCCAGCCCCTCCTTCAGGTGCCCATTCCCTGCTGGCCCCCAGACCCTCCCTCAGTTCCCTGTACACCCCTGCTGTCTCCGAGCCCCTCCCTCAGGTCCGTGTTCACCCCTGCTGGCCTACAGCTTCTCCCTCAGGTCCCTGTGCCCCTGCTTACTCCCAGCCCCTCCCTCAGGTCCCTGTTCACCTCTGATGGCCCCCAGCGTCTCCCTCAGTTCTCTGTTCCGCTACTGGCCCCCAGCACCTCCCTCAGGTCCCCGTACTCTACTGGACCCCAGTCCCTCCCTCAGGTCTCAACTCACCCCTGCTGGGCTCCAGCCCCTCCCTCAGGTCCCTGTTCCCCTGCTGACCTACGGCTCCTAACTTAGGTCCTTGTTCCTGCTGGCCCCCAGCCCTTTCTTTAGTTCCCTGTTCACCCCTGATGGCCCCTGGCCCCTCCTTCAGGGCCGCGTTCCCTGCTAGCCCCCAGCCCCTCAGTCAGGTCCCTGTTCCCTGCTGGCCCCCGGCTCCTCCCTCATGTTGCTATTCACCCCTGCTGGCCCCCGGACCCTCCATCAGGTCCCTGTTCCCCTGCTGTATCTCGGCCCCTCCCTTACATCACTGTTCACACCTGCTGCCCCCTGCACTTCCGTCAGGTCCCTGACACCCTGCTGGCCCTCAGCCCCTTCCTCAGGTCCCTATTCTCCCCTTCTGACCCCAGCCCCTCCCTCAAGTTCCTGTTCACCCCTGGTGGCCCCCAGCACCTCCCTCAGGACCCCATACTCTGCTGGCTCTGGCTCCTCCCTCAATTCCCTCTTCCCAGGCTAGCACCCAGACCCTCCGCCAGGTCCCTGTAACTTGCTGGCCCCCAGCCCCTCCCTCAGGTCTCTGTTCACCCTTGCTGGACCCCGGCCCCTCCTTCAGGTCCTGTTTCCTTTCGGGTCCCCAGCTCCTAATTCAGGTCTCCCTACGCTGCTGGCCCCAGCACATCTCTCAGGTGCCTGTTCACCCCTGCTGGCCCCCAGATCTTCCCTCAGGTGCCTGTTCACACCTGCTGGCCCCCAGGCCCTCCCTCAGGTCCCTGTTCACCCCTGCTGGCCCCCAGCCCCTCCCTCTGGTCCCTGTTCCCCTGCTGCCCACCAGCATCTCTCTCTGGTCCCCATACCCTGCTGGACCCAGCCCCTCCCTCAGGTCACTGTCCCCCTGCTGGCCCCCAGCCCTCCCTCAGGTCCCCGTACCCTGCTGTCCCCAGCACCTCACTCAGGTGCCCGTACCCTGCTGGCCCAAAGCACCTCTCTCAGGTCCCCATACCCTGCTGACTCCCAGCCCCTCCCTCAGGTCCCTGTTCCCTGCTGACACCCAGACCCTCCCTCTGGTCCCTGTTCACCACTGCCTTCCCCGGCCCCTCTCTCAGGACCCCTAACCCTGCTGTTCCCCAGCATCTCCCTTAGGTCCGTGTTCAACCCTGCTGACCCCCAGCACCTCTTTCAGGACCCTGTTCCCCTGTTTGGCCCAAGCCCCTCCCACAGGTTCCTGTTCCCCTGCTGGCCCCCAGCCCTTCCCTCAGTTCCCCGTTCCCCTGCTGGCCCCCAGCCCTACCCTTAGGTCTCCGTACCCTGCTGGCATCCAGAACCTCTCTCTGGTCCCCATACCCTGCTGGCCCCCGGCCCCTCTCTCAGGTCACTGTCCCCCTTCTGGCCCCCAGCCCGTCCCTCAGGTCCCTGTTCCCCTGCTGGCCCCCAGCCCATCCCTCAGGACCCTGTACCCTGCTGTCCCCAATCCCCTCCCACAGGTGCCTTTTCCCCTGCTGGTCCCCAGCCCTTCCCTCAGGTCACTGTTCCCTGCTGGCCCCCGGCCCCTCCCTCAGGACCCCGTTCCACTGCTGGCCTTCAGCCTCTCCCTCAGGTCCCCATACCCTGCTGACCCCCAGCACCTCTCTCAGGTCCCTGTTCAACCTTGCTGGCCCCGGGACCTCCATCAGGTCCCTATTCCCCTGCTAGCACCCAGCCCCTCCCTCAGGTCCAAGGACTTAGGCCCCTGAACCCAGAATGGATCAGCAGAAAAGTCCCTGGCTTCTGCTTCAGCCCCTGGCTTCTGTCCTAGTCCCGGCCTTTGTAGCCATCTCGAAGGTGAACCCCCACATGGACGATCCCTCAGAGAGAGAGAGCGAGAGTGCGAGAGAGTGCTGGCGATGCCCCCTGCACTGCCTCTTTCCCCAAGCAGCTTCAATGAATGACCAGCGCTGGGCCATGCAGAACCCAGGAGGCAGGAGGCAGGAGGCAGGAGGCATGAGGCATGAGGCAGGAGCTCCAATTAGGACTCCCAAGAGGCATGGAGGTGGGGTCCAGAGAACGTGCGCTATCAGCGTCTGCTTCCCTTGGTCACCGCCTGGAGAGGCGGGACTGGAAGCGGCCCTGGGGCTTCAGACACTGGATGCAGCATGTGCAGATGCATCCTGGGGTGCCATGGTGATGGCCTTTGGGGAGTGCGCCTGCGCCTGGCGCTGTGACCCGGAAGTGCACCCACACGCCAGGCCCCGACTGCCCGGCAGTGCTCTGCTGGGAGTCAGTGCCGTGTCTGCTCCTGCCTGGGAGCCTGTGCAACCCGTGAGGAGAGGAGCCATCCTCGACGCTGCTGGCCGAGCCTGAGGGAGACCCAGCGGTCCCCGGGTCAGGCCGGCATCAGGAGAGGCTGCATGTCTGAGGCTGCCGCGCTGTTTCCCAGGTGCGGTTCTCTTCTTCGGCCCCTTCAGGAAGCAACGGCCTTCGCGGACCTCTGTGCAGCCAGCAGACCGGGCCCCCTTGGAGGTGAGTGACCCGCGGCTGTTGTGGTTTCCACTGGGGGTCTTGGCTGCCCGCATGCCTGTTGCTCTTGGGTCCCGAAGGCGCGGGTGGAGTCGTGGTCGGTCGTGCTGTGCGGAGGATCTGGAAGGGTCCCCAGTGTGCGAGCAGCTGTGCAAGAGCAGAGGTGGCTCGGTCTCCTCCTGGAAGGGCCCCATGTTCCCGTCTATTTGCTCTTTGAGGGCCCAGCCGCCCTGCTCTAACCTCTGAGACTGTTGACGGGAGGAACGAGAGTGAGAATGTGTGTCTGTGTCCTGGTCTAGGAGGACAGTTTCGGGTTCCTGGCATTGGGTGTGATGTTAGTGCTCTGTGGGTTTTTAATGAAAGAGCCTTGTCAGGCCGAGGTGTAGCTTCCGTTCCTAATTTGGTGATTTGTTTTTTAGTATTGCAAAAGTCACAGGAGTTTTTGTGGAATAGGTTTTCTGTGTCTGTAGGGATACTTTGTGGGCTTTCCCCATGTTTGTTCTGTTCTGTGATAGATTGATTTTGCATTTCCAGAGTAACTCTCAGTTGTGCACAGTGTGCAAAGCCTTGGCTCAATAGACTAATCCTCCCCCTGCGGTGCCAGCACACCAGGTTCTAGTCCCGGTCGGGGTGCCGGATTCTGTCCCGGTTGCCCCTCTTCCAGGCCAGCTCTCTGCTGTGGCCCGGGAGTGCAGTGGAGGATAGCGCAGGTCTTTGGGCCCTGCACCCATATGGGAGACCAGGAGAAGCACCTGGCTCCTGGCTTCGGATCAGCGCAGTGTGCCGGCCCCAGAGGCCATTGGAGGGTGAACCAATGGCAAAGCAAGACCTTTTCTCTGTCTGTCTCTCTCACTGTCCACTCTGCCTGTCAAAAAAAAAAAGAATGAATAAATGGCAAAGGGTTTGGAAGATAGGCACATGGAATTTGCTGTTTCCCAGGGATTTGAAGCATGAATAAGAAGGGCTTTTTGCCTCTCCTTATTTCCTGCTTGGGAGCTTACCAGGCAAACTCAACTCTCCATCTGAGCAAAATGTTATTTGACCTTTGATTGGGATCCCCTTGTGTCTGTAAATTGCTTATAGTAGTATGGAAATTTTTTATTATGTCGATTGTGCCAATGAATGACCATAGAAGATTTTTCAATTTTTGTGTGTCTTCCTCTATTTCTTTAATGTTTATTAATTTTCATTGTAGACATTTTCATGAATATGAAACTGGATGCAGCTGAAGTTCAGCTGCTGGGTAATCTTCCATTTCTAGAGACTGCTCGGCTTCCTGCTAAACCCAGCTGGGGCTTCTTCCTGGAGAGGAGCAACTGGTGAGCAAACATGACCGCCTCATGTACGTGGCAGCCTTGGGGTCCAAGGGAAAGAGTAGGGAAGGGACACCACGTTCCCTGGGGCTGGGCGGGCCATGCTGACAGTGAAGTTGACTTTCATCCCATGACAGGGAGGGTCAAATGGAGTAGCCCCAGAGGTTGGGGTGAAAGAAATGTGGGGGCCAGCGGGGTAGAGGAGAGTTAGGTACAATGAGGACAGGGACATAAAGGATGTTGGGGAATGAGTTCCCCCAAGTTTTGCAGTGAATCAGGTGCCAAAGAACGTGGTAAGAGGGGAAATATTGGGGCATCCTGGCAGTGGGAGGGAAACCTGGGAGGCGAAGTGTGTGCTGTTGCTTCAGAGTACAAAACACAAAAAGTCTGGTTTTGAGGGATATGGAATATATATAGAATTCATGGTTAAGGATGACAGGACTGCAAGGAATCCCTGGTGGGGGGCTGTTAAGGGTTCGATACCACGGAAGAACTTGGGACATGCATGGCTCTTGGGAGTTGGGAGCTGAAATCATGTACTTTCTGTATGTCGCTATCTTATGTTAGATAGGAAAAAATGGAAGGGTTTTGTGGAGGAAGTCAGGTGACTTTCAGCAGAACTGTAACAGGAAGGAGGTGTTAGGTCAACTTGTAAGAACTAGTGGAGTATCAGAGTGGTAGACCCGGGAGATGGTCGGGGGAGAAGAAACCTTAGGAAAAATGAGGGAAGGGAGATGGGGGTCCGGGTAGAGGGAACTTTCAGAATGGACTTGGGAATGGAATCTGACTTAATCAGGAAATTCAAATAACATCTGCAGAATACCAAGAGATGGAGAAGATGTTATGTGAAAGAAAACTGGGTTGATAAGGAGCTTGGGAACATGGAGACCCTGTCTTAGGCTGGGAATGAAGTTTATGGCTTGTAGTCCACTTGTGGAAGCCAGCATTCAGGCAGAGGACTCTCTCTTGGTAAACGTGTGCTTCTTGGCTTTTGAGTGTGTCTGTTATTCATTCACATTCGTTCTTGTTATTTATCTAATACTGAATGCTTCCTGAACATCCTTGAAAAAGTTTGTGGAGAGAGGGTGTTTGTCATGATGGGTAGTTTTCATATCCTTCTAGGCAGCTCTGCATGAAAGCTCCTGCTTTTATGTTATGTTTGTTCTTATTTTTATTTTTGTGGGGCTAGGGATGGCTTGAGTCCTGCAGGACTTAAACAGAAAGAATACGGCATGAGCTCTTGGAATAGCTTCCCAATTTGTTGGAATGCATACTTCGTGATACTTCCTATTCTACAACTGCTTTTTTTTTTTTTTTGGCCAACTCAGATATTTCCAGTTGCTTTCAGAGACCCTAAACTGTGTATCTGTGTCAGACTGTGACATTTATTAGGAAGGTACATTCTTCTTAAGTGTTACTTAAATGATGTGTCATTCTTTACAGTACCGTGTTATTTAGGGTATTTTTGAGTAACAGTTGTTCAGCATTATATAGCTTACTCTTATTTTAAATATTTATTTTATCTATTTGAAAGACAGAATTATAGAGAGAGGTAGAGACAGAGATAGGTCTTGCATCTGCTGGTTCACTCCCCAGATGGCTTCAACGGCTGGAGCTTTGCCAATCCGAAGCCAGGAGCCAGGATCTTCTTCCAGATCTCCACATGCGTGCAGGGGCCCAAGGAGTTGGGCCATCTTCTATTGTTTCCCAGGCCATAGCAAGGAGCTGGATCAGAAGAGGAGCAGCTGGGGCTAGAAGCAGTGCACGTATGGGATACCAGCGCTTCAGGCCATGGCTTTAACCCACTGTGCCACAGTGCTTGCTTCTGTAGGTTACTCTTACTTTTAGATTATTTCTACAGAAACATTTTCATACTTACATTTTTATAAAAGTCCTAGAATTTTCCACGTACACAATGTCACTAATGTGCACATTGTGTTTTTTGTTTTCTCTGTAGTGTGAGTGCTTAGTTATTGTTATTACAAGTTTCCATTTTCATTAATATTGTGTCCAGTGGATGTGTGTATATGTTAGGGGTAAAAAATTCTTCAGTATAATTTATAGACTGATATAACAATAAACCATATTCCTTTTCTCTGCTCTCCTTCCAACACTGTCTTTATCAGAGTCCCCCTTCCTTCCTTCCCTTCTTTCTTTCCTCCTTTCCTTCCTTTTCCTTCCTTCCAGTTTCAGATATTATATTTTAAATTTATATTACAGTAATAAGGCTAATAAGAAGTTTAAGAAGTAAGAACGGGTAGGCCAGTGCTGTGGCATCCCACAGGAGGGTCGGTTCAAGTCCCATCTGTTCCACCTATCATCCAGCTCCATGCTTATGTGCCTGGGAAAGCAGCAGAGAACGACCCAAAGGCTTGGTTCTCTGCACCCATGTGGAAACCCAGAAGAAGCGCCAGGATCCTGGCTTCTGCTTGGCTCAGCCCAGGTTGTTGTGCTCATTTGGGGAGTGAAGCAGCAGATGGAAGATTTCTCCCTCTATCTCTCCCTCCCCATCCGGCTCTTCCCTGGTTTCTCTTCTTTTCATCAATTCTGCAAGGCATAATTTTAGTTCATGTTATATTCACAGGCTTACTTAACCACTAACCATAGTATTCATCAGGTAAAAGGTAGGGTGGGCAGAGTTCCACGTGAGCTGTGTAGTGTTCTTTATTCCAAAAATGTATTTTCTAAAGTGGCAGAGACCCAGAGAGTGGGAGACATTGAGATAAAGGTCTTACATCTACTGGTTTACTCCCGGAACGGCCACAGGGCCCAGCACTGGGCCGATCCAAAGCTAGGAGCTAGGAGCTTCTTCTGTGTCTCCCACATAGGTGCAGGGGTCCAAGTCCTTGGGTCATCTTCCACTGATTTCCCAGACTATCAGCAGTGACCTGAATCAGAATTGGGGCAGCTGTACTGTATTGTGGTGAGGATCTTTTCTGGTCATGTCTATTAGGAGATCTGTGTGCTTCCTGTACTTGAATGTCCCTTTAGTTCTCCGAATTTAGGATATTAAAATCTCCAATTTTGGGGAAATTTAGTGCAATTATTTCACTAAAAAGGCCTTCTCATCCATTCTCTCTTTTCTGTAAATTCTCTCTTTCTTCTACATCCATTCTTTCCCAGGAACTTCTAAGACCTGTATGTTGGGTTGTTTCATATTATCCCATAAATCTCCAAGATTGTTTTTTAAGTGTTCTGATTTCTTCTTCTTCGTTTTTTTGGTTTGACCATAAAATTTCAAGAAAATTGCCGGCGCCGTGGCTCAACAGGCTAATCCTCCGCCTTGCGGCGCCGGCACACCGGGTTCTAGTCCCTGTCGGGGCACCGTTCCTGTCCCGGTTGCCCCTCTTCCAGGCCAGCTCTCTGCTGTGGCTAGGGAGTGCAGTGGAGGATGGCCCAAGTCCTTGGGCCCTACACCCCATGGGAGACCAGGAGAAGCACCTGGCTCCTGCCATCGGAACAGCGCGGTGCGCTGGCCGCAGCGCACTACCGCGGTGGCCATTGGAGGGTGAACCAACGGCAAAAGGAAGACCTTTCTCTGTTTCTCTCTCTCACTATCCACTCTGCCTGTCAAAAAAAATTTCAAGAAAATTGTCTTCTAATTTAGATATTCTTTCTTCTGCCTCACTGAGTCTGTTGTTAAGGTATTCTAAAACGTATTTTATTTGAGCTATTGAATTCTTGATTTCTAATATTTCATTTTTTTGCTATTCAAAATCTCAATTTCAGGGAAAAATTTATCATTCATGTCGTCTATGGATTTCCTTAATTTGTGGATTTACTTCTGATTACTTCTACGTAATCCTACAATCAATATTTCAAATTTCCTATCCAGTATTTCATCAATCTCTTCATGTTCACATCCTAATAATGAATTGTTGTGTTCCTTTGGGGTAAAATTTTGTCTTCCTTTTTAATATTTCTTGTAATTTCTGCATTTCTGTTAAGGCATTTGTGGCATTTTCCCTCGGATGGCTTTATCTTTGTGCTATACTTACGTGGCCTACTGAAGTGTCTGCTCTTTTTTTTCAATTTTATATATCAAAATTTTTATTTATTCTTTTTTTAAACTTTTACTTAAAAAATATAAATTTCCAACGTACAGCTTTTGGATTACAGTGGCTTTTACCTCCCATGACTTCCCTCTACCCACAACCCTCCTGCTCCCTCTCCCATTCCATTCACATCAAGATTCATTTTCAATTATTTTTATATACAGAAGATCAATTTCGTATATATTAAGTAAAGATTTCAATAGTTTGCACCCACACAGAAAAACTAAGTATAAAATACTGTTTGAGTACTAGTTATATCATTAATTCACACTGTACAACACATTAAGGACAGAGATCCTACATGAGGAATAAGTGCATAGTGACTCCTTTGTTGACTTAACAATTTACACTCTTGTTTATGGCATCAGTAATCACTCTAGGTTTTTGTCATGAATTGCCAAGGCTATGGGAGCCTTTTGGATTTGCCAACACTGATCTTATTTAGACAAGGTCATAGTCAAAGTGGAAATTCTCTCCTCCCTTCAGAGAAAGGTACCTCCTTCTTTGATGGCCCATTCTTTCCGCCAGGATCTCACTCGCAGATATCTTTCCTTTTTTTGCCAGAGTGTCTTGACTTTCCATGCCTAAAATACTCTCATGGGCTCTTCAGCCAGATCCAAATGCCTTAAGGGCTGATTCTGAGGCCAGAGTGCTATTTAGGATATCTGCCATTCTATGAGTCTGCTGTGTATTCCACTTCCCTTGTTGGATCGTTCTCTCTTTTTTTAATTCTATCAGTTAGTATTAGCAGACACTAGTCTTGTTTATGTGATCTCTTTGACTCTTAGACCTATCATTATGATCAATTGTGATCTGAAACTGATCACTTGGACTAGTGTGATGGCATTGGTACGTGCCACCTTGATGGGATTAAATTGGAGTCCCCTGGCATGTTTCTAACTCCATCATTTGGGGTGAGTCCAATTGAGCATGTCCCAAACTATACATTTCCTCCCTCGCTTATTTGCACTCTTATATTTAACAGGGTTCACTTTTCAGTTAAATTTAAACACATAAGAATAATTGTGTGTTAATTACAGAGTTCAACCAATAGTATTAAGTAAGACAAAAAAATACTTAAAGGGATAAAGTATTAAGTTGTTCATCGACAGGAGAAGGGCTGATAAAGTCACTGTTTCTCATAGGGTCCTTTTTGGTGCTCAGTTAGTTGTCACTGATCAGGGAGAACATATGATATTTGTCCCTTTGGGACTGGCTTATTTTACTCAGCATGATGTTTTCCAGATTCCTCCATCATGTTGCAAATGACCGGATTTCATTGGATGGTGCTTGCACAGTTGGTCTGGAAGAGACTTATGCGATGTTTCCGGTGGTGGCGGCATTGTTGGTTTGCAGCACTGGCCTGGAGAGTGCGGGAGCGATGGTGAGTTTTATCTTATGATACAGTGAGAGGCCTGATGTGTACCTCAAAGATGGGGGTGGTGGCACACCTGAACAGTGTGCTCACTGAAGTCCATAGATTGGGTGGCAGTGGGGGTGTCCAAGAGCTCAGCTGAGGTGTATCTGTGAAGCGGGCACTGGGCTCACCCAGGAGGTCACAGACTGCTGCTTACACAGTATTTTTATTTGTAACCTGTAACTTAATTATTTCATCAGTTCTAGGAGTGTTTTTAGTGGATTGTTTAAGTTTTCCTGGAACAATATCAAGTGCCCTGCAAGCATTTATAATTTGCCGTCCTCTTTTCTAATCTCTATGCTGTTTATTTGTTTTGTCTCTACAATTTCTCCTGTGAAAATTTATAGTATTATATTTGTAAGAGTGGGAAAAGTAGACGTCCTTGAGTTATTGCACAGTTGACAAAAATGCTTTCATCTTTTCCCCATTCAACATGACATTGGCAGTTGGTTTGTCATGTAGCCTTTACGATTTTGATGCATATTACTTCTGGACCTACTTTGTGGAGGTTTTTTTTTATTGTGAATGGGTATTGAATCTTACTAACTGATCTCTACAGCTAATGGGATGAGTCTCTGCAGACTAGTCTCTGCAGCTAATAATGATGCAGAATGGCTCTTTCTCCCTGCCCGTTGCTGGGTGTGTGCACGTGGGCTGCTGCTACTTGTGATAAGATTGTGCCTTTTTCCTGGCTGTTGTTGGGAGTCTTCTTCTGAATCAAAAGTTTTATCAAAATACAATGTTAATTTTATCTCTTTTTACCATTTTCTCTTTAAAGCTTGTTTTATTTGACATCTGAATAGCTAATTCTTCTCATTTTTGGTGAGTGAGAGCTTTTTCCATCAACACAAGAGCTGCTGCAGTACTACCACATCCAAAATGGTGCCTGCCCTCTCTGAGCTGGTTGTTGGGGGATGTTGTGAAGGGATGGGGAGAAATTGCCTCTCTTTTCTGCTGGGTTAGGGGATACCATTACCCTCAGGGTCCATGGCACACTCCAAGACAGTGTAGTTCGCTAGGCTCTCTCTGCAGCTATTTCAGCAGTGGCATGGGCCACTGCAGTCTGATCTCACCTTGGTCTTCAGATCTGGCACTTTCTCCAGCTCTCGGCTGCTGGGTCTTGTGTTGTATCAGTGCTTGTTGCTGAGCATCTGCAGCTTCCACACAGATCCACAGCATCTCTCCTCTTACAGAATCTCCACTCTACTCTGAGAATGCACTGTCTTGCCTTTTTAAAATATTTTATCCTAGCCTATAGCAGTCCTCCTTTTCCCTATTCCTCCATTTTGGAATCCCCTCTGAGGATTATCTATTTTGTTTATCTTCTCAAAAAGCCAATTTTAGATTTGTTGATCTTTTTTTATTTCGTTTATTCATGCTCTGACATACATGAATTCTCATGTCCTTCTGGTTAAGGGTTGTGTTCTTATTTACCTAAGTTTTTGAGATGCATCATTAGATCTTTAATTTGAATCATTTGTCTTTTTTTAATATAAGCACTTTACACTATAAACTTCCATCTTTTTTTTTTGACAGGCAGAGTTAGTGAGAGAGAGAGAGACAGAGAGAAAGGTCTCCCTTCCATTGGTTCACCCCCCAAATGGCCGCTACGGCTGGCGCACTGTGCCGATCCGAAGCCAGGACCAGGTGCTTCTCCTGATCTCCCATGTGGGTGCAGGGTCCAAGCACTTGGGCCATTGTCCACTGCCTTCCCAGGCCACAGCAGAGAGCTGGTCTGGAAGAAGAGCAACCGGGACAGAACCAGCACCACAACCGGGACTAGAACCCGGAGTACCGGCACCACAGGCGGAGGATTAGCGTAGTGAACCGCGGCGATGGCCTAAACTTTCCTGTTTTCATTTTCATTTTTTCAAGAAAGATCTTATTTCCTTTTAAATTTCTTCAGTGACCCATTGTTCGTTCAGTAGCATCTTGTTTAATTTCCATATATTTTTTGAGTGTTCTATTGTTGTTCGTGTTTATTTCTAGTTACCTGATAGGCTTTAAGTCTTTTCAAATTTAAGGAGAATTGATTTTTGGTCTAATGTTAGTACACCCTAAAAAATTTTCAATGTGCTGAAACAATGTAGTTTTTGGTTTGTTAGGTCATTTGTTTGATGTTATGTTTCAACTCTGAGGTATCTTTACTTTACTTATTTTCCATCTGGATGATCTATCCATTTATGAGAGTGCATTGTTGAAGTCACTCTAATTACATAGGAGTGTCTCTCTTTCTTAGGTCTAATAGTATTTTCTGGAAATATCTGGGTGGTCTTGTATTCGGTGCATAAATATTTATGATTGCAATGTCTTCTTGTGGAATCAAAAGTTTTATCAAAATACAATGTCAATTTTATCTCCTTTTACAATTTTCTATTTAATGCTTGTTTTATTTGACATCTGAATAGCTAATTCTTCTCATTTTTGGTGAGTTAGAGACTTTTCCAGAAATTTGTGATTGGAGATAAGCAATATTTTTGTCCAGATGAAATTTGCAAATATGAGAGTACTTCAGAAAGTTGTGGACAAAAATGTATTGGCATAAAATTTTTTAAAGTCACACATAATTTTTTCCATTACAAACATTTTGAAAAAAATTGCACCAAAATGAGCTCATTGTGTTTGATTTTTTTTCAAGATTGATTTGTTGGAATTTATTTGAAAGTCAGAAATACAGATAGTGAGAAAGGAGGAGGGAAGGAGGGAGGGAGGCAGAAGGAGAGAGAGAGAGAAAGAGAGAGGGAGAGGGAGAGAGGGAGAGAGGAAGAGAGGGGGAGAGGGAGAGAGGGAGAGAGGAAGAGAGGGGGAGAGAGAGAAGTATGAATCAATGAGAATCTTCCTTCCATTTTGGTTCACTCCCCAAATAGACACAATGACACAATGACACCAGCTGTGGCTGGTCAGGCTGAAGCGTGGAGCCAGGAGCTTCTTCCTGGACACCCATAGGAATGCAAGGGTCCAAGGACTTGGGCCATCTCCTGCTGCTTTCCAAGGAACATATGCAGGGAGCTGGATGAGAAGTGGAGTGCCGGGACTTGAGCTGACACTCATGGGATGCTGGCACTGAAAGTGGAGGCTTAGCCTTCTATGCTACAGTGGTGGCCCTGATTCACAGTGTTAACTCCATTTTTTCCAGAAACTTTTAAAAGTGTTCTTATGTATTATGAACATGACTGTGATCGATACAGAAGTATTACACGTTAGTAATCCAACTTCAAGTCATTATGTGAAATAATCTACTGAGATACACAAAAATCATCTTAGAGTGTGATAAACATCTACAAGTATATAAGTAATAAAACATATGAAAGAAGTTAATCCATACCTTATGTAACATGAAGATTGACCTTTGCATGCCCATTTGGTTTCCACATGGTTATTCAAGTGTCCTGAGCCAAGGGCAGGAGTTCCACAACCCATCTTGATAGGCACTCTTTTCAATGATTCAGCTGCCTTTGGCACACTTTGATATGCTTCTTTGATGATATACCGTTCTATGTTCTATGAGAAATGGACCCTTGGTTTAAACTGATTCTTTTTTTAAGAGATTTATTTATTTATTTGGAAGGCAGAGTTACAGAGAGGCAGAGGTAGAGAGAGAGAGAGAGAGAGAGAGAGTCTTCCATCTTCTGGTCTACTTCCTAGATGGTCTCAATGGTTGGAGCTCACAGATCCTAAACAAGGTTCCAGGAGTTTCTTCCGCATCTCCCATGTGGGTGCAGGGGCCCAAGGACTTGGGCCATCTTACACTGTTTTGCCAGGCCATAGCAAAGAGCTGGAGGGAAAGTGGAACAGCCGGGACTCAAAACCAGCTCCCCATATAGGATGCTGACACTGAAGGCAGCGGCCTCATCTACTATGCCACAGTGCCAGCCTCTAAACTGATTCTTGACCATAATTTGTGGACTGAAAAATATCAACAATGCAAACTGGTAAATTTTCACGAAAGTCATTCACATGACTAGTGAACAGGACTAAAACCATAGTCGTATTGCATAATGCATAATGGCCAATCTTAAAATTCTCCCATTAGTATTTATATAATTTCAGATTCTTTTTCGGGTTTCCAGGTAAAAATATAATAGTAGTATAAATTGTGTTTACAGAATAATTTCATCTGTAATGTTTTAAGGCATTTTGTTACACTTATAACATGTAACATGTAAACCCTGGCTGTTGTGGCCATTTGTGGAGTGAACCCAGCAGCTGGAAGATGAAGGATACAGATCTAATTCCATTCTTCTACATAAACACATCTAGCTTTGCCAGCATGGTTTGTTGAAGAGATTATCCTTACACCAACGAATGGTCGGAACCCTTTTATAAAAAATCAGGTGGCTGTATGTATTTGGATTAAATTTGGGATTCTCTGCTTTGTTCCATTGGTCCATGTCTCAGGTTTTTGCCAGTAACATGATGTTTTAATTAGTATAGCTTTTTAGTATGCTTTCAAGTCAGGTATTGTGATGCCTCCAGCTTGATTTTTATTTCCCTAGGTTTTCGTGGTTCTGGATCTTTGCTGATTACATATGAATTTGAGAGTTGATTTTTCTAATTCTGTAAAGAATGTCATTGGTTTTCTGTAGAATCTTTACATGAGATAGACATTTTAATGATATAGATTCTTCCAATCCACAGAAAGGAATACCTTTCCAGTTTTGTGTCCTCATGGGTTCTTTGGTCAGTGTTTGATAATTTTCATTGTAGAGATCTTTCATTTATTTGATTAAATTTATTCCTCAATATACAATTTTTGTGGTTATTGTAAATTGGATTTTTGTTGATTTCTCTGTGAGTGAGTCCATCATTAATATGTAAAAAAACAGCTATTTTTGTATATTTATTTGTATGTAAACTTTACTGAATTGGTTTACCAGTTCAAGCAGCATTTTGGTGGAATGTTTGTGTTCTTCCAGGAGCAGTATCATGTCATCTGCAAACATTAATTATTTGACTTGCTCTTTTCCAATTTTAGTGCCTTTTATTTTGTTCTCCTCTCTAATTGCTCTTGTGAAAGTTTACAGTACTGTATTCAGTCAGAGTGGTGAAAGTGGACATTCTTGTGCTTTTACAGATTTTGACAAAATGCTTTCATCTTTTCCTCATTCAGCATGATATTGGCTGTTGTTTTTTCAAATATCACCTTTATGATTTTGGGGCATAATTCTTCTTTTTTATTTATTTGACAGGTAGAGTTATAGATATCGAGAGAGAGAGAGAGAGACATATACAAAGGTCTTCCTTCCATCAGTTCACTTCCCAAATGGCTGCCACAGCTAGCACTGCACTGATCCAAAGCAGGATCCAGCACCTCCCCCTGATCTCCAACGTGGGTGCAGGGGCCCAGGCACCTGGGCCATCCCCCACCACCCTCCCGGGCCACAGCACAGAGCTGGACTGGAAGAGGAGCAACCGGGACTAGAACCTGGCACCCATATGGGATGCCAGTGCCGCAGGTGGCAGATTAACCACATGAGCCACAGCACTTGCCCCAAGATATATTCCTTCTATACCTAATTTGTGGAGGGATTTTTTTGTACCATGAAAGGGTAATGAATCATACCAAATGTTTTCTCTGCATCTAATGAGAGTATGGTTTTTATTCATCCATTATGTTGATTAATTTATGATGTGTATTGTTTTGCAAATGTGGAACCACCATGGCGGTTCTGGAATAAATTCCAATTGATAGTTATGTATGAGATTTTTGATGTTTTGAATTGTTTGTCTAGTACTTTGTTGAGAATCTTTGCATCTATGTCCTTCAAGGATATAGACCTATAGTCTTCTTTCCTTTTTGTGTCTGTTTTTGGTGTCAAAGTGATGTTGGCCTCCTAAAAAGAGTTTGGTAGTGTTTCATCCCATTCAGTGTTTTCAAATACTTTGAAAAGTGTTGGAGTTTGTCTTTAAATGTTTTGTAGAATTTGGTAGTTTAAGCCATCAGGTTCTGGACTTTTCATTTGTAGAAGAATTTTGATTACTGCTACAATCCCACTACTTTTTATGAGTCTGTTAGATTGTCTTTATCTTCTGGATTTAATTTGGTAACTTATTTGTATTGACAAATTTCTCCATTTCTCAGAAGTTTTCCAGTTTATTAGCATATAGTATTGAATGGAAATGCCTTTTGAAGCCTTGTATTTCAGTAGTGTTGGTTATAATGTCTGCTTTTTCATCTAACCTTATTTATTTGAAGTTTTGAGGTTTTATTCTCTTTTTTTCTTTGTCAGTCATGTTAATGGATTATTTTTAAAAAATCTTATGTAAGGTAAACAAATTTCATGTACTTGCTGTATACATATTCAGGAACATTGATTCTTCGCACCCTACACTTCCGTTATCCTATGCTTCCATACTTCTTCCTCCTCCCTCTCCTCTTTCCACTGTTAATTCATATAGATATCAATTTTCAGTTAACTTTATACTCATAATATTAACTATACACTAAATAGAAAGTTCAACAAATAGTATGAAGAAGATTATTTGTTCCTCAAAGTGAGACAAGGCTTGGAAAAAAAGTATCATATCTCAAAATACCCATTTCACTCCTACACATTATTACCTGTTAAGTACTCTATTAGTTACCACAGATAAGGGACAACATACAGTATTTTACTTTCTGGGACTACTTATTTCACTAATTATAATGGTTTCTAGTTGCATCCATTTTGTTGCAAAAGACAGCATTCCTTTTTTCCTGCTGAATAGTATTCCATAATATATAGCACAATTACTTTTTTCAAGAGTTATTTATTTCAGAGGCAGAGTAAGAGAGAGGGAGAGACAGAAAATGAGAGGTATTCCATGTGAGAATGAGAAAGTCTTCCATCTGGTTACACACTAAATGGCGGCAATTGCTAGAACTGAGCTGTTCTGAAGCCAGGAGCCAGGAGCTTCTGGATCTCCCGTGTGGGTGCAAGGGCTGAAGGACTTGGGCCATCTTCTACTGTTTTCCTAGGCCTTCATCAGGGAGCAGCCAGGCTTTGAACTGGCAACACTATGGGATGCTGGTGCAGCAGGCTCAGGAGGCTTATTCCACCTTGCCACAGTGCTCTGTGATTTCTGTGTGCTCTCCATTCTAACTGTGGTGAGGTCAAACTTCATTGTGGTTTCATTTTGCATTTCCGTAATGGCTAGTGATCCTGAGCATTTTTTCATGTGTCTGTTGGTCATTTGAATTTCGTTTCTTGAAGAATGTCTTTTCAAGTCTGTTGCCCATTTCTTAACTGCATTGTTTGTTTTGCTGTTTTTGACTGTCTTGAGCTCATTATACATTCTGGGTATGAATAGTTTATCAGTTACATATTTTGCAAAGATTTTCTCCCATTCTGTCAGTTGTCCTTCACTTTGCTGAGTTTTCTTTTACAGTGCAAATGCTCCTCAGCTTGATGTAATCACATTTGTGTGTTTTTCTTTTTATTGCTTGTGCTTCTGGCTTCTAAGAAGTCTGCATACGGCAATGTCTTGCATCATATCCAAAATGTTCTATAAGAATTTGAAGTTACTGGGTTGTAGATTTAGGTCGTTGGTCCTTTTTGAGTTGATATTTTTATTTTTATTTCTTTTTTTTTTTAATTAAACTTTTATTTAATGAATATAAATTTCCAAAGTATAGCTTATGGGTTACAATGGCTTCCCCCCTCCCATAACTTCCCTCCCGCCCGCTACCCTCCCCTTTCCCGCTCCCTTTCCCCTTCCATTCATGTAAAGATTCATTTTCAATTCTCTTTGTATACAGAAGATCAGTTTAGTATATATTAGGTAAAGATTTCAACTTTTTGCCCATATAGCAACATCAAGTGAAAAAACTACCATTGGATTACTAATTATAGCATTAAATAGCAATGTACAGCACATTAAAGACAGAGATCCTACAGAATTTTTTTTTTCAAATTAATTAATTTTCTATGCCATTTCCATTTTAACGCCAGGTTGTTTTTTTTTTTTTCATTTCCAATTCTCTTTATATACAGAAGATCACTTCAGTATATAATTAGCAAAGACCTCATCAGTCTGCGCCCACACAGAAACGCAAAGTATAAAAATACCGTTTCAGTACCAGTCATAGCATCACTTGGTGGGATCTGTCCCTAATGTGTCGTCTAAAGCCAAGTGATGCTATTTTTATTTCTTGGAGAGAGACTGAGAGAAAGGTCTTCCTTTTTCCATTGGTTCACTCCCCAAGTGGCCACTATGGCTGGCACATTGCATTCGAAGCCAGGAGCCAGGTGCTTCCTCCTGGTCTCCCGTGCGGGTGCAGGGCCAAAGGACCTGGACCACCCTCCAATGCCCTCCTGGGCCACAGCAGAGAGCTGGACTGGAAGAGGAGCAACCGGGACAGAATCTGACACCCCAACCGGGACTAGAACCTGGGGTGCCGGCGCCACAGGCAGAGGATTAGCCTAGTGAGCCATGGAGCTGGCTTTGAGTTGATTTTTGTATAAGAATAAGATGCACCATTTTTTGAAGAGCTTTCCTTGTCACAGGGTTGGATTTTAGCTCCTTTGTCAAAGATAAATTATTTGTAGATGTGTCGATTGAGTTTGGAGTTTCTGTTGTGTTCCATTGGTCTGCATGTGTATATTTTTTGCCAGTATCAGGCTGTTTTGATTGTAACTGTCCTGAATTATGTCTTAAATTCTGGTATTGTGATGCTTCTGGCTTTGTTTTTCACATACAATATTGCTTTAGCTATTCTAGCTATTCTGTCTCTTCTGTTTCCATTTGAATTATAGCATCTTATTTTTTCTAGATCTGGGAAAAATGTAATTGGTATTTTGATTGCGATTGCATGAATTTGAAAATTGCTTTTGGTAGTATGGACATTTTGATTATATTGATTATTTTAATCCTCGAACATTAAAAATTATTCCATTGTCTGTGTCTTCTGTTTCACTAATGTTTCCTAATTTTCATTGTAGACATCTTTGACTTGCTTGATTAAATTTATTCCATGGTATTTATTTTTTTTGTAGCAATTGTGAATGGGATTGCTCTTAGAAGTTCTTTCTCAGCCATGGATTTGTATACATAGACTATTGATTTTTTGTGTTAATTTTATTTCCTGCCACTTCACCAAACTCTTTTATGAATTCCAGTAGTCTCTTGGTGGAGACTTTTATTTCTCCTATGTATAGAATCCTGTCATCTGCAAGAAGGGGTAATTTGATTTCCTCCTTCCCATTTTGTATCCCTTTGATTTCTTTTTCTTGCCTAATAGGTCTGGCTAAAACTTCCAGGTCTATATTGAATAGCAAGGGCACAGTTGCATCTTTGTCTGATTCCAGCTCTTCATGGGAATGCTTCCAACTTTTCCCCATTCATAAGATGCTGTCTACAGGTTTGTCATAAATTGCCTTGGCTGTGGTGAGGAATGTTCTTTCTAAACTCAGTTCGCTTAAGGTTTTCATTATGAAAAGATGTTGTATTTTGTCAAATGCTTTCCCTGCATCTATTGAAATAAACCTATGGTTTATCTGAAAGTTTTATTATTTGAGTGGCAGACTTATAGACAGAATAGGAGAGACAGACTTTTTAATTGGTTGGCATACAGTCCTTTGTATTAACTCTTGAGAGATAAATCTTTTAATCATCTGTGGTATCTGTTGTTACCTTTCATTTTTCATCTCTGACTTTACTGATTGGGGTCTTCTTTTTTTTTTAAGATAGTTGGGCCAAGAGTGTATAAATATTTTAAGCAAGTTCTTCATTTCACTGATTTTTATATTCTTTTTGGCTTTCAATTTTGTTTCTTCTCTAATTTTAATTATCTCTTTCCTCTTCCTAATTTTGTGTTTGGTTTCATTTGTTTTTCAAGGGCACTACATTGGTGGCTCTCATTTGATGTCTTTCCCATTTCTTGGTCTAGGGACCAGTTTCTCTAAGCTTTCCATTTAATACTCTTGCAGTTTCCCATAAGTTTTGATATGTTATACTATCATCTTTATTCATTTCCATCATTTTTTATTTTTTCTGTGACTCACGGTTCATTCAGGAGCATGTTCAGTCTCCATGTGGTTGTGTATGTTCTTGAGGTTCTTGGTGTGGTCATTCGCCCCTTCATTCTATGTGGTCGTGGAATATGCTGGTAAGATTTCGATATTTGTTGAATTTGCTGAGACTTACGGCCTACCATATTGTATATCCTGGAGGGTGGCTTAAGGCATTAGTTCCTGTCAACCATGTGGGAGACATGGATGCAGATCCCACTTCTCAGCTATAGTCCCATCTTGTGGGCATTTGGGGAGTGACTTAGTAGATGAGAACTATCTCTTGCTATCTCACTCATAATGAATTATTAAAAATTTTACCTCTCTTTTTACCTGGAAACTTGATTTAAAGTATTCAAACTTGATGTATTTCATATATACAAATTTAGAAACACTAATTATTCCCACCCTACCCTCCCTCCCTTCCACTCACCCATCCTAAACATGCTCCCATCCCTCTTCAGTTTTTTTTTAAAGATTTATTTATTTGCAAGTCAGAGTTACACAGAGAGAGAAGAGGCAGAGAGAGTGAGAGAGGTCTTCCATCTAATGGTTCACTCCCCAATTGGCCACAACATCAGAGCTGTGCTGATCCAAAGCCAGGAGCAAGGAGCTTCATTTGCGTCCCCCACACGGGTGCAGGGGCACAAGGACATGGGACATCTTCCACTGCTTTCCCAGGCCATAGCAGAGAGCTGGATCACAAGAGGAGAAGGCAGGTCTCGAACTGGTGCCCATATGTGATGCCGGTGTTCCAGGCCAGGGCGTTAACACGCTGCACCACAGCTCTCATCCGTCTTTAATCTCCATCCACTCTTCCCATTCTTACTTTATACAAAAATCTATTTTCAATTATTTTATACTCATAATATAAAGCCTACACTAAGTAAACAATTCAATAGTTTGAAAGAATTAAAAAAAAAATCCGTTCCTGAAGAGGCAAGACATGGTTTGTTTAAAATCATTATTATCTGCAGGACAAGATTTGTTTAGAATCATTATATGTCAAAGTGTCAATATCACTTATATAGATCACCTTCTAGGTACTCTGTTACCACAGATCAGGGAGAATATATGGTATTTGTCTTTTTGGAAAGGCTTATTTTACAAAATGTAAGGTTTTAGGGTTGTATCCAGTTTGTTTGTTTGTTTTTTCAAAAAACAGGATTTTTTTTTGTATAGGAAAAGCTTTCTTACCTGGAGCACACCAGAGATCAACACAGGCCCGCTATCCAAGCCTGGAGCCAAGACAGCTGTCACCACTTTTTTGATGCTGCCTGGCCACTTCCGGTGCCACTATGCTTACTGGGAGGAAGAGGCGGGTCCTAGATGGAGGGCGCTTGCGCAGTCAGTCTGGTGGAGATGGAGACAATCTATTCGGTGGTGGTGACTTGTTGTCGACTGCCGGAGTTGTCGGCTTCCGGTGGCGTTTTCGGCAGCGGTACTGGCCCGGGGAGTACGGGAGTGAAGGTGAGTTTTTCTTATGAAACAATGAGAGGCCTGGGACCTCGGGAGGAGGGGGTCGTGGCGCCTTGGAGCACTGTAGACAGGTCCACAGGCTGGGTGGCCATGGGGGTGGGCGGAGGCTCAGGTTTGGGAAGCGGAGAAGTGGGTGGCTGGGCTCATGCTGGAGGACAGGACTGCGGGTTACAAGGTAATTTGTAACCTGTGACTTAGTTATTTAGTCAGTTCTAGCAGTGTTTTTGGTGGATGTTTCAGTTTTCATAGATTTTTGAGTCTTTTTAGGATGTCTATATTTTCTGGATTTAACTTTGTAGGTTACGTGTATTTGTTACCCAGGGATTTCTCCATTTCCTCCTAGTTTTCCAGTTTATTAGTATATAGTACTGAGTAACAATTTCTTTGAAACCTTGAGTTTCAGTGATGTTGGTTATAATGTCTGCTCTTTTGTCTGTAATTTTATTTACTGGAGTTTTTATTGTTTTTGTTAGTCTGGTTAGAAGATTATCTACTTTTTAACATTTTATATCAGCTATGCAAATTTCATGTATTTCTTATATACAGATTCAAAACATACTGATACTTCTTCCCATGCTAGCATCTCTGAAGCCTACACTCCCAGCCTTCTTCTTCCTCCTTGTCTTGTTCCCACTCTTAATTGTTCTAATTATCTGTTTTCAGTTAACTGTATATTCATATAGTTAAGTAACAGTGTTCAACATGGAGTATGAAGAACAAAACACTGTTCTTTAAAGTTTGACTTGAACTATAAGAAACCATCTTACCTCAGAATGTCAGTTTCTCTCCTACACATTACATTTAGGTACTCTATTAGTTACCACAAATCAGGGAAAAATACGTTATTTGTCCTTTTGGGACTGGCTTATTTCACTGAATATACTGGGTTCAAGGTACCTCCATTTTGTTGCTAAAGACAGCATTTCTGTGTTCCCCAATGAGTGGTATTCCATAGTGTATATATGCCATAATTTCCTTATCCAGTCATTAGTTCATGGACATGAGGTTTGATTCCATATCTTAGCAATTGTGTACTGAGCTGCAATGAACGTGAAGGTACAGAAAAGCCTTTCAAATCTGCTGATTACATTTCCTAGGGGTAAATCAACGCGAGAGGGATTACTGATAAATTTCATAATAAACAGTAGATTTATTTTCAGTTTTCTGAGGTACCTACATACTATCTTCTGCAATGGCATTACCAGTCTACATTCCCACCAAAAGTGAGAATTCCCAGCCCCTCCCTCTGGTCCCTGTTCCCCTGCTGCCCACCAGCACCTCCCTCAGGTCCCCATACCTTGCTGGCCCTCAGCACCTCCCTCAGGTCCCCGTACCCTGCTGGCCCCCAGCACCTCTCTCAGGTCCCTGTTCACACGTGCTGGCCTGCAGCCCCTCCCTCAGGTCCCTGTTCCCCTGCTAGCCCCCTCCCATCTCTCAGTTTCCATACCCTTGCTATCCCCCAGCCCCTCCCTCAGGTCCCTGTTCCCCTGCTGGCCCCCTCCCATCTCTCAGTTTCCATACCCTTGCTATCCCCCAGCCCCTCCCTCAGGTCCCTGTTCCCCTGCTAGCCCCCAACCCCTCCCTCAGGTCACCTTACCCTGTTGGCCCCCAGCCCCTCCCTCAGGACCCTGTTCACCCATGCTGGCCCCCAGCCCCTTCTTCAGGTCCCTGTTCACCACTTCTGACCCCAGCCCCTCCCTCAGGTCTCTGTTCCCCTGCTGGCCCCAGCTCCTTCCTCAGGTCACTCTTCCCCTACTGGCCCCCAGCCCCTCCTTCAGGTCCCCATTCCACTGCTGGCCCCCAGACCCTTCCTTCGGTCCCCATATCCTGCTATCCCCAAGCACCTCTCTCTGGTCCCCGTACCCTGCTGGCCCCCAGACCACCCCTCAGTTCCATGTTCACCCCTGCTGGCTCCGAGCCCCTCCCTCAGGTCTCTGTTCACCCCTGCTGTCCTACAGCTTCTCCCTCAGGTCCCTGTTCCCCTGCTGGCGCACAGCCCCTCCCTCAGGTCCCTGTTCCCCTGCTGGCCTCCAGACCCTCCCTCCGGTCCCTGTTCCCCTGCTGGCGCCCAGCCCCTCCCTCAGGTCCCTGTACCCTGCTGTTCCCCGACCCTCCCTCAGGTCCCTGTTCTCCTGCTTGCCCAAGGCCCCTCCCTCAGGTCCACATACTTTGCTGCCCCCAGCATCTCTATCAGGTCCCCATACCCTGCTGGCCTGCAGCCCCTCCCTCAGGTTCCTGTTCATCCCTGTTGTCCCCTGGCCCGTCCCTCAGATCCCCATACCCTACTGGTCCCCGGTCCATCTATCAGGTCCCCGTATCCTGCTGGCCCCCAGATCCTTTCTCAGTTCCCCGTGCCCTGCTGGCCCCCGGCCCCTATCTCATGTTCCTGTTCACCCCTGCTGGCCCCCGGACCCTCCATCAGGTCCATGTTCCCCTGCTGTCCCACGGCGCCTCCCTTACGTCACTGTTCACACCTGCTGCCCCCGGCCCCTCCGTCAGGTCCCCGTTCCCCAGCTGGCACTCAGCCCCTTCCTCAGGTTCCTATTCTCCCCTTCTGACCCCAGCCCCTCCCTCAAGTTCCCATTCACCCCTGGTGGCCCCCAGCACCTCCCTCAGGACCCCATACTCTGCTGGCTCGGGCTCCTCTCTCAATTCCCTATTCCCAGGCTAGCACCAAGCCCCTCCGTCAGGTCGCTGCATCCTGCTGGCCCCCAGCCCCTCCCTCAGGTCTCTGTTCACCCTTGCTGGACCCCGGCCCCTCCCTCAGGTCCTGTTTCCTTGCTGGTCCACAGCCCCTAATTCAGGTCCCCTACGCTGCTGGCCCCAGCACATCTCTCAGGTCACCTGTTCACCCCTGCTGGCCCCCAGCTCTTCCCTCAGGTGCCAGTTCACACCTGCTGGCCCCCAGGCCCTCCCTCAGGTCCCTGTTCACCCCTGCTGGCCCCAGCCCCTCCCTCTGGTCCCTGTTCCCCTGCTGCCCACCAGCACCTCCCTCAGGTCCCCGTACCCTGCTGGCCCCCAGCACCTCTCTCAGGTCCCTGTTCACACGTGCTGGCCTGCAGCCCCTCCCTCAGGTCTCTGTTCCCCTGCTGGCACCCATCCCCTCCCTCAGGTCCCTGTTCCCCTGCTGGCCCCCTCCCATCTCTCAGTTTCCGTACCCCTGCTGGGCCCCAGCCCCTCCCTGAGGTCCCCGTACCCTGCTGCCCCAGCCCCACACTCAGGTCCCCATACCCTGCTAGCCCCAGGTGCTTCCTCAGGTCCCCGTAACCTGCTGGTCCCCAGACCCTCCCTCAGGTTCCTGTTCCCCTGCCAGCCCCCAACCCCTCCCTCAGGTCACCTTACCCTGTTGGCCCCCAGCCCCTCCCTCAGGACCCTGTTCACCCATGCTGGCCCCCAGCCCCTTCTTCAGGTCCCTGTTCACCACTTCTGACCCCAGCCCCTCCCTCAGGTCTCTGTTCCCCTGCTGGCCCCAGCCCCTTCCTCAGGTCACTCTTCCCCTACTGGCCCCCAGCCCCTCCTTCAGGTCCCCATTCCCCTGCTGGCCCCCAGACCCTCCCTCAGGTCCCCATATCCTGCTATCCCCCAGCACCTCTCTCTGGTCCCCGTACCCTGCTGGCCCCCAGACCCTCCCTCAGTTCCCTGTTCACCGCTGCTGGCTCCGAGCCCCTCCCTCAGGTCCGTGTTCAGCCCTGCTGGCCTACAGCTTCTCCCTCAGGTCCCTGTTCCCCTGCTGGCCCACGGATCCTCCCTCAGGTCCTTCTTCCTGCTGACCCCATCCTCTCTCTCAGTTCCCTGTTCATCCCCGTTGACCCCTGGAAACTCCCTCAGGAACCAGTACCCTGCTGCCCCCCAGGCCCTCCCTCAGGTCCCTGTTCCCTGCTGGCCCCCGGTCCCTACCTCAGGTCCCCTTACCTGGCTGACCCTAGCCCCTCCCTCAGGTCCCTGTGCCCCTGCTTACTCCCAGCCCCTCCCTCAGGTCCCTGTTCACCTCTGATGGCTCCCAGCGCCTCCCTCAGTTCTCTGTTCCGCTACTGGTCCCCACTCCCTCCCTCAGGTCCCCGTACTCTGCTGGCCCCCAGCCCCTCCCTCAGGTCCCTCTTCACCCCTGCTGGCCTCCAGCCCCTCCCCCAGGTCCCTGTTACCCTGATGGCCACCAACCACTTCTCGGGTCCCTGTTCACCCACGCTGGCCCCCGGGTCCTCCCTCAGGTCCCTGTTAAACTGTTGGCTCCCAGAACCTCACACAGGTACCTGTACCCTTCTGGCCCCCAGCAACTCCCTCAGGTCCCTGTTCCCTGCTGCACCCGGCCCCTCCCTCAGTTTACTGTTCTCCTGCTAGCCCCTGGCCCTTCTCTCAGGTCCCCATACCCTGCTGTCCCCCAGTAGCTCTCTCAGATTGCAGTACCCTGCTGGCCCGCAGCCCTTCCCTCAGGCCCCTATTCATCCCTGCTGGCCCCCAGCCCCTCTCTGGACCTTGGACCCTGCTGCCCCTAGCCCCTCCCTCAAGTCCCTGTTCCCTTGCTGGCCCCCAGCCCCTCCCTCAGGTCCCCATACTTTGCTGCCCCCAGCATCTCTCTCAGGTCCCCATACCCTGCTGGCCTGCAGCCCCTCCTTCAGGTTCCTGTTCATCCATGTTGTCCCCTGGCCCCTCCCTCAGATCCCCATACCCTACTGGTCCCCGGCCCATCTCTCAGGTCCCTGTATCCAGCTGGCCTCCAGATCCTTTCTCAGTTTCCCGTACCCTGCTGGCCCCCAGGACCTCCCTTTGTTCCCCGTACACTGCTGTCCCCATCACCTTTCTCAGGTCCCTGTTCAACCCTCCTGGACCCTGGCCCCTCCTTCGGGACCTCTACCCTGCTGCCCCCAGCCCCTCCCTCAGGTCCCTGTTCCCCTGCTGACCGATGGCTCCTAACTTAGGTCCTTGTTCCAGCTGGCCCCCAGCCCTTTCTTTAGGTCCCTGTTCACCTCTGATCGCCCCTGGCCCCTCCTTCAGGACCCCGTACCCTGCTAGCCCCCAGCCCCTCAGTCAGGTCCCTGTTCCCTGCTGGCCCCCGGCTCCTCCCTCATGTTGCTATTCACCCCTGCTGACCCCCGGACCCTCCATCAGGTCCCCGTTCCCCTGCTGGCCCCCAGCCCCTTCCTCAGGCCCCTGTTCCCCTCAAGACGCCCAGACGCTCCCTCAGATCCCCGTACCAAGCTGGCCCCCAGCCCCTCCATTATGTCCCTGATAACCCTGATGTCCACCGTTCCCTGACTCAGATCCCTGTTCACCCCTGCTGGCCTACAGCCTCTCTCTCAGGTCCCCGTACCCTGCTGTCCCCCAGCAACTCTCTCAGGCCCCCGTACTCTGCTGGCCTGCAGCCCTTCCCTCAGGTCCCTGCTCACCCCTGTTGGCCCCTGGCCCCTCCCTCAGGACCCTGTAACCTACTGGTCCCTGGCCCATCTCTCAGGTCCCCGTATCCTGCTAGCCCCCACCTCCTTTCTCAGTTCCCTGTACCCTGCTGACCCCAGCACCTCCCTCAGTTCCCCGTACCCTGCTGGCCCCCAGCACCTCTCTCAGGTCCCTGTTCACCCCTCCGGGTCCCTAACCCCTCCTTTAGGACCCCGTACCCTGCTGGCCCCCAGCCCCTCCCTCAGGTCCCTGTTCCCCTGCTGACCGACGGCTCCTAACTTAGGTCCTTGTTCCAGCTGGCCCCCAGCCCTTTCTTTAAGTCCCTGTTCACCCCTGATGGCCCCCGACCCCTCCCTCAGGACCCTGTATCCTGCTAGCCCCCAGCCCCTCAGTGAGGTCCCTGTTCCCTGCTGGCCCCCGGCTCCTCCCTCATGTTCCTATTCACCCCTGCTGACCCCCGGACCCTCCATCAGGTCCCTGTTCCCCTGTTGATGCCCAGCCCCTCCCTCTGGTCCCTATTCCCCTGCTGTCCCACGGCCGCTCCCTTACGTCACTGTTCACATCTGCTGCCCCCGGCCACTCCGTCAGGTCCCCCTTCCCCTGCTGGCCCCCAGCCCCTTCCTCAGGTCCCTGTTCCCCTCAAGACCCCCAGATGTTCCCTCAGATCCCCGTACCAAGCTGGCCCCCAGCCCCTCCATAATGTCCCTGATAACCCTGATGTCCCCTGTCCCCTAACTCAGATCCCTGTTCACCCCTGCTGGCCTACAGCCTCTCTCTCAGGTCCCCATACCCTACTACCCCCAGCCCCTCCTTCAGGTCCCTCTTCACCCCTGCTGGCCCCCAGACCCTCCCTCAGGTCCTTGTTCCTGCTGGATGCCAGCCCCTCTCTCAGTTCATTGTTTACCCCACCTGGCCCCTGGCCCCACCCTCAGGTCCATGTTCCACTGCTGGCCCCTGGCCCCTCTCTCAGGTCCCCGTACCCTGCTGTCCCCCAGCAACTCTCTCAGGTCCCCGAACCCTGCTGGCATGCAGCCCTTCCCTCAGGTCCCTATTCATCCCTGCTGGCCCCCAGCTCCTCTCTGGACCCTGCACCTTGCTGCCCCTAGCCTCTGCCTCAAGTCTCTGTTCCCTTGCTGGCCCCCAGCCCTTCCCTCTGGTCCCCATTCTTTACTCTCCCCAGCATCTCTCTCAGGTCCCCGTACCCTGCTGTCCTGCAGCCCCTCCCTCAGGTCCCTGCTCACCCCTGTTGGCCCCTGGCCCCTCCCTCAGGACCCTGTACCCTACTGGTCCTCGGCCCATCTCTCAGGTCCCTGTATCCTGCTGGTCCCCAGCTCCTTTCAGTTCCCTGTACCCTACTGGCCCCCAGCACCTCCCTCAGTTCCCCATACCCTGCTGGACCCAGCATATCTCTCAGGTCCCTGTTCACCCCTCCTGGCCCCTGGCCCCTCCTTTAGGACCCCGTAGCCTGCTGGCCTCCCATGCAATCCCTCAGGTCCCTGTTCCCCTGCTGACCGACGGCTCCTGACTTAGGTCCTTGTTCCAGCTGGCCCCCAGCCCTTTCTTTAGGTCCCTGTTCACCCCTGATGGGCCCCGGCCCCTCACTCAGGACCCCGTACCCTGCTAGCCCCCAGCCCCTCAGTCAGGTCCCTGTTCCCTGCTGGCCCCTGGCTCCTCCCTCATGTTCCTATTCACCCTTGCTGGACCCCGGACCCTCCATCAGGTCCCAGTTCCCCTGTTGATGCCCAGCCCCTCCCTCTGGTCCCTGTTCCCCTGCTGTCCCACGGCCCCTCCCTCAGGTCCCTGTTCCCCTGCTGGCCCCCGACCCTCCCTCAGGTCCCTGTTCTGCTGCTGGCCCAAGGCCCCTCCATCAGGTCCATGTTCCCCTACTGGCCCCCAGCCGCTTCCTCAGGTCCCTGTTTCCCTCCAGACCCACAGACCCTCCCTAAGATCCCCTTACCAAGCTGGCCCCCGGCCATTCCCTAAGGTTCCTGTTAACCCTGATGGCCCCCAACCCCTAACCAGGTCCCTGTTCACCTCTGCTGGCCCACAGCCTCTCCCTCAGGTCCCCGTACCCTGCTGGCCCACAGCCTTTCTCTCCGGTCCCCATATCCTGCTGGCCCCCAGGCACTCCCTCAGTTCCCTGTTCCCCTGCTGACTTACGGCTCCTAACTTAGGTCCTTGTTCCTGCTGGCCCCCAGCCCATTCTTTAGGTCCCTGTTCACCTCTGATGGCCCCTGGCCCCTCCCTCAGGATCCCGTACCCTGCTGGCCCCCAGCCCCTCCCTCAGGTCCTTGTTCCCCTGCTGCCCCCAGCCCTTCCCTCAGGTCACTGTTCCCTGCTGGCCCCCGGCCCCTCCCTCAGGATCGTGTTCCCCTGCTGGCCTTCAGCCTCTCCCTCAGATCCCCATACCCTGCTGGCCCTCAACACCTCTCTCAGGTCCCCGTACCCTACTGACCCCCAGCACCTCTCTCAGGTCCCTGTTCAACCTTGCTGGCCCCCGGCACCTCCCTCAGGTCCCTGTTCCCCCTGCTGGCCCATGGCCTCCCCTCAAGTCCCTGTTCACCCATGCTGGCCCCCAGCCCCTCCGTCAGGACCCTGTACCATGCTGGCCCCCGGCCCCTATCTCAGGTCACTGTTCACCCCTGCTGGCCCCCGGCAACCTCCCTTAGGTCGCTGTACCCTGCTGGCCCCCGGCCCCTCTCTCAGGTCACTGTTCTCCTGCTGGGCCCAGACCCGCCCTCAAGTCCCTGTTCACCCCTGCTGGCCCCCTGCCCCTCCATCAGGTCCCTGTCCCCCTGCTTGCCCCAGCCCCTTCCTCAGGTCCCTATTCTCCCCTTCTGGCCCCCATCCCCTCCCTCAAGTTCCTGTTCACCCCTGCTGGCCCCTAGCACTTCCCTCAGGACCCCATACTCTGCTGGCCCTGGCTCCTCCCTCAATTCCCTATTCCCAGGCTAGCACCAAGCCCCTCCGTCAGGTCGCTGCATCCTGCATGCCCCTAGCCCCTCCCTCAGGTCTCTGTTCACCCTTGCTGGACCCCGGCCCCTCCCTCAGGTCCTGTTTCCTTGCTGGTCCCCAGCCCTCCTTCAGGTCCCCCTACCCTGCTGGCCCCAGCACATCTCTCAGGTCCCTGTTCACCCCTGCTGGCCCCCAGCTCTTCCCTCAGGTGCCTGTTCACACCTGCTGGCCCTCAGGCCCTCCCTCAGGTCCCTGTTCACCCCTGCTGGCCCCCAGCCCCTCCCTCTGGTCCCTGTTCCCCTGCTGCCCACCAGCACCTCCCTCAGGTCCCCATACTTTGCGGGCCCTCAGCCCCTCCCTCAGGCCCCTGTTCGCCTGCTGGCCCCCTCCCCTCTCTCAGTTTCCATACCCCTGCTGGCCCCAAGCCCCTCCCTCATTTCCCGGTACTGTGCTGCCCCAGCCCCACACTCATGTCCCCATACCCTGCTAGCACCAGCCCCTTTCATTCCCTGTAACCTGCTGGCCCCCAGACCCTCCCTCAGGTCCCTGTTCCCTGCCAGCCCCCAACCACTCCCTCAGGTCACCTTACCCTGTCGGCCCCCAGCCCCTCCCTCAGGACCCTGTTCACCCATGCTGGCCCCCAGCCCCTTCTTCAGGTCCCTGTTCACCACTTCTGACCCCAGCCCCTCCCTCAGGTCTCTGTTCCCCTGCTGGCCCCAGCCCCTTCCTCAGGTCACTCTTCCCCTACTGGCCCCCACCACCTCCCTCTTGTGCCCGTACTCTGCTGGCCCTCAGCACTTGTCTCTGGTCCCTGTTCACCCCTATTAGGCCCCAGCCGCTCCCTCAGGTCCCTATTCACCTGCTGGCCCCCAGCCCCTCTCTCAGGTCCTTGTTCCTGCTGGCCCCCAGCCACTCTCTCAGTTCCCTGTTCACCCCTGATGACCCGCGGCTGCTCCCTCAGGACCCTGTAGCCTGCTGGCCCCCAGCCGCTCCCTCAGGTCCCCATACCTTGCTGTCCCCAGCACCTCACTCAGGTGCCCGTACCCTGCTGACCCGAAGCACCTCTCTCAGGTCCCCATACCCTGTTGACTCCCAGCCCTTCCCTCAGGTCCCGGTTCACCACTGCTGGCCCCCAGCCCCTCCCTCAGGACCCTGTACCCTTCTGGCCCCCAGCCCCTCCCTCAGGTCCCTGTTCCCTGCTGACTCCAGCCCCTCCCTCAGGTCACTGTTCACCACTGCTGACCCGGGCTTTTCCACAGGACCCCTTACCCTGCTGCTCCCCAGCAACTCCCTCAGGTCCGTGTTCAACCCTGCTGGCCCCCAGCACCTCTCTCAGGACCCTGTTCCCCCTGTTTGGCCCCAGCCCCTCCCTCAGGTCCCTGTTCCCCTGCTGGCATGCAGCCCTTCCCTTAGGTCCCCGTACCCTGCTGGCACCCAGCTTCTCTCTCAGGTTCCCATACCCTGCTGGCCCCCAGTCCCTCCTTCAGGTTGCTGTACCCTGCTGGAGCCAGGCCCCTCTCTCAGGTCACTGTCCCCCTGCTGGCCCCCAGCCACTCCCTCAGTCCTTGTTCCCTTGCTGACCGACGGCTCCTAACTTAGGTCCTTGTTCCCGCTGGGCCCCAGCCCTTTCTTTAGGTCCCTGTTCAACACTGATGGCCCCAGGCCCCTCCCTCAGGACACCGTACCCTACTATCCCCCAGCCCCTCAGTCAGGTCCCTGTTCCTTGCTGGCCCCCGGCTCCTCCCATACGTCCCCTTTCACTCCTGCTGGCCCACGGACCATCCATCAGGTCCCTTTTCACCCTTGCTGGCCTCCAGCCCCTCCCTCAGGTCCCTGTTACCCTGATGGCCCCTAACCCCTCCCTCGGGTCCCTGTTCACCCCCGCTGGCCCCCAGAACCTCACTCAGGTACCTGTTTCCTGATGCCCCCAGCAACTCCCTCAGGTCCCTGTACCCTGCTGCCCCCGGCCCCTCCCTAAGGTCACTGTTCCACTGCTGGCTCCTGGCCCCTCCCTCAGTTCCCTGTACCCTGCTGTCCCCCAGCCCCTCTCTTAGGTCCCCGCACCCTGCTGTCCCCCAGCAACTCTCTCTCTAGTCCCAGTACCCTGCTGACCCGCAGCGCTTCCCTCAGGTCCCTATTCACCCCTGCTGGCCCCCAGCCCCTCTCTGGACCCTGTACCATTCTGCCCCTAGCCCCTCCCTCAGGATCCCTTACCCTGCTAGCCCCCAGCTCCTCAGTCAGGTCCCTGTCCCTTGCTGGCCACCGGCTCCTCCCTCAGGTCCCTGTTTACCCCTGCTGGCCCCCGGACCCTCCATCAGGTCTCTGTTTCCCTGGTGGTGCCCAGCCCATCCATCCGGTCGCTGTTCCCCTGCTGTCCCACGGCCCCTCTCTTAGGTACTGTTCAACCCTGCTGGCACCGACCCCTCCGTCAGGTCCCTGTTCCCCTGCTGGCCCCTGGCCCCTCCCTCAAGTCCCTGTTCACCCATGTTTGCCAGGGTCCCTCCGTCAGGTCCCTTTTCAACTGCTGGCCCCCAGAACCTCACTCAGGTCCCTGTACCCTGCTGGCCCTCAGCACTTCCCTCTGGTCCCTTTTCACCCCTGCTGGCCCTCAGCCCTTCGCTCAGGTCCCCGTATTCTGCTGGCCCCCAGCCCTTCCCTCAGGTCCCTGTTCCCCTGCTGGCCCCCAGCCCGTCCCTCAGGTCCCTGTTCAACTGCTGGTACAAAGCCCGTCCCTCAGGTCCCTGTACCCTGCTGGCCCCCAGCAACTCCCTCCGGTCCCTGTACCCTGCTGCCCCCGGCCCCACCTTCAGGTCACTGTTCCCCTGCTGGCCCCTGGCCCCTCCCTCAGCTCCCCATACCCTGATCTCCCCCAGCCCTTCTCTCAGGTCCTCGTACCCTGTTGAACTACAGCCCTTCTCTGCAGTCTCTATTCATCCCTGCTGGCCCCCAGCCCCTCTCTGGACCCTGGACCCTGCTGCCCCTAGCCCCTCCCTCAAGTCCCTGTTCCCTTGCTGGCCCCCAGCCCCTCCCTCAGGTCCCCATACTTTGCTGCCCCCAGCATCTCTCTCAGGTCCCAATACCCTGCGGGCCTGCAGCCCCTCCCTCAGGTTCCTGTTCATCCCTGTTGTCCCCTGGCCCCTCCCTCAGATCCCCATACCCTAGTGGTCCCCGGCCCATCTATCAGGTCCCCGTATCCTGCTGGCCCCCAGATCCTTTCTCAGTTCTCCGTACCCTGCTGGCCCCCAGCACCTCCCTCTGTTCCCCGTACCCTGCTGTCCCCAGCACCTCCCTCAGGTCCCTGTTCCCCTGCTGACCGACAGCTCCTAACTTAGGTCCTTGTTCCTGCTGGCCCCCAGCCCTTTCTTTAGGTCCCTGTTCACCCCTGATTGCCCCCGGCCCCTCGCTCAGGACCCCGTACCCTGCTAGCCCCCAGCCCCTCCCTCAGGTCCCCATACTTTGCTACCCTCAGCATCTCTCTCAGGTCCCCGTACCCTGCTGGCCTGCAGCTCTTCCCTCAGTTCCCTGCTCTCCCCTATTGGTCCCTGGCCCCTCCCTCAGGTTACTGTACCCTCCTGGTCCCGGCCCATCTCTCAGTTCCCCGTACCCTGCTGGCCCCCAGCCCCTCCTTCAGGTCACTTTACCCTGCTGGCCCCCAGACCCTCTCTCAGGTCACTGTCCCCCTGCTGCCCCTAGCCCCTCCCTCAGGTCCCTGTTCACACCTGCTGGCCGCCAAGTCCCTCCCTCAGGTCACTTTCCCTGCTGGCCTGCAGTCCTTCCCTTCGGTCCCCGTACACTGCTGGCACCCAGCACCTCTCTCAGGTCTCCATCCCCTGCTGGCCCCCAGCCCCTCCTTCAGGTCGCTGTACCCTGCTTTCCCCCAGCCCCTCCATCAAGTCCCTGTTTCCCTGCTGGCCCCCAGCCATTCCCTTAGGTCCCTGTACCCTGCTGGCACCCAGCACCTCTCTCAGGTCCCCATAACCTGCTGGCCCCTGCCCCTCCTTCAGGTCGCTGTACCCTGCTGGCCACCTGCCCCTCTCTGGTCACTGTTCCCCTGCCTGCCCCCAGCCCCTCCCTCAGCTCCCTGTGCAAACCTGCTGGCCTCTGGCCCTTCCCTCAAGTCCTTGTTCATCCCTGCTTCCACAGCCACTCCCTCTGCTCCTTGTTCCTGCTGGCCACCAGCCCCTCCCTCAGGTCCCTGTTCATTGTTGGCCCCCAGCCCCTTCCTCGGGTCCCTGTTCCCCCTGCTGGCCCAACGTCCCCCGCTCCGGTCCCTGTTCACCCTTTCTGGCCCCCAGCACCTCCCTCAGGTCCCCGTACCCTGCTGGCCCCCAGCACCTCCGCAGGTCCCTGTCCTCCTGCTGTCTCATGGCCGCTCCCTCAAGTCCCTGTTCCCCCTGCTGGCCCAACACCCCCCCTCCGGTCCCTGTTCACCCCTTCTGGCCCCCAGAACCTCCCTCAGGTCCCCGTACCCTGTTGGCTCCCAGCATCTCCCTCAGGTCCCCGTACCCTGATGGCCCACGGCACCTCTCTCAAGTCCCTGTTCACCCCTGTTGGCCCCAGCACCACCCTCAGCTCCTTGCTCCTTCTGGCCCCCAGCCCCTCTCTCAGGTCCCTGTTCACCCCTGTTGGACCCGGCCCCTCCCTCAGGACCCTGTTCCCCTGCTGGCCCCCAGGCCCTCCCTTAGGTCCCTGTTCCTCTGCTGGACCCCGGCCGCTCGCTCAGGTCCCCTTACCGACTTGTGCCCAGCCCCTCCCTCTGTTCCGCATACCCTGCAGGCCCGCGGCCCCTCCTTCATGTCCCTGTTCAACCCTGCTGGCCGCAAACCCTCCCCCAGGTACCCGTACCCTGCTGGTCCACGGCCCTTCCCTCTGGTCCCTGTTCCCCTGCAGTCCCCCAGCCCCTCCCTCAGCTCCCTGTTCCCCTGCTGTCCCCCAGCCCTTCCCAAAGGTCCCTGTTCACCCCCACTGGTCCCCGGCCCCTAATTCAGAACCCTGTACCATGCTGGCCCTAGCCCCTCCCTCAGGACCACATTCCCGGATGGCCCCAGCACCTCCTTCAGGTCCCTGTTCACCCTTGCTGACCCCTGGCCCCTCCCTCACATCCCTGTTCCCTGCTGGTGCCCAGCCCCTCCCTCAAGTCCCTGTTCCCCTGCTGGCCCAAGGTCCATCCCACAGAATCCTGTTCCCCTGCTGGCCCTGGACCCCTCACTCAGGTCCCTGTTCCCCTGCTTGGCCCCAGCCCCTCCTTCAGGTCCCTGTTCCCCTGCTGGCCCCCAGCCCCTCCCTCAGGTCCGTGTTCACCCCTGCTGGCCCCCACCACCTCCCTCTGGTGCCCGTACTCTGCTGGCCCCCAGCACTTGTCTCTGGTCCCTGATCACACCTGTTAGGCCCCAGCCGCTCCCTCAGGTCCCTATTCCCCTGCTGGCCCCCAGCCCCTCTCTCAGGTCCTTGTTCCTGCTGGCCCCCAGCCACTCTCTCAGGTCCTTGTTCCTGCTGGCCCCCAGCCACTCTCTCAGTTCCCTGTTCACCCCTGATGACCCGCGGCTGCTCCCTCAGGACCCTGTACCCTGCTGGCTCCCAGCAGCTCCCTCAAGTCCCCGTACCCTACTGGCCCCCAGCCCCTCCCTCAGTCACTGTTCCCGTGCTGGCCCCCAGCCGCTCCCTCAGGTCCCCGTACCCTGCTGTCCCCAGCACCTCACTCAGGTGCCCGTACCCTGCTGGCCCGAAGCACCTCTCTCAGGTCCCCATACCCTGTTGACTCCCAGCCCTTCCCTCAGGTCCCGGTTCACCACTGCTGGCCCCCAGCCCCTCCCTCAGGACCCTGTACCCTTCTGGCCCCCAGCCCCTCCCTCAGGTCCCTGTTCCCTGCTGACTCCAGCCCCTCCCTCAGGTCCCTGTTCACCACTGCTGACCCCGGCCCCTCCCTCAGGACCCCTAACCCTGCTGGTCCCATTACCTCCCTCAGGTCCGTGTTCAACCCTGTGACCCCAGCACCTCTATCAGGACCCTGTTCCACCTGTTTGGCCCCAGCCCCTCCCTGAGGTCCCTGTTCCCCTGCAGGACCCCAGCCCTTCCCTCAGTTCCCTGTTCCCCTGCTGGCCTGAAGCCCTTCCCTTAGGTTCCCGTATCCTGCTGGCACCTAGCCCCTCTCTCAGGTCCCCATACCCTGCTGGCCCCCAGTCCCTCCTTCAGGTCGCTGTACCCTGCTGGCCCCTGGCCCCTCTCTCAGGTCACTGTCCCCCTGCTGCCCCCAGCCCCTCCCTCATATCCCTTTTCACCCCTGCTGGCCTCCAGCCCCACCCTCAGGTCCCTGTTACCCTGATAGCCCCCAAACCCTCCCTCGGGTCCATGTTCAACTACGCTAGCCCCCGGCCCCTCCCTAAGGTCCCTGATCAACTGCTGGTCCCCAGAACCTCACTCAGGTCCCTGTACCCTGCTGGCCCCCAGCAACTCCCTTATGTCCATGTACCCTGCTACCCCCGGCCCCTCCTTCAGGTCACTGTTCCCCAGCTGGCCCCTGGCCCCTACCTCAGGTCCCCATACCCTGCTTTCCCCCAGCCCCTCTCTCAGGTCCCCGTAGCCTGCTGTCCCATAGCAACACTCTCAGGTTGCAGTACCCTGCTGGCCCTCGGCCCCTCCATCAGGTCCCTGTTCACCGATGTTTGCCCCCGGTCCCTCCGTCAGGTCCCTTTCCAACTGCTGGCCCCCAGATCCTCACTCAGGTCCCTGTACCCTGCTGGCCGCCAGCCCCTCCCTCAGGTCCCTGATCACCCCTGCTGGCCCCCATCCCCTCCCTCACGTCCTTGTTCCCCTGCTGGCCACCAGGCCCTCCCTCAGGTCCCCGTACCCTGCTGTCCCCAGCCCCTCCCTCAGGTCCCTCTTCACCACTGCTGGCCTCCAGCCCCTCCCTCAGGTCCCTGTTAAACTGATGGCCCCCAAACCCTTCTTCAGGTCCCTGTTCACCCATGCTGGCCCCCGGTCCCTCCTTCAGGTTCCTGTTTCACTGCTGGCCCCCAGAACCTCACTCAGGTACCTGTACCCTGCTGCCCCCAGCAAATCCCTCAGGTCCCTATTCCCATGCTGGCCCCTGGCCCTTCCCTCAGGTCCCCGTACCCTGCTGTCCCCCAGCCCCTCTCTCAGGTCCCCATACCCTGCTGTCCCATAGCAACACTCTCAGGTCCCAGTACCCTGCTGGCCCGCAGCCCTTCCCTCAGGTCCCTATTCATCCCTGCTGGACCCCAGCCCCTCTCTGGACCCTGTACCCTTCTGCCCCTAGCCACTCCCTCAAGTCCCTGTTCACCCCTGCTGGCCCCCAGCCCCTCATTCAGGTCCCTGTCCCCCTGCTGGCCCACAGCCCCTCCATCAGGTCCCTGTTCCCCTGCTGACAGCAAGCCCCTCCCTCTTTTCCCTGTTTACCTCTGCTGGCCCGCAGCCCCTCATTCAGGTCCCTGTTCCCCTGCTGGCCCACGGCACCTCCCTCAGGTCCCTTTTCCCTGCTGGCCCCCAGCCCCTCCCTCAGGTCCCTGTTCACCCCTGCTGGCCCCCAGCACCTCCCTCAGTTTCCCTTATCCTGCTGGGCCCCAGCACCTCCCTAGGTCCCCGTACCCTGCTGGCCTAAAGCACCTCTCTCAGGTCCCTGTTCACCCCTGCTGGCCCCCAGCCCTTCCCTCAGGTCCCTGTTCACACCTGCTGGCCCCCAGCCCTTCCCTCAGGTCCCTGTTCCCCTGCTGGCCCCCGGCTCCTCCCTCAGGTTCCTATTCACCCCTGCTGGCCCCCGGATTCTCCATCAGCTCCCAGTTTCACTGGTGGTGCCCATCCCCTCCCTATGGTCCCTGTTCACCCCTGCTGGCCTCCAGCCCCTCCCTCAGGTCCCTGTTTCCCTGCTGACACCAAGCCCCTCCCTCTTTTCCCTGTTCACCCCTGCTGGCCCACAGCCCCTCATTCAGGTCCCTGTTCCCCTGCTGCACCCAGCCCTTCCCTCAGGTCACTGTTCCCTGCTCGCCCCCGGCCCCTCTCTTTCCCTTGCTGTCCTTCAGCCTCTCCCTCAGATCCCCATACCCTGTTGGCCCTCAACACCTCCCTCAGGTCCCCGTACCCTGCTGACCCCCAGCACCTCTCTCAGGCCCCTGTTCAACCTTGCTGGCCCCCGGCAACTCCCTCAGGTCCCTATTCCCCTGCTAGCACCCAGCCCCTCCCTCAGGTCCCTGTTCACCCATGTTTGCCTCCGGTCCCTCCGTCAGGTCCCTTTTCAACTGCTGGCCCCCAGATCCTCACTCAAGTCCCTGTACCCTGCTGGCCCCCAGCCCCTCCCTCAGGTCCCCGTACCCTGCTGGCCCCCGGCTCCTCCCTCAGGTTCCTATTCACCCCTGCTGGCCCCCGGATTCTCCATCAGCTCCCAGTTTCACTGGTGGTGCCCATCCCCTCCCTATGGTCCCTGTTCACCCTGCTGGCCTCCAGCCCCTCCCTCAGGTCCCTGTTCCCCTGCTGACACCAAGCCCCTCCCTCTTTTCCCTGTTCACCCCTGCTGGCCCACAGCAACTCCCTTATGTCCATGTACCCTGCTACCCCCGGCCCCTCCTTCAGGTCACTGTTCCCCAGCTGGCCCCTGGCCCCTACCTCAGGTCCCCATACCCTGCTTTCCCCCAGCCCCTCTCTCAGGTCCCCGTAGCCTGCTGTCCCATAGCAACACTCTCAGGTTGCAGTACCCTGCTGGCCCTCGGCCCCTCCATCAGGTCCCTGTTCACCGATGTTTGCCCCCGGTCCCTCCGTCAGGTCCCTTTCCAACTGCTGGCCCCCAGATCCTCACTCAGGTCCCTGTACCCTGCTGGCCGCCAGCCCCTCCCTCAGGTCCCTTTTCAACTGCTGGCCCCCATCCCCTCCCTCACGTCCTTGTTCCCCTGCTGGCCACCAGGCCCTCCCTCAGGTCCCCGTACCCTGCTGGCCCCGGTCCTCCCTCAGATCCCTGTACCCCTGCTGGCCCCCAACCCCTCAGTCAGGTCCCTGTTAACACCTGCTGGCCCCCAGCTCCTCCCTCAGGTCCCTGTTCCCCCTTGCTTGTCCACCCCCTCCCTCAGGTCCTGTTTCCTTGTTGGCCCCCAGCCGGTCCATCAGCTCCCTGTTCACCCCTGCTGGCCCCTGGCCCCTCCCTCAGGTCCACATACCCTGCTGGCCCCTGGACCCTCTCTCAGGTCCCTGTTCCTCTGCTGGCCCCCAGCCCCTCCCTCAGGTCCCCGTACCCTGCTGGCCCCGGTCCTCCCTCAGATCCCCGTACCCCTGCTGGCCCCCAACCCCTCAGTCAGGTCCCTGTTAACACCTGCTGGCCCCCAGCTCCTCCCTCAGGTCCCTGTTCCCCCTTGCTTGTCCACCCCCTCCCTCAGGTCCTGTTTCCTTGCTGGCCCCCAGCCGGTCCATCAGCTCCCTGTTCACCCCTGCTGGCCCCTGGCCCCTCCCTCAGGTCCACATACCCTGCTGGCCCCTGGACCCTCTCTCAGGTCCCTGTTCCTCTGCTGGCCCCCAGCCCCTCCCTCAGTTCCCTGTTCACTCCTACTGGCCCCCAGAACCTCACTCAGGTACCTGTACCCTGCTGCCCCCAGCAAATCCCTCAGGTCCCTATTCCCATGCTGGCCCCTGGCCCTTCCCTCAGGTCCCCGTACCCTGCTGTCCCCCAGCCCCTCTCTCAGGTCCCCATACCCTGCTGTCCCATAGCAACACTCTCAGGTCCCAGTACCCTGCTGGCCCGCAGCCCTTCCCTCAGGTCCCTATTCATCCCTGCTGGACCCCAGCCCCTCTCTGGACCCTGTACCCTTCTGCCCCTAGCCACTCCCTCAAGTCCCTGTTCACCCCTGCTGGCCCCCAGCCCCTCATTCAGGTCCCTGTCCCCCTGCTGGCCCACAGCCCCTCCATCAGGTCCCTGTTCCCCTGCTGACAGCAAGCCCCTCCCTCTTTTCCCTGTTTACCTCTGCTGGCCCGCAGCCCCTCATTCAGGTCCCTGTTCCCCTGCTGGCCCACGGCACCTCCCTCAGGTCCCTTTTCCCTGCTGGCCCCCAGCCCCTCCCTCAGGTCCCTGTTCACCCCTGCTGGCCCCCAGCACCTCCCTCAGTTTCCCTTATCCTGCTGGGCCCCAGCACCTCCCTAGGTCCCCGTACCCTGCTGGCCTAAAGCACCTCTCTCAGGTCCCTGTTCACCCCTGCTGGCCCCCAGCCCTTCCCTCAGGTCCCTGTTCACACCTGCTGGCCCCCAGCCCTTCCCTCAGGTCCCTGTTCCCCTGCTGGCCCCCGGCTCCTCCCTCAGGTTCCTATTCACCCCTGCTGGCCCCCGGATTCTCCATCAGCTCCCAGTTTCACTGGTGGTGCCCATCCCCTCCCTATGGTCCCTGTTCACCCCTGCTGGCCTCCAGCCCCTCCCTCAGGTCCCTGTTTCCCTGCTGACACCAAGCCCCTCCCTCTTTTCCCTGTTCACCCCTGCTGGCCCACAGCCCCTCATTCAGGTCCCTGTTCCCCTGCTGCACCCAGCCCTTCCCTCAGGTCACTGTTCCCTGCTCGCCCCCGGCCCCTCTCTTTCCCTTGCTGTCCTTCAGCCTCTCCCTCAGATCCCCATACCCTGTTGGCCCTCAACACCTCCCTCAGGTCCCCGTACCCTGCTGACCCCCAGCACCTCTCTCAGGCCCCTGTTCAACCTTGCTGGCCCCCGGCAACTCCCTCAGGTCCCTATTCCCCTGCTAGCACCCAGCCCCTCCCTCAGGTCCCTGTTCACCCATGTTTGCCTCCGGTCCCTCCGTCAGGTCCCTTTTCAACTGCTGGCCCCCAGATCCTCACTCAAGTCCCTGTACCCTGCTGGCCCCCAGCCCCTCCCTCAGGTCCCCGTACCCTGCTGGCCCCCGGCTCCTCCCTCAGGTTCCTATTCACCCCTGCTGGCCCCCGGATTCTCCATCAGCTCCCAGTTTCACTGGTGGTGCCCATCCCCTCCCTATGGTCCCTGTTCACCCCTGCTGGCCTCCAGCCCCTCCCTCAGGTCCCTGTTCCCCTGCTGACACCAAGCCCCTCCCTCTTTTCCCTGTTCACCCCTGCTGGCCCACAGCAACTCCCTTATGTCCATGTACCCTGCTACCCCCGGCCCCTCCTTCAGGTCACTGTTCCCCAGCTGGCCCCTGGCCCCTACCTCAGGTCCCCATACCCTGCTTTCCCCCAGCCCCTCTCTCAGGTCCCCGTAGCCTGCTGTCCCATAGCAACACTCTCAGGTTGCAGTACCCTGCTGGCCCTCGGCCCCTCCATCAGGTCCCTGTTCACCGATGTTTGCCCCCGGTCCCTCCGTCAGGTCCCTTTCCAACTGCTGGCCCCCAGATCCTCACTCAGGTCCCTGTACCCTGCTGGCCGCCAGCCCCTCCCTCAGGTCCCTTTTCAACTGCTGGCCCCCAGATCCTCACTCAAGTCCCTGTACCCTGCTGGCCCCCAGCCCCTCCCTCAGGTCCCCGTACCCTGCTGGCCCCGGTCCTCCCTCAGATCCCTGTACCCCTGCTGGCCCCCAACCCCTCAGTCAGGTCCCTGTTAACACCTGCTGGCCCCCAGCTCCTCCCTCAGGTCCCTGTTCCCCCTTGCTTGTCCACCCCCTCCCTCAGGTCCTGTTTCCTTGTTGGCCCCCAGCCGGTCCATCAGCTCCCTGTTCACCCCTGCTGGCCCCTGGCCCCTCCCTCAGGTCCACATACCCTGCTGGCCCCTGGACCCTCTCTCAGGTCCCTGTTCCTCTGCTGGCCCCCAGCCCCTCCCTCAGGTCCCCGTACCCTGCTGGCCCCGGTCCTCCCTCAGATCCCCGTACCCCTGCTGGCCCCCAACCCCTCAGTCAGGTCCCTGTTAACACCTGCTGGCCCCCAGCTCCTCCCTCAGGTCCCTGTTCCCCCTTGCTTGTCCACCCCCTCCCTCAGGTCCTGTTTCCTTGCTGGCCCCCAGCCGGTCCATCAGCTCCCTGTTCACCCCTGCTGGCCCCTGGCCCCTCCCTCAGGTCCACATACCCTGCTGGCCCCTGGACCCTCTCTCAGGTCCCTGTTCCTCTGCTGGCCCCCAGCCCCTCCCTCAGTTCCCTGTTCACTCCTACTGGCCCCCAGAACCTCACTCAGGTACCTGTACCCTGCTGCCCCCAGCAAATCCCTCAGGTCCCTATTCCCATGCTGGCCCCTGGCCCTTCCCTCAGGTCCCCGTACCCTGCTGTCCCCCAGCCCCTCTCTCAGGTCCCCATACCCTGCTGTCCCATAGCAACACTCTCAGGTCCCAGTACCCTGCTGGCCCGCAGCCCTTCCTTCAGGTCCCTATTCATCCCTGCTGGACCCCAGCCCCTCTCTGGACCCTGTACCCTTCTCCCCCTAGCAACTCCCTCAAGTCCCTGTTCACCCCTGCTGGCCCCCAGCCCCTCATTCAGGTCCCTGTCCCCCTGCTGGCCCACAGCCCCTCCATCAGGTCCCTGTTCCCCTGCTGACAGCAAGCCCCTCCCTCTTTTCCCTGTTCACCCCTGCTGGCCCGCAGCCCCTCATTCAGGTCCCTGTTCCCCTGCTGGCCCCCAGCCCCTCCCTCAGGTCCCTGTTCACCCCTGCTGGCCCCCAGCACCTCCCTCAGTTTCCCGTACCCTGCTGGCCTAAAGCACCTCTCTCAGGTCCCTGTTCACCCCTGCTGGCCCAAAGCACCTCTCTCAGGTCCCTGTTCACCCCTGCTGGCCCCCAGCCCTTCCCTCAGGTCCCTGTTCACACCTGCTGGCCCCCAGCCCTTCCCTCAGGTCCCTGTTCCCCTGCTGGCCCTCGGCTCCTCCCTCAGGTTCCTATTCACCCCTGCTGGCCCCCGGATTCTCCATCAGCTCCCAGTTTCACTGGTGGTGCCCATCCCCTCCCTATGGTCCCTGTTCACCCCTGCTGGCCTCCAGCCCCTCCCTCAGGTCCCTGTTTCCCTGCTGACACCAAGCCCCTCCCTCTTTTCCCTGTTCACCCCTGCTGGCCCACAGCCCCTCATTCAGGTCCCTGTTCCCCTGCTGGCCCCCAGCCCTTCCCTCAGGTCACTGTACCCTGCTGGCCCCCAGCCCCTCCCTCAGGTCCCTGTTCCCCTGCTGGCCCCCAGCCCCTCCCTCTGGTTCCTATTCACCCCTGCTTGCCCCCGGATCCTCCATCAGCTCCCAGTTCCCCTGGTGGTACCCAGCCCCTCCCTATGGTCCCTTTTCCCCTGCTGTCTCACGGCCCCTCCCTTAGGTCACTGTTCACACCTGCTGGCCCCTGGCCCCTCCCTCAGGTCCCTGTTCCCCTGCTGGCCCCCAGCCCCTTCCTGAGGTCCCTGTTCCCCTCCAGACCCGCAGAGCCTCCCTCAGTTCCCCGTACCAAGCTGGCCCTCAGCCCCTCCATAATATTCCTGATAACCCTGATGGCCCCTGTCCCCTAACTCAGGTCCCTGTTCACCCCTGCTGACCTACAGCCTCTCTCTCAGGTCCCTATACCCTACTGGCCCCCAGCCCCTCCCTCAGATTCCTCTTCACCGCTGCTGGCCCCCAGCCCCTCTCTCAGTTCAGTGTTCACCAATCCTGGCCCCTGGCCCCACCCTCAGGTCCCTGTTCCCCTGCTGTCCCCTGGCCCCTCCATCAGGTCCCTGTTCACCCCTGCTGGCCACGGCCCCTCCCTCAGGTCCCTGTTCCCCTGCTGGCCACCGGCCCCTTCCTCAGGACCTTGTTCTCCTGCTGGCTCCGGACCCCTCACTCAGGACCCTGTTACCCAGCTGGCCACCGGCCCCTTACTCAGATCCCTGTTCCCCTGCTGGCACCCGGCCCCTCCCACAGGTCCCTGTTACCCTGCTGGCACTCAGCACCTCCCTCAGTTCCCTGTTCCCTTGCAGGCCACCAGGCCCTCCCTCAGGTTCCTGTACCCTGTTGGTCCCCAGCCCCTTCCTCAGGTCCCTGTTCACCCCTGCTAGCCTCCAGCCCCTCTGTGGACCCTGTACCCTGCTGCCCCTAGCCCCTCCCTCAAGTCCCTGTTCCCCTGCTGGCCCCCAGCTCCTTTCTCAGTTCCCTGTACCCTGCTGGCCCCCAGCACCTCCCTCAGTTCCCCGTACCCTGCTGGCCCCCAGCACCTCTCTCAGGTCCCTGTTCACCAATCCGGGTCCCTGGCCCCTCCTTTGGGACCCCGTACCCTGCTGGCCCTCAGCCACTCCCTCAGGTCTCTGTTCCCCTGTTGACCGACGGCTCCTAACTTAGGTCCTTGTTCCTGCTGCTCCCAGCCCTTTCATCAGGTCCCTGTTCACCCCTGATGACCCGGGCCCCTCCCTCAGGACCCCATACCCTGCTAGCCCCCAGCCCCTCAGCAGGTCCCTGTTACCTGCTGGTCCCCGACTCCTCCCTCAGGTTTTTTTTTTTTTAATTTTTGACAGGCAGAGTGGACAGTGAGAGAGAGACAGAGAGAAAGGTCTTCCTTTTGCTGTTGGTTCACCCTCCAATGGCCGCCGCGGTATCGCGCTGTGGCCGGCGCACCGCGCTGTTCCGATGGCAGGAGCCAGGTGCTTATCCTGGTCTCCAATGGGGTGCAGAGCCCAAGCACTTGGGCCATCCTCCACTGCACTCCCTGGCCACAGCAGAGAGCTGGCCTGGAAGAGGGGCTACCGGGACAGGATTGGTGCCCCAATCGGGACTAGAACCCGGTGTGCCGGCGCCGCAAGGCGGAGGATTAGCCTGTTGAGCCACGGCGCCGGCCCCTCCCTCATGTTTCTATTCACCCCTGCTGGCCCCCAGACCCTCCATCAGGTCCCTGTTCCCCTGGTGGTGCAAAGCACCTCCCTCCGGTCCCTGTACCCTGCTGTCCTTAATCCCCTCCCTCAGGTCCCTGTTCCCCTGTTGGCCACCAGCCCTTCCCTTAGGTCACTGTTCCCTGCTGGCCCCGGCCCCTCCCTCAGGACCCCGTTCCCTGCTGGCCTTCAGCCTCTCCCTCAGATCCCCAAACCCTGATGGCCCTCAACATCTCTATCAGGTCCCTGTACCCTGCTGGCCCCCGGCACCTCCCTCAGGTCCCTTTTCCCCTGCTAGCACCCAGCCCCTCCCTCAGGTCCCTGTTACCCCTGCTGGCCCACGGCCTCCTCTCAGCTCCCTGTTCACACCTGCTGGCCCCCAGCCCCTCCCTCACATGGGTATCAGGTTCCAGGTACTTGAGCCATCACCTGCTGCCTCCAAAGGTCTGCATTGACAGGAAGCTGGAATTGGGAGCTTGGGCTGGGAATTGAACCCAAGCATTCTGATATGGGATGCGGGTGGCCCAAGCCGTGTCGCAACCAATTCACCAAATAGCCACCCTCCATATTAGCTTTTTTAAAAAATTTATTTATTTATTTATATTTTGAAAGTCAGAGGTACGCAAAGAGAAAAGGACAGGCAGAGAGAGAAAGAGAAAGAGAGAGAGAGATAGAGGTAGAGGTAGAGAGAGGGCTCCTATCTGCTGGTTCAATCCCCAGTTGGCTACAATGGCTGGAGCTGCACTGATCTGACCCAGACCAGCTTTGGCTGGAATTTTGCTGTGAAGTCCTCTGTGTAATGTGGTCAGTGACATCACCAAAGGTTGTGCTGGCTGCACAGCCTTTGCCTTAGTTTATGTTGCCTTGGTGATTTAGGAGCCTAGTGTGCCAAGCAGGTCGGGTTTTGTGGCTATGACACAGTTACTGTAGCTGGGTTAACAGAAACACCCTGCAGAAAGTACCTTCAGATTCAGACTCCTGGTGCCCTGCTTGTCCACCATTCATTTCATGTGATGTTGATGTTCCTGAAGGGGTGGGGAGGGGTCACAGCCACCCAGCCGAGCCTGGACTTGGCACTTAGCTTTTCAGACGAGGTGTTTCCCCGGAGGTTACTGTCACAAACACAGCACTGACCTGTGGTGTCAAGTGATCATGTGTGGAAGTGGGAGCAGGAGCAGGAGGAGGAAGGAGCCAGCGCTGGTCAGGGCAGCTTTTTCTCGGTGTGTGTGAGCAGTGCCAATAAGCTGTCAAAAAATTATGTTTTAAAATATACAGCCGGCCAGCACCACGGCTCACTAGGCTAATTCTCTGCCTGCAGTGCCGGCACGCAGGGTTCTAGTCCTGATTGGGGCACTGGTTCTGTCCTGGTTGCTCCTCTTCCAGTCCAGCTCCCTGTTGTGTGCCAGTAAGATAGTGGAGGATGGCCCAAGTCTTTGGGCCCTGCACCCATACGGGAGACCAGGAGGAAACACCTGGCTCCTGGTTTCAGATCGGCGCAGCGCGCCAGACGCAGCACGCCAGCTGTAGCGGCCACTTGGGGGTGAACCAATGGAAAAGGAAGACCTCTCTCTCTGTCTCTCTCACTGTCTAAATCTGCCTGTCAAAATAAAAATACGGCCCACAGTCTTCAATTCACTTTCACCAAGACGCTCAAGCAGCTCAGAGGGAGCACAATTGATTCTGCTTTGACAGGTCCTGATGTATGCTAAGCAGTAACCATCTCCATCCTGTGCTGGGTCAATACAAGTTCACCTGAATTTGCAACATAAGTGGAAGCCTATGTGGGGCTGGGTTGAGCTAATTTCCTCTCCTGCTCTGTCCACTGGTGTTGCCTCTTCTCCCATTTCTCATCTCCTTTTTACCATTCGCCATTCCTGTTTCCTTCTCTTTTTCTCAGCAACTTTCCAGCTTTCTCCTTTCAATTTTACCTACTGTATACTTAAGGGGGAAAAAGTATGCAGTCCCTATTGCGTGTTTTTTCCTTTTCTGGCACTGCCTTATTTAATTGTCATGCTGTTGTTAGGAAGAAGGTGGGATTGTGTACATTTTATAGCTGGGAAAATGAAGCTGTCAGTGATGAAGCATGTGCCTAGAGTATTTCAGTTAGAATGAAGGTACTTCAATGAATTCCTAGAAAATGGAATTCAAAGATAACTTGATTTTGTTGCAAAATTCTTTGAATTCCACAACGTAGTTTTTTTTTTAATAATAGACATTTTCATGAAGTTTTTTCAACCTCTCACGTAGGTATCCATGTCAAAATTTTTTATACCAAAATCAATTTTTTCGGAGCAGGCATTTGGTGCAACAGTTAGGTCACTTCCTGGGACACCCGCATCCTTTTTGGAGGGCTGGACATAGACCTTGCTGATTTTTTCAGAAGTCTATGCTTTTTCCATCACATCCATGACAATGAGCTCTGGCAGGACATCATGCTTTGGTGCCACTCCCAGACATGCATGTTCAGTTCCTCTGTGGAGGAGCTAGGGGCAACTGCGACCCGATACTCTGTTTTCTCATTATCCCCAGTTTGTCTTAACCCGTGAGCAAGAGCACATGTTTAGGAAAGTAAGAGGACAGCTCTTATGGCAGATGGATTTCTGCTCCCATGCCTTCCGAGGGGAAGGACTCACCCTTCCGGAAGTCAGAGGCACAAGGCAGCACTGGTGTATCTCTGTGTTTGTGGTGCAGGTGGGCAAGTGGGAGAACCAGACCCTGAGCCCAAGGCCCACGGTGTGGCCCCGGTACAAGTCCTTCTCTGACCGTGAGCCGGATCACAACCACCTGAGCATTGTCACCCTGGAGGAGGCCCCCTTCGTCATCGTGGAAGACATCAACCTGCTGACTGAGGCGTGTGTGCGGAACACGGTGCCATGTTGAAAGTTCATCAAAATCAAGTGAGTGCCAGGGAGGCTGTGGTCTGGACATGCCCACGCCTGTCAAATAGTGCAAGTCATTGATCACAACAGCATCTGTACTACAAAACGTAATACAGAAGACACTGTTGTGATAGCTGTAGTGTTAACAATGGGCTTATGTTTATGATTGCCTGGAGATGCACTAAGTTTACATCCATTAAATTCTCACAGCCATATGGGGTGAGGGCATTTGCCATTTACAATTGATACAGTTGAGTTATGGGCAGGTTGGAGAACACGGCTGAAGCCATCCAGAGGTATGGCTGACTCCAGCTGTGTTCTTACCCATGGTGCTAAGTCAGCATCCTAAAAAGTCTCTCCTTAAAGGATTTTTTTTGGACAGGCAGAGTGGACAATGAGAGAGAGACAGAGACAGAGAGAAAGGTCTTCCTTTGCCGTTGGTTCACCCTCCAATGGCCGCTGTGGCCGGCGCTCTGTGGCCGGCACACCACGCTGATCCGAAGGCAGGAGCCAGGTGCTTCTCCTGGTTTTAAGCATTTTTCTGTCCGTCCCCTCCCTGGCACGTCCCCCCTCCTCTGTATTTCCCAGATCGGGGCTGGACACTGCTTGGGAATGATTTCCTGATGCTGTAGAGGTGGAGTTTGAACCACTGACAGCATGCCAGCATTGCATCCCTGCTGGAAAGTCACAGGTTGGTGGAAGATGGAGGGGACTGTGCAGGGAAGTCGTGGGCTGGAGGAGGATGAAGGGGACACTGCAGGTTTGTTACCAATGGCCGTTCTGATTTCAGTGGGTGTTGGGAGCCAAGCTTGTCCACGTGAAGAAAGCAAGGAGCATAACATCTGTGGGACAACACTCTGTGTGCTTCATTATGGTCCATGATTGTAGTCTCTTCTTCACAGTCGATAGCAGGAGTTTACAGTCTTTGAAAATCAGAAGGCCTAGAGCTGAAAACAAGCAAATGTCCACATCCCAATTTGCTTGACTATGAAGTACATGAGCCAAAAATCCATGACTCCCTATGAAAGAATTGATATTTTTACTGAACACTGTGAACAGCTTATTAGGTTCAAGCTCAAATTTTGTTTTTGTTGTTCCTGTAGGGAGGTGGCAGCTTGTGGCTTTGCCTTTTCTGCTTGAGAACATGAGAAGTTTGCTATGTATAGAGGTGAATTAAAGCCTTTGACTTCCATGGGAGCAATACAAAATTAGAATCCATGAATCCCAACATTAACGTAGGTTAAAGCAATTAAATTTCCTAAATGTAGCATTTTGAACCAGGCTAATTGGTTGCAAAAAGAATTCCTGTTGGTCAACATGACTGTATTTACTTGGTACTGATTTTTCCAGGGAAAAAACTGCCCTTTCTAGCCCCTGGGAGATTCTGGGGTCGTGGAGGCACATATTAGTCTCCAAAACCAGTTTAGGCCTTGAGTCCAGTGGTTATCACATGGAATATATACAAGGGTGGTCTCAGAGTACTCCAGATCTGGGATCATCACTCTGGAGGCTAGAGCTCAAAGTCTACATGGTGATCATGGCTGTAGAAGCAGAGTGGTTGAGGTGAACTCAGGGGCAGCATGACTGTGGTGGTGAGGAAGGTAGGTGGTTGGTGATTCTGGAATAAAGGAGAGCTTCAGGGAAAAGGTGGCATTTTCAACCTACTTCTGCTGCTCAGTTATATTTTCAAGTCTGTCCACATTCGTGTATGTAGCTATAAATAAACCTCTCTAACTCGATTATGAGTGTGTAACAAATTATATATGATATATGTAGTCCATATTAACTGGAGAATTTGATGCAAAAATCCTAATATGAAAAGGCAAAAATCATTTTCTGCCATTAAAAATAGCTGTGCTTCTCATTATTTTTTCATCCAGTTATTTCGTAAACTCATTGGCCTTTACATAGCTGTGATTATTATTTATAGTATTATATGACCTATTTTTTAAACTAAGAGATAGAAATGTACTTTCCTACTATGAAGTTGAGTGTCTTCAAACATTATTTTAGTGCTTAGACGATAGTGCAGTGTGTGATTGTGCTCAAAATGGAAGGTTACAGACGGAGCACCTACATTGTAGCATGTGTGATTCAAGTAGAAGGTAGAGCTACTGGGATGTTCCAGTGTAAGCAAGTTTGTTCCCTGAAGAGGCTGTGGTCTTCCTGCCTGCATCGTCTAAGACTTTCTGCTATCACTGGGGAAGTCCAGCATTTCCTTCCTTACCAAAGACGTTTCTGATTCGTGTGGGTGTTCTTTTCTAGGAGTTGGTCAGGAGAGTACAGCAGGGTGCCTGGTAGAAAACAGTGATGTTGACCCTGGCAGCTCAGAAGATAGGCTTTCCGCTGGCAATATGGTCTCTGTTTTAATGGCGATTTTTCCCCCAGTCCTGGATATTACTCTTGAAAAGTTTGACCTTTTGTGCATCAAACCGTGTTGTTAGGAAGAAAAGATAGTACGAATGAGCCTTCATGTGATAGTCGGGCCTAGTGTGAGAAGTTAATTCTGTAGACTCAGGCATGGGGTAGAACCCCATGATCGTAGGTGTTATCTAGGCACTTTCAGTTCTTCCCTTTGGTTTCAGGTCTCCATACTTAGAGGATGAAGCAAAACCTTACTTTACTTGAGAATTTCTTCTCTTCCATTTTCCAATAAGTTTTTATAACTCAACTTAGATCAGATGGCTAGACTCTGGTTTAATCAAGTTGTATGTGGGGGCCAGTGCCGTGGCTCACTTTGTTAATCCTTCCCCTGCAGCACCGGCATCCCATATGGGTGCCAGTTCTAGTCCCGGGTGCTCCTCTTCCAGTTCAGCTCTCTGCTGTGGCCTGGGAGGCAGTGGAGGATGGCCCAAGTGCTTGGGCCCCTGCAACTTCATGGGAGACCAGGAGGAAGCACCTGGCTCCTGGCTTCGGATCGGCGTAGCTCCGGCCATAGTGGCCATTGCGGTGTGAACCAACAGAAGGAAGACCTTTCTATCTGTCTCTCTCTCACTGCCTAACTCAATCTGTCAAATAAAGAAAAGGAAGTTGAATGTGTTAGAAATGTTTTAAAAATAAGAGTTAGTAACTATTGCCGGTTTAGCAGGGGTACAAATGCTACCTAATTTGGAGAAGCATCATGGAGCTCAATCCAGTAATTGGTATAAAGCATTTAGTGCAGTGCCTAACTGCAGTGTAGTAACAATAAACATTAGCTATTGTGCTAGTAACTGCTATAATTAAAAACACTTTCTCCTCTGGCCACCATAAGCTCAGTGTGTGTCCATGGAAAAGTTACTTCCCTTCTTGAACTTCAACTTTGCAAAGCTAGTAGAAGAGTATAGCTAATGACTAGACAAGTCTTCCAGTGCTAACAGCCCATGGTCTTGGGATTTTCTTTGCAGCAATTCAGCTAACAAGGGGATAAACTTTAAGAAATGCTGCAAGGGGTTCTGCATTGGTATCCTGAAGAAGCTCTCCTGGACGGTCAAGTTTACCTATGCCTTCTACCTGGTGACCAAAGGGAAGCATGACAAAAATATCAACAATATGTGGATTGGAGTGATTGAGGGAAGTAAGTCATCTTTCCACCCCTGGCCTCCCATTCTGACAGGGGCCTGTGGTCATCAGAAGTGTTAGAAAGAACACGTAAAGGTGCCATTCTTTTTATGCCTTACCTCCAGATGGTCTGCCACAAAGCGGTCCTGGCAGTGGGCTCGACAACATCAATGAGGAGCATTCTGAAGTGGTGGAATTCTCCGTGCCCTTTGTGAAGACAGGGATCAGTGTCATGGTTTCAAGAAGCAACGGCAATGTCTCACCTGCTGCTTTTCTAGGTAGGTGAACATCATAGGGAATCCTGCTTCGCTATAAGAAATTATAGTTTCCTGAAAGCATGGGACTGGACCAGACCTTGCTGTTTAGCATGATTTGCCCACATCAGCATGTTACACAGCATGTTGCATTTATATTATCCCAACTCACACTCCCCAACCACCACTCCAGTTCAAAGCTCTCATTAATCCTAAGTTACAAATCTCTGCTGACAACTACTCTCATATATTCAGATACCAGTCTTCACTCTAGAATGCAAATTAATAAATATATGGCTTAGAGCCTTGAAAATATTTAAAAAATTAAACCTGGTTGTCCACAGTAATTTAAATCAGTGCATAAAGCTTTATTCAACATCCATGTACACATCTTGCATCCCATGCTGTGGGATAAATGCCAGTCATTTATTTATTAAATGCAAGAGGGAAAATAATGATGACTGCACAGTTATTTATACCAGTACTCTGATAAACAAAATGGTAGTCTGAAGAATGTACACTGATTTAAAATTAATGGAATCACATTTTAAATGTGGCTGTTCTTTAAGCCAAATAGTTTGCAAAGCAGGAAGATCTCTTGACTCTGTTTTAACATAAGTTTGTTTTCACATTAAAATATTCCCTTTTATGGATTTATATATTTTCTCTTCCTTTAAACTTTTCTTCAGCTCTGTATGTACATATGTGTTGGATACCCCGGCTAGATCAGTGAAAACTCCATGGAAGGTAGCCCAGCCCAGTTCATTTTTCTCTCTCAAAGAAAGTGTTGTGTTGACTTTTCTTTCACATGCATTATTTCCATTAGTGGATGTCTTGTTGACAATCAGGCACTTCAGAGCATTAACTTCCTCTTGGTACTGCTATATGCATGCATTCACCTCAAATTTGTGAAGATTAGAACACACTTTGGAGGAAATCAAATAAGAGAGTGAAGGCAGTTCTACGAAGCTTAATCAAAGACTTGCAGAGAGAGTTAGAAACAAAGAGAGAGAAAAAGAAAGGGAAAGAGAGAGCTCTTCTATTTGTTAATTAACTCCCCAATGGCTGCGATGACCAAACTGAGCCAGTACAAACTCAGGATCCAGGACCTTCTTCCTGGTCTCTCATGTGGTTTCAGTGGTCCAATGACTTGGGGCATCCTCTGCCTCATTCCCAGGCACATTAGGAGGGAGCTGCATGGGGAAAGGAGCAGTTAGGACTCAAATTAGCACCCATATGGATGCCTGCACTTCTTGTCGTGTCTTTAACCTGCTTGAATACAGCACTCTCCCTGACAGTATGGTTTTATTCTTTCATGATTTTGATCTATTTATGTTTATTGTTTTGCAAATGTGGAACCAGCATGGCATTTCTGGGACAAATTCCAATTGAAGGTAATATATGAGCTTTACCATGTGGTTTTGGAGTTTTTTTATTTTGGCTAGAATTTTATTAAGAATGTTTTCATCTATTTCATTAAGGATATATGGTGGCAATTTTCTATGCATTTCATGTCTTTTGTAGTTCCTGGTGTCAAAGGAATGCTGGCCTCATAAAAAGTGTTTGCCAAAATTCAGTGCTATTCAGTATTTTGAAGCAGTTTGAGAAGTGTTGAAGTGCCTTTTGAAATGTTTTATTGAATTCAGTTGTAATGCAAGCAGTTTTCATTGCTGGAGTTTTAATGCCTGGAGTTTGCTGGAAAATTTTTAATTACTGCTTCAATCTCCTTGGCTTTAAAGGGCCTTTTTCAGATGTCTGGGTCTTCTGGTTTTAATCTTAGTAGCTTATATGTATTTGTTATTGAGGAATTTCTCCATTTCTTCCTGTCTTTTTTGCAATTTTTAGCATATGATATTGAATAGCAATTTCTTTTGAAGCCTTGTATTTCAGTGATGTTGGTTATTATGTCTGCTTTTTCATCTGTAATTTCACTTACTGTAGAGTTTTTCTCTTTTGTTATGTTAGTCTTGTTAGAGGATTATCTATTTTTTTTTAATTTTATGTCAGGTATACAAATTTCATGCATTTCTTCTATACAGAGTCAAAACATACTGATACTTCTTCCCATGCTAAAATCCCTCCATCCCGCTCTCACACCCTTCTGCTCATTCCCTCTTTTGTTACCACTCTTAATTCTTAATAATTATCTATTTTCAGTTAACCATATACTCATATGATTAACCATACAATAAGTACAAAACAGTATGAAGAAAAAAAAAACACTGTAGAAAATCATCTATCACAGAATGTCAGTTTCCCTCCTGCCCATTACCCTGTAGGTCTCTATTAGTTACCAACAAATCAGGGTAACAAATGGTATTTGTCCTTTCAGAATGGTTTATTTCACTAAATATACTGGTTTCCAATTATATCCATTTTGTTGCTAAAGACAGCATCTCTGTAATCCCCAATGGGTTGTGTTACCTAGTGTATATAGGCCATGATTTCTTTATCCAGTCATCATTTCATGGACATCAGGGTTGATTCCATATCTTAGCTATTGTGAACTGAGCTGTACTAAACTTGGATGTGCAAACAACCCTTTCAAATCTGCTCATTTCATTTCCTAGGGGTAAATCACCTTGAGATGGATTGCTGAGTCATATAGTAGATTTATTTCCAGTTTTCTGAGGTATCTCTACTTGCTTCCACAATGGCTTCACCAGTTTACATTCCCACGAGCAGTGGATTACGTTCCCATAGTTGTCACATCCTCAGTGGCATTTATTGTTTGTTGATTTCTGTATGTGAGCCATTCTAACTATTGTGCAGTGAAACCTCATTGTCATTTGGATTTGCAGTTCTTTGATGATTTGTGATCTCGAGCACTTTTTCAAGTGTATGTTGGCCATATGAATTCCCTCTCTTGAAAAAATGCCTGTTCAAGTCCTTTTCCCATTTCTAAACTGGATTTTTTGTTTTGTGGTTGTTGAATTTCTTGAATTCTTTATAGATTCTGGATATTAATCTTTTATCAGTTTCATAGTTTGCAAGTATTTTCTCCCATTCTTTCAGTTGCCTTTTCACTTTGCTGAGTGTTTCTTTTGTAGTGCAGAAGCTTCTTGGCCTGATGGAATCATATTTGTCTGTCTCTGCTTTTATTGCTTGTGCTTCTGGGATTTTTTTCCCAAGAAATCTTTGCCTAGGCCAATACCTTTTGGTTCTCCCCAATGCTCTCTAGTAGTTTGAGGAGATTGGGTTTTAGATTTTGTTCCTTGAAGTATTTTTAATTGGTTTTTGTATAAGGTGTAAGGCATGGGTCTTCTTTCATAGTTCTGCATGTGGAGGTCCAGTTTTCCCAGGACCATTTTTTGAAGAGATTGTCCTTTGCACCTGGGATTGATCTTTAGCTCATTTGTCCAATATAATTTGTTTATAAATGTGTGCACAGATTTCTGTTCCATTGGTCTATATGTCAATTGTTTGCTTATACCATGCTGTTTTGATTGTAAATGCCCTGTTCTGTGTCTTGCAGTCTGTCGTTGCGATGCTTTGAGCTTTGTATATGTATATGTTTTAAATTTGTATTTAACAAATATAAATTTCAAAAGTATAACTTTTGGATTATAGAGGCTTTTCCCCCCATAACCTCCCTCCCACCCGCAGCCATCCCATCTCCCACTCCCTCTCCCATCCCATTCTTCATCAAGATTCATTACCAATTATTTTTATATACAGAAGATCAACTTGATATCTACTAAGTAAAGATATCAACAGTTTGCACCCACGCAGATACACAAAGTATAAAGTACCATTTGAGTACTAGTTTTACCATTAATTCGCATAGTACAACACATTAAGTATAGTGCTCATTAAGAAAGCCACGCATTTACTTTTTTCCCCCCATTTTCTTTTTAATAAGCATAGTGGCATTTTAGGAACATCAGATTACTTGTTAGAACAAGGAAACCATGTCTTCTAAAACCTGCCTTACAGACTGTGTCAGCCAGGATATCTCTTGCACATGGCCTTTATGAGAAGGAGACAGGCAAAAAATGCAGTGTTAAGCACACAGTTGCATAGGGAAGCAATGCCTCTCTACATGTTTTCCTCAAACTTCTATTTCAGATCGTTGGGCAGAGAGAGTGCATATTCAGGGAGTTCTAAACCCCTGCCTGAGCCCCAATCACAGACAGAAAGATGCAGTGGTAAAATGGACCAGTATATTACATCCTCAATCCCCACTTCCAGTAGAGACAAGGGTTACTTAGAGGACTTTTCTCATCACTCTGGTTAATGTGTTTCTGGTTTGGATCAGAAGTGAGCAGAGGGCCTGTGGCATTATGGAAAGGATCTGAGTTGGGGTTAGTCTGAATTGAGGTCAGTCTGTGGCTTGGCCTGTTTCTAGGGAGTTATATGTCATCTTTCATCCTTCTCTGCCTCTTCCTCAAAATGGAGATAATCGTGGTTTCTTCATCTGTTTGTTGTGAAGATAAAATAAATAAGGTACTTGCCATAGTACCTGGTACACCGAATGTTCTCTTTAAATAGTCTTTGTCCTTATTAAAAATGTGAATGTGTGTGCAGGAGAGGGCATGATAGTGGGGATGAGCTGGGGGGAACTGTGGCCCAATACTCTGTTTTCTCTTAAGCCCCAGTTTGTCTTAACCTGTGGGCAAGTGCATGTGTTGAGGAAAGTAACAGGACAGCCCTTATGGCAGATGGATTTCTACTCCCGTACCTTCCATGGGGAAGACTCACCTGGCTGGAAGTCAGAGACAAAAGGCAGCAAAAAGCCTAAAATGGGAATTCCAGATGAAATAATCTTACTTTAAAAATATTTAAATGAACACTGACCGAAAGCAATGCATGGTCTGGTGCTTTGGGGACCTGACTCTGTTCTGTCATCCAAGGCACTCTTTCTCCAGGTTGTCATTTTAATTTGTCATTCCTTGGGTATTAGATCACTGGATGGTTGAGTATATTTATTTAGTTATTTTGAAAGTTGAAGGTGGAGGGAGGAAAGAGAGAGAGAGGGAAGGAGTCTTCCATCTGCTGGTCTACTACCAAATTGGCTGCAATGGGCAGAGCTGAGAGTATCTGAAGCCAGCAGCCAGGAACCTCCCCGGGTTCTCTTCATGGGTACAGAGGCACTAGGACTAAGGGCATTTTTACTGCCTTCCCAGACCACAGCAGAGAACTGCATCGGAAGTGGAACAGCCAGGACTCGAACTGGCGTCATGGGATGCTGGCACTGCGGGCGGTGGCTTGACCCACTACCCCACAGCATTGGCCCTTCCCAGAAGCCGTTCCTCCTGGGATCCAGCTGTCCGCTAACAGGCCTGGGAAAGCAGAGGGAGACGGCCGAAAGACTTAGGCCCCTGAACCCAGAATGGAGCACCAGAAAAAAAGTCCCTGGCTTCTGCTGCGTTCTGTCCCAGTGCTGGCCTTTGTAGCCACCTGAGGGGTGAACCCCATATGGATGATCACTCAGAGAAAGAACAGTGCTTGTGATGCCCCCTGCACTGCTTCTCTCCCCACGTGGCTTTGATGGCCAGTGCTGGGCCAGGCAGGAGCCAGGAGGCAGGAGCTCCATTCGGGACTCTGAGCAGCAGGGTGGCCGGGTCCAGAGAACCTGGGCAATCGGCAGCTGCCTCTCCGGGTCAAAGGCTGGAGCAGCGGGACTGAAGTGGCACTGGGGCTTCTGTCCCTGGATGCTGCAGTGCGCAGATGCGTCCTGTGGCGCCATGGCAACAGCCAGTGGGGACTGCGCCTGCGTCCTGCACTTTGACCCGGAAGTGCACCCTCTGTCATGGCCGCCTCTGACCTCGGCGCATGGGTAGGAGTCAGTGCCGCGTCTGCTGCTGCCCGTGCGTCTGCACAAGCCATGAGGTGAGGAGCCGTCCTCCACGCTGGTGGCCAAGCCTGAGGGGGACCCAGCGGCCCCAGGGTCAGGCCGGGATCAGAAGAGGCTGCATGTCCGAGGTTGCCGCGCCATTTCCCAGGCGCGTTTCTCTTCTTTGGTCCCTTCCGGAAGCAAGGGCCTTCGCAGACCTCTGTGCCACCAGCAGACCAGGTGCCCTTGGAGGTGAGTGATGCGCGGCTGTCGCAGTTTCCCGCTGGGGGGGTCTTGGCTGCCTTTTGGAAGGGTGTGCATGGGAGTTCTCACCAGTAGAGCCATCTGGTCCTGGACTTTTCTTCATGTTTTTTGTTTGTTTATTTTTGTTTCCCTGCTACTGCAGTCTCTTTTCAAATTATAAGTGTATTTAGGGTTTCTTGTTTTACTGTATTCAGTTTTAGTGGTTTGTGTCTTTCTGAGAATCATTCCACACTGTATCGACGTTGACCAAACCCTTGTGTCTTGGCTTTTCCATAGTGTGTTCTGATTATTATTTTGGTAAGGTAGGTAACCGTGTCCTCTCTGTCGTTTCTGTTGTGAAGTCACTTGAGTCTGTTCTCTTTTTTTTTCCTGTTTGATAATCATTTTTGTCAGTTTCACTGAGTGTTCAAGAATAGTATTTTGGTCTCACTGAATTTCTGTTGTGATATTTTCTATTCTGTTGGATTTATTTTAGTTCGTATCTTTTTCCTCCTTCTGGTTTCTTAGGATTTACTTTGCTGCTCTAGTGCTTGAAGGTAAAATTGGATTTATTGATCTGGTAATTGTATTCTGTAATATATACCTGTGGAGCAGTACAATTTCTCATGTGAAACAAGTCCTGTCAACGTGGAAAACTGTATGGATGTGCCCACTACTGGGGACATATTGAAGCAAACGAATCAATATGTAGGCAGAGGTTTTCACAGGCCTATGCTTATTGCAGCAGGATGCACAATAGCCAGGCTGTGCAGTCTGTATATGTATGTATGGTGTACATAGACCATAATGTCTTTATTCAGTCTTTAGGTGATGTACATTTTGGTTCCTTGCATATCTTTGCTCTTGTGAATTGAGCTGTAGTAAATATGGGGGCAGAGATAACTCTTTGTATGTTGATTTCATTTCCCTTTTCTATATTCCCAGGGATGGAGTGGCTGGCTCATATTGTACGTCTATATTCAGATTTCTGAGGTATCTCCATACTGTCTTCCACAGTGGCTGTAACAGTTTACATTCCTACCAGCAGTGGACTAGGGTGCCTTTCCCCCACATCCTGAAGGCCATTATAGTATTGATTTGCATTGCCGTGATGGCTAGTGATCCTGAGCATTTCTGCATGTGTTTGTTGGCCATTTAGATTTCCTTTCTTGAAATATGCCTGTTGAAGTCCCTTGCATATTTCTTGATGGGTGGTTTGTTTTGCTGTTGTTGAGTTTCTTGAAAGTTTCTGGTACTTAATCTGTTATCAGTTGCATACTTTGAAGATAATTCTGCCCATTCTGTTATTTGCCTTTTCATTTTGCTGAGTGTTTCTTTTGCAGTGCAGAAGCATCTCAATTTTTTTTAATTTTATTCTAGTCTTTTGTTTAATCTTTTGTAATTCTCAGATATTGGACCTCCTTGGTTAAATTTATTCCAAGGTCCTTTATTTTCTTTGTAGCTACTTGAACAGGTTTGGTCTTAGAGGTTCTTTCTCAGCCATAACATTGTTGGTGTATACAAAGGCTGTTGATTTTCTATCCCGCCACATTAGCAAACTACTATGAGTTTTGAGTGTCTCTTAGCAGAGTCTTTTGGATCTCCTATATATAGAATCATGTCATCTGCACATAGGGATAGTTGAACTTTCTCCATCCCCATTTGTATCTAACATGGAGAAATGAGAGAAAAAGTACCAACAGGATAACAGGCAGAATCCAGGAGGCAGGAACTCCATTCAGGACTCCCACGAGGCCTGGAGGTAGAGTCCAGACTACCTGGGTCATCAGCCACAGCCTCCCTGGGTCATAGTCTTGAGCAGAGGGACTGGAAGTGGCCCTGCTGCATCGGACACTAGATGTGGCAGTATGCCAATGTGTCCCCTGCTGCCATGGCAGCCACCTATGGGGATTGCGCCTGTGCCCTGCACTGTTCCTTGGAAGTGCGTGCACATGCGTGACCCCTTTTGACCCAATGTGCTCAGGTGGGAGTCCCCAGTGCATTGGCTCAACCCAAGAGCCTTTTCAAGCAATGAAGAGCTGTCCTCGACCCTGCTGGCGGAGCATGAGGGAGACCCAGCAACCCCAGGGTCAGGCCTGGATCTGGAGAGGCTGGGCCCGAGACAGCCACATCAGTTACCTTGGGCTTCTGGAAATCACTAGGCTCGGTTCTCTTCTTCGGCTCCCTCCGGAAGAGTATGCTTCTTACTGAGATCCTGTTCCAGAAGAACAGAAATGCTCTTTCTGCGTTGAGTTTGGTGTGTTGGCCTTTCTGTCACGGTGTGGGCAGGGGCTGGGGTGTGCATGCAAGGGGATAGTAGGAGGAGGAAGAATGTCAAGGGAGAGGTGGGAGCAGAGAGGAATGGGAGAGAATGAAAAGGTGGCATGAATGTGGGGAGGCGTGAAACGAGGCTAAGAAATGCGTGTTGGGGAAAGGAAAGGGAGGGGGAAGTGTGACAGGAGTCCTGGAGGGTATGGTGGGTAGTTGGGAGAAGAAGAACTTTTCCCACGGTCCTGGTACTGTTTTGGGGGTGTCCTGTTCCTGGCCAGATGTAGCCTTGGCCACGTCCATGAGAAGAGGCCTTGACTCGTGGCCTCTCTGCTCTGGGTTGTGTGGCAGTGGAAGATGTGTGTGCAGGGACACAGGGGCACGGGGCGCTCGAATTAACTGGCACGTAATCCAGTGAATTTTCACAGACTGCGCACACGGAGGAGAAATCAGAAGCTTAGAGAAACACCAAGAATCCCTCTGTGCTCTGTTCCAGCCTGTCCAAGGTTCTGACATCTCATAGTAAGTACTAGATATTTTTTTCTTTTTAAAGATTGGTTTGCAAGGCAGAATTATAGATGAGGCAGTGCAGGAGAGATCTTCATTGTATGGGTTCCTACCCCAGGTGGCTACAATGTCCCAGGGGTGGGCCAGGACAGACCAGAAGCCAGGTACTTTATCTAGTACTCCAGTGTGGGTTCGGATGCCTAAGCCTTTGGGCTGCTTCCTCTGCTTTCCTTAGGGGTATGAGCAGAAAGCTGGATCACAAGTGGGAACAGCCTAGGTATTTGGGGCAGCGGGTTGGCTGAGCCATGGCCTAGTGGATGAAGCCACCGCCTGCAGTACCAACATCCCATATGAGTGTTGGTTCGAGAGGCAGGAGTTCTACTTCTGTTCCAGCTCTACTGTGGCCTGGCCGAGTAGTAGAAGAGGGCCCAAGTCCTTGGGCTGCTGCACCTGTGTGGGAGTCCTAGAGGAAGCTCCTGGCTCTTGGCTTCAAATCTGCTTAGCTCCGGCTGTTGTGTCCATCTCCTATTTTTATCCTTGTATCTCAAGAGCGGTATCTTTCGTGTGTTTCACAATATATACTAAGCTTAATGAAATGAAAAGGTTTGAAGATTTTCCTGCAGCGGCCTTTGCTGCAGTCTCTCCAGTGGACAGAGCACCAAACATGGCTCTGTATTTCCAAGTTTCAACTTGGCAAGAAACAAGTTGTGAGCTTTAGGACTGAAGAAACGAATTGTGCAGTGAACACTCTTTACTTTGTACTGTGACATTTATGGGTCACTTTCCCTGGGATTGGGCTGATAAAGGGAAAACTCAAAGTTAAGTAACTCCCATGAAAGCCGAGGTTGTTGATCCTAAAGGCTGAAGTTAGGGGATCACTCAGATTTTGAATTTCAGCTTCTTATTGTGTATCAAGTGATCCAGTGCTTGTCGTTGAAGAAGAATGCGTGAATCTCTTTGACATTGAGGTTGGCTCTGCCTCACAGCAGTGACTCTTACCCTTTAGTGCACATAACAGTCGACTGGGGAGCTTGTTAAAGTGAAGAGTCTTGGCCCCACTCCAGAGTCTGGGAAAGGGACAGGAATAAGCATAGCCACTGGGCTCCACACCATACAGGTACAGCTATGGCTTTAAAGCTGTTTCACTGACCTCATATGTGAGATTGTTAAATTAATAACAGGAGTCACTGTGTTCTAACTCCCTATGCAGTATCTCTGTACTCAATGAGTTGCATTATGAGAGTTAACTGTAAAACTAGTTCTCAAACTGTGTGTGTGTATGTGTGTGTGAGCGCATGTGTGTGCAACTTGCTGAAATCTTTACTTAATATAGAATTTGTCTTCTGTGTATAATGTTAATTGAAAATGAATTTTAATGGAGAATGGGACTGGGAAGGGGCGGGGGAGGAAGAAGTGTTGTGGGAGTGTAGATGGGAGGATGGGTATGGTGGGAAGATTCACTCATTTCCTAAGGTTTTATTTATAAAAATTTATATTAAAAATAAATTAAAAAATAGAAAGGAAGGAAAAAAGCTGATTTTCAGCAGTGGGTCTCTTGACATTTGGGTAATTCGTAGCCATGGGGAGTTGTTTTATGCATTAAAGACTTTAGCATCCTCTCTGGTGTTTACACACTAAGTGTTGGTTGTACCTCACCCCCAAGTTGTGACAGGTAAATTCTCCAGCTTCTGCTTGGTGGGACCCATTCCTGTAGATTCTGGCTGGCTGGTAGACAAGTATCATGCACTGAGTTTTGAGTTGGTAAATGATAAGGTCAGTTTTAGAGTTTGTTGAGTTGAATTGGTTGGTGGGGTACAATGAATGTCCAGTTATTTTGATATAGGAATGATTAGGGCTAGATATAGGATATGGGAGCCATCATCATCTCTAGTTTAACTCTAAAAATGGCTAAATATCCAAGAAAATGATACACTGAGAGAGGAACAGTGGCTGTAACACGGAAGCCGGGAGGAATGCTAACGGTGTGGGAGGTGAGTGAAGGAAGAGGCTTCCATAAGAAGTCATCAGGGATGTAAGAGAAGGGTGAGAAGCAAAGATGTTTTGGAAAGTGATGGAAGCGAGTATGGCCAGGATAAGGAAGGTGACACTCAGCAGGAGAAATGTTTCAGAACTACAAATCCCAAAAAGACTGATTGGACCTAGCTGCTGCGAGATCATCTTGACTATAGAGGCCTGTACTGTATAAGATGCGGCCACTGAGCACTAGAGGTGTGGCTGGACCATGCTGCAATTTGCTATAAGCATAAAGTTCACACCTCCAAAGAGTTTCCCTCACAACTCATTTCAGTCTCCTACAGTGATTCAGACTACAGCCTTGGAGGTGAGAGTGAGGGGTGGTCTCAGCATCCTAACCACTGCCATGTCTTCCATGTTGGAGAAGTTCTCCTACATCCTCGGGGACAAGGTTAGCTGCTACAGGCAGACCGAGAAGCCAGAGGCCCCCACTGCATATTCTTTGCCAGTAAGAGAGAGCTGTTTGCTTATCTCCTAAAGTGAGATGGCAATTTTGTGGTGGCTTGTTTAGATGTTTGTTGATGAAAATATGCACTGAAAATAGATAATGTGATGTGTATGCATTTGGGATTCTGTTGTGTTTAATTTCACTCTGCTTTCTTCTCCCTTTCTTCTCAAATCCTTTTGCTTTTAAGATAAACAATTAATTTTATACTTTATTCCTAACAGTATATTTAAGAAACTTACAAATGGTATGTCTCTCTCTCTCTCTCTCTCTCTCTCTCTCTCTCTATATATATATATATATATATATATATATATATATATATATATACACACACCAGGGATATCTAGGTTCCTTATAATGTGCAGATCACATTCTTCAATATAGAAGAAACCTGATTTATTTATCCAATCCATGTAATGATTTTAGCTTAGTTTTTGTCAGATTTTCCCCCTTAGAAGTGTTGATCTGCAGTGATAATCATCCAGCTTGACTATGCACATGAGATTCTTTCTAAGAAATGGGGGTTTTGGGTCATAAGTCATGCATATTTTAAAATTTAAATATCTATGACCCACTTTTGGTGCAGAATAACTGTGCCAATTTCCATTCACACCCACAGGTTGTTAAATCCCCCAGTTTCCCAAGTCCTCAGCCACTTGTGACTCTTGGGGAAAAACTGCCCATACTGGTGCTTCTGGTCTCAGACTTAGTATTTCCTGCCTCCTTATACACTAAGTATTTTTATGGGCAATTGGACGTCTTGGCAACCATCACACTTAGAGCTGAATGGTATTCCATCAAATGGACAGCTCCTAATTTATTTGAGTGCTACCAACTTGGTGGATGTAGAGTCAATTTGATGTTTCTGAGAAGTCTCATTGTTCTTGTGGCCCATCCCTGGCTCAGCTGTTGAGATTTAGAGTTATCACTGCAGACTCGTTTGTCATATTTTTGTCTGATGCTCACTGATTCAATCCATACTTCATTCCTTGGATAATGAGCATTGTAGCACTGTGTTTGAGGGACTGGGCTCTGGAGTTAGCCTGACTGGTTTCAAATAGGGTGTCGTCTTCTTTCTCTGTGCCTTGAACGATCAATTTACCTTTCTGGGCCTGAGGTGTTCATTGTGAAGTAATAACAGCCCCCACTCTCTCAGTGATCATTCTGCAACTTTGGCACACATCAGAATTTTGGGAGAACTTGTTACATCACAGACTGGGCTCCGCATGTTGGCATGTCTCAAGTAGCAGCAGTGTGATCATTTGTGATCCTAGCATTTTCCTGGGTGATGCTGACCTTGCTTCCTGGGGATTTTGTTTTGAGAAGATGTTGTGAGTATTAATTGAGGTGATGCATGAACAGTGCTGCTTAGCACCATGCTTGTGTTGCCATCGGTAATTAGGTAATAACTTTTGAGCAGTTGGTGAAGTTTCTGGCCATTGGTAATGACAGTCAGCAGATCATGTGAGTTGATGGCACGAGAGTACAGGGTCAACCTCTAGCATAGAGATCAAGTTCCTCCCTGTCCTGGTGCTGGAGGGTGTGTGTGTGTGTGTGTGTGTGTGTGTGTGTGTGGTAGGCACTATACTCCTTTACAATTAACACAGACCTGAGAAAGGAACTATTCAATTGGGAGTCATGGTCCTGTGACAACTTCCCTTCCTCTCCTCTTCACCTCAGTAATCCTGTTTCTACATCACTTTTTTAGCATTTTAAATAATTGTCCAAATGCCAGGAAAAACCTCAGGTAAATCCATGTGAGACACGCGAGCCTCTTAGAGAGTGTGATTGCTGCCAGCCCAGAGACAAGAGCTGGGCTAATGAATTCGTTCTTCCTTTCATGAGGGGTGCCCTGCAGGTGGAATACTCAGAAATGTGAAATCTTGATGGAAATGTAGCTCAATTGTAGGGCATTTTAAATATACACAGGAGAAGAAATTTGGGTGGGGGAATTGGCAAAATATCCCAATCCCTTTCCAGTGGGCACCCTGGATTCCATTCTTGAAAATCCTGCTGTTGTAAAATTCTGTTGTATCATTTCCAGAAGTTAAGCCTTTAAATGCAGCAAGTTTGTAATGGTGATTTCAGACCCCAGAGAAATACACATGAAGGGCAACTTAAGTTGTCATCCACTGCCTGGAGTTTAGCCAGGAATCTCTGCCCCCACGGAGGATCCAGGGTACTCACGCAAGGTGTAAGGTTGGGAAAGGGCACAGGGATTTTTGGTAAAACCCTCAACCCCGACAAGCCCAGTGTTCCCACACTTACCCCAGGAGGGTGTGGGCCACGTGCCCTTGACCATAGCTAGGGCAAACCCAAAGAAGCCCATCTAGAACAAAGCTTGTAGAGGTCTCTGGGTTTCCACACTCCACCCTCCCTCCCTGCATGCACAGTCCTGGTGCATGTCCCTGGCATGTTCAGAGGAGTTAAGGAGTAACTTCAGTCCTTGGAGACCATACACTGCCATGAAGATGGGGGAAGCATGTCTAGGGACACAGTCAGGTAACAAGAATTCTTCGGCTCAGTATTGACAAAAAAACCAGGAGTGCAGAATCTGATAAAATGCCCAACCCAGCACTCACCTTGGAGAAGGAAGACTGACATGCCACATTTGTTTTAACATTTTAAAGGCAGTAAAACATTCGTGATAATGTAGAAGTCCTGCTCAGACCAAAGTCCCACCTTCCTTCTCTGGTCCCTGGAGGGAAAACACTGGGAGGCATTTGCTATTCATGCAGATTAATGGACATGTTTTTGTACTTAGAGTTTCAGCATGTGCAGATGTTTACCAGGTTTGTGGAAATTGTGCAGGATCTGGAACAATTTTTTTGTTTATTTGAGAGAGAGGGAGAGTATAAAACCCACTGCACCATAGTGTGCACAATAGCAGGAAGCTGGATTGTGAAGGTGGAACTGGGTGCTGAACCCAGACACTTTGGTATGGGACATGTGCTTCCCAACTGACATTTTAACTGCCAAACCAAATGCCTGCTCCTGCAAGCTATTTTAATTCCATTTCTCATGAACCTTTTGAAGTACCCTCATGTGCAGCTACATACTCAATACATAGTATTTTTTTTTAATTGAAATGTAGAGTTACTGAGAGGGAGGCAAGGACATACACACCCCTCCCATGCTCTGGTTGGGTCATCTCGTAGAGTATGCCATTCTTGTACTTGTGGATTGGCCAGGTGTCTAGCAGAGGGCACTTATGCACCTTGAGCCCCAGCGCTCTGTTACAGAGTAAGGTGCTGCAGGTTGCTCCACAGCTTCCTGAAGGAGGGTGGTCTCAGCCTCTCAACCATACTTTCCCCAGCACTTTGTATTTTCATTTGCTGACTTCTCCATGTTTAATTTCATCTGATTTTTTAAATAGCAACTGGAGACTCTTTCCCCTTATGGTTTGGGGATGGATATAGTAAAATAGAGTACAACAGACAGAGAACTTGGCAAATTCGTGTCTTTGTCACCATTGTGTTTTGGTATCTCATGTGGTGCCTGGCAATTTCCAAATGCTAAAAAAAACCCATATACAATATGTACATAAATATAATGTATTTTCCTTTTATTTATTAGAGAGGTACCTAATGAAAAATACTCTGTCAAATTTTAAAATGAATGGCAGAATAATTTCAAAGGAAAAAATGAAGCAAATGACCTGTGGCCCCACTACCCTGAGCTTTGCCTTGCTGCCTACTCGCTGCCCCCTGTGCCAGCCTGTGCAGGCTTGGTCTTTGTTTTCTGATTGGTTGGCACCAGAAGGTAATCCCATCAGAACTGAAGTATGCCTTTGAATACCATTTTTATAAAAGGGGTGCTCCGCCCCGCTATTGCCCTTTAGCTTCTTGGTGTCCAGCATTGCGGAGTTCTTCCTCGGATCCTGTGGGGAGCCCCGGCACTGGACTTGGTACAAGGAGGTGAGCGCCATGATGAGCAACACATGCAGGAAGGCTGGGCCACTGGTGTCTGAGGAGTGTTAGTGGATTCACCAGGACCCTGACTCAGGTTCATCCATCCTTGCCTGGTGAGTCTTTTTGAAATCTGTGTGTGTATCATGTGCTGGCCCCTAACACAGGTCAGGGGACACTCGGGCATTCAGGAGCCAGGTGGAAGGAAGAATAAATTATGTATTATATTGTATGTTACAAATTAAATAGTATATTTTATATTAAAATTATATTTGTCATATATCATAAATTGTATGTTGTATGTTATACTTATATTTTATATTGTATATTGTAAAATGTATAAGTGCTCAGAGGTATCACATATAGTTCCAGAAGGAATGAGCCTACCTGGCTGAATTCTGATGCTGGCATGGGTGAACTATCAGGTGGGGGCATCTTCTGTTAGGTGGGCAATGAAGATGCCCAGCCACTGTGTTGATTTTCAGGTTTTATTTTTGGTATTATTTTCTGGATTTATAGTTGTACTTTGTGGATAGGAACTGGGAAATGGATCTGATAATCCAGAAAGGAAGTTTCTGCTCGCAGGCTTTGCTTCCTGTTTTTCCTAATTTGCTAAGATAGTTTATCTCAGTTTGCCTTGAAAGTTCTCCAGCACAGCAGTGATAGCATTGACTGGGAAACCCAAGTAGATAGTTGTATGTGTGTCATTGCCCCACTGAATTTTGATTCTGCCTCTGTGATACCCAGTGTTTCCCTAACTTTGTGAAAAAGTTCCTGAGGAATGTATTCTGCTAGATTGTCTTTATGAATGTAGTTATATGAGGAAACATGTAATGTAAAAATATATGTATCCCAGTCATATTATTAGATTAATTGGGAATATGGGGCTCAACAGAGGCAACTACATCAGAGGATGGATCTAGAATTTTAAGAAATAAGCATCAATTACTGCAGTTAGAAAACTAAGGTCCTGGATACCTCAATACAGGTTATTTTTACTTCCAGATTAGATTTTGAAATGTTGAAATGATTTTAATTATGATATTCTTAGAGCATTTTTAGGTCTGAGTGGGCAAGGACTGTTGTTTCTGCACATTATGTGGCAAGGTGGCCATAGAGTTGGTTCTAAAACTTCGGTTGACAAAATGAAATTCCTATTTGTTCTATGTTTCACAAAACAAAAACTTGCAAAATATTTAGGTATTTTGCTTTGTGCTTTGGTTCTTACAGAATGTGGTGAATTAAGTCTTTGTTCCTACTGGTCAGCAGTAACTAGTGTTGACCTTGAAGAGTCATTCCTTGGGCTTCATTTCCTCTGGGATTGTTATTTTGACTCCTTCTCATTCTCCAGGTCTCAGCTCAAGGGCTGGCTCTGAGGAGGCCACCCCTGACCCCCAGTAAGGTTTGCTCTGCACACCTTTGTCCCTCAGATTCCTACTTGGCTTTATAGGATTTGATGATCAGTGTGTGTGGTTTCCATGTTTTGCAACATTTATTTGAAATGATAGGAGGTGGTGAAAAAGAGATATTTTTACATCCTCCATCTGCTGATTCACTCCCCAAAGGCTGGCAACAGCCATGGATGGGCCAGGCTGAAGCCAGAAGCCTGGAGCTAGGAACCTTAGTCCTCAAGTACTGGAGCCATCATATATCATCTCTCGGGTGCTTTAGCAAAAAAGCTGGATCAAAAGTGGAGTGGCCAGGACTCAGCTAGGCACTCCGCTATGGGATATGGGCATCCCAAGCAGCTGCTGAACCTACTGAGCCAAAATACTCACTGCTATGTGTGTATTTGAAAAACTGTGTTAAGTGTATTTTATTTGAAAGGCATCACTCACAGGTGCATGCACACACACAGACACACACACACACAGAATTCTTATCTGTATATTGACCGCCAAAATGTCCACAACAGCAGGAGCAGTGCCAGGCCCAGCAGGCCAGAACTCAGAGTTTCCCATGTGATGGCAGGAACCCAAGCACTGCCGACCCACTAGCAAGCTGCTGGAATGCACAAGGGAGCTGGGAATGGAACCAAAGCACCCCCCTATAGGTTGGGAACATCCCCAGACAAGTCTTACTTCTGAGCCAAATGACTCCCCGCCCCATATCAATGTTGAATGCCCAACAAAAGGATGAATGAATGAATGAATGAATAAGTGGCAAAGGGTTAGGAAGACAATTAGGCACATGGAATTTGCTGTTTCCTAGGGCTTTGTAGCATGAGTGAGAAGGGCTTTTTGCCTCTCCTTATTTCCTGCTTGGGAGCTCACCAGGCAAACTAATCTATGAGTGCTTCTGCAGCCTTGTTTTTGCTTTGCAGAGTCCAGATAGAACAAAGCCCTCATGGCACTTGCTTTACCTGTTTCTTTTTTAGCAAAGGTGGATCTTGGAAGACTTGTATTTCAGCTTTGCAAAACAGTGTTGCAAGGACTTTTCACCTGGGGAGGCCAAGCAGCCTCTTTCAAGAAACTGACATGTTTTGTCTGCCATTGCTCTAGAAAGGATTGGGCCCCAGGCAGGATCTTATGCAGAGGCTCTGGGGTTCCAGTCTTTGAGCCTGTGGGCTGGGCCTGCCAAGGAGCTGGCCTCCCACAGGTGGGTGAGCTAGGGGTGCAAGTCCCAGTGGCCCCCAGGTGAGGAGGGAGGGACCAAAGGACTACAGTTCCTGGCTGTGAGGTGTATAAGTGCCCACTGTCCTTCAGTGGGTGCCTGCCCCTCCTTGGGCGGCCACTGTCTTGGAGACAAACCCACGCTGGAGCACATCTGTGAGAGGGTCGCGGCTTGGCTGGTGTGGGTGAGTTGTGCTCCTATGGGAACCTTTGGTTGTGCCTGGCAGCACCAGGCACAGCAGGGCCGGGTTGGGACACAGCTCCTCTCCCCATTCCTGACTCTTTCAAACTTTCTTCAAACTCCAGGCACACCCCTGTGGCTGCTAGAGAGGAGGTGTCCCGCTGGCCTGCGCTGGGCATGGGGTCCCCCTGTAGCACTTGCCCCCGAGGGTACGTGGCAGCTGTGGAGGCTCCCACTCCTGAGCTACACAGCATGGGCGATCGTGAGTGGTGAGTGCATGCTGGGCATGGGGAGGGTCCTGGAGCACCTGGGCGCATGTGGCTCTGTCAGGCCCAAGCCTCGACCTTTCAGGGTTGCCCAGTTTTCTGCTTGGGCACCAACCCCACTGAACCATCTGGATTTGGGGCTCTGAGGGCAGGAGTGTGGCACCTCTTGCCAGTTCTTTCTCTGAGCAGAAAGTAGTGGAGATACTGGCTGAGTGCCACGTGTGTTGGTGCAGCATGCGGGCAGGTGCAATAGGCACATGGGCTGTGCTTGCTGGCACAGGTGCTGCTCTGCCACACTTGATCTTGTGGCAGTTGTGGTGATTAGGAAAGTGGGCTCTTTGCAGACCCCAGGGAGGTGACATTTCTCATGATGGCATGCCCCTGCGGGAACAGTTGGAACCACGCATAGGCATCTAAAGATAGGAGAAAATAGTGATTGCTAACTGACCAGCCACGGGGTCACAGCTGTGCTGGGTGAGTGAGGAGTCCCTGCCCAACCCGCACAGCACCCGGAGGCAGCAGTGCTTTGTTCATCGCTGTGTTACTTACTGCTTTCTCTCACTGAGTTACAGCCACCCCAAATGGCATAGAATTTTCTCAAGCATGTAATTTGAGGAGTGACTGTGAATCTAGGAAACAGTTTGGTCTTATTAAGGTAATCATTAAAACGGCCCTGAAAAGCATTTGTAGGTCAAATTTTCACTGACTAATTTTTGCTCACTGTTTCCTCTGATTTGTTCTTTCTCTTTGTGAACTCCCTACCCCGTATCTCCCTGTTACCTGGTAATCTTGGAATTCACTTTGGAAATGAAGGGCAGGTCTACCTCTCTGGGTTCCACCTTGGTGAATGTCATAGGCAGTCCCTTCTTTACCAATTGGGCAGTTGTTCCATGCATGCTACTTCATGAGCACATGAACTTTTTGAGTTGCTGAAGGAGGCTTGTTGGGTTTATCCAGTAAAATACTGTGTACCAGAATACTTTGTGCTATCCTTGATGGTTTCCTTGTACTTCTCTTCCTTCTCTCTTGCTTGTGCACTACCTTCCATTTCAGACCACCTCTGAAATGCTCTGTTCCTTTACCTTTGGGCACCCCATTTCTCTTGAGGTGATCTTACTCTTGTTTCTTGAACCAAAGTCTCTATGAGACTACCTTCCAAAGTAGTGTCTCCACCGTCAGCTTCCACCATGAGATCCAAATCTCCATTTCCATCTGCCTGTTAGAGACACACACTTGAGTGTCCTGTGGGCACTACAAACTTCCTCTTCCCTTTAAACCTGCTCCACACATTGCACTGGATCTCTGCAGTGGTGGCTCCATGTGACTTGCCTTCCAAGTTGGAAAGCTTGGCAGCCCCCTCTTGCCAACCATCTGTCTCCTAGTAGTCACCAAATCTCTGTCAGTGGTGTCAATCTACGTCAGTTGTTCCAACTTCATATTCCAAGCCACCCTCCTCCCAAACAGCCCCTTCTTCTGTCATGCCAGAGTTGTCATGGTTCTGCATATAGGTAGTCACTACTTGATGTTCCTCAATGTTTTCAGCTTGAGAAACTCCTAGCCATGTTTCAAGATATCCAACTCAATGGTCTTCCTTCTCTATGATACTTTTCCCTAATTTCCCGAGGCAGAGCTAAGTATCCAGAGCTTCTGTAACACACTACCTATATACATAACGTACTTAACCCATTTTATCACCATTTTTTTGCTAAATACCCATATCTCATATAAATATGACTGTGAGCTTGTCCAGGACAAGACTTTGTCTCTCTGCTTTCATTCCTGTAGTCCCTGGTACACAGCTGGTATTCAACATATGCAGAACTAACAATACACTCATGGGTGGGTCTTGGGACAGGAAGTGATGGTTAATGAAGGGTCTGGTCACAAAAACAAAGGTAAGAGGGACAAGGAAGGAGACTGTAACAGAGTGGCATTCATGAAGCACTTTTCTTTTTTTCCCCAACTTTTATTTAATGAATATAAACTTCCAAAGTACAACTTTTGGATTATAGCGCCTTTTCCCACCATAACCTCCCTCCTGCCTGCAACTGTCCCATCTCCCACTCCCTCTCCCATCCCATTCTTCATCAAGATTCATTTTCAATTATATTTATATACAGAAGATCAAGTTAGTATATACTAAGTAAAGATTTCAACAGACTGTACCCATACAGACACACAAAGTGTAGAGTACTGTTTGAGTAGTTTTACAGTTAATTCACATAGTATAACACATTAAGGACAGAGATCCTACATGGGGAGTAGGTGCACAGTGACTCCTGTTGTTGATTTAACGATTGACACTCTTATTTATGATGTCAGTAATCACACGAGGCTCTTGTCATGAGTTGCTAAGGCTATGGAAGCCTCTTGAGTTCACTAGCTCCGATCTTATTTAGACAAGGCCATAGTCAAAGTGGACGCTCTCTCCTCCCTTCAGAGAAAGGCATGTCCTTCTTTGATGGCCCATTCATTCCACTGGGATCTCTTTCACAAAGATCTTTCTTTTAAGTCATTTTACTTTTTATTTTTTTGGCCAAAGGCCACAGTGTCTTGACTTTCCATGCCTGTGAATCTCTCATGGGCTTTTTAGCTGGATCCAAATTCTTTAAGGGCTAATTCTGAGGTTAGAGTGCTGTTTAGGTTATTTGTCATTCTATGAGTCTGCTGTGTATCCCGCTTCCCATGTTGTATCGTTCTCCTCCTTTTTAATTCTATCAGTTATTATTAGCAGACACTAGTCTTGTTTATGTGATCCCTCTGACACTTACTCCTATCATTATGATCAATAATGAACTAAAACTGATCACTTTGACTAGTGTGATGGCATTGGTACATGCCACCTTTATGGGATTGAATTGGAATCCCCTGGCACGTTTCTAGCTCTACCATTAGGGGTAAGTCAGAGTGAGCATGTGCCAAACTGTACATGTCCTCCTTCTCTTATTCCCACTCTCATATTTAATAGAGATCACCTTTGAGTTAATTTTGAATGCCTAAGAATAATTGTATGTTAATTAAAGAGTTCAACCAATGGTATTAAGTAGAACAAAAAATACTAAGAGTAATAAAATAGTAAGTTGTTCCTTGACAGTCAGGACAAGGGCTCATCAAGTCATTGTTTCTCGTAGTATCGATTTCACTTCAACAGCTTTCCTTTGAGCATTTTCAATAGTCTGGCTCCTTAATGTACCATTGCCTCATTTCTAAAGAAGAACACAAAGAGGGAAAGCAAGAGTTTTATTTAATTACACCACATAGTACTGTCTAATCCTCTTCAAAGCTCTGTGAGGAAGGCACTGCTGATCCCCTTTTATTTATTTATTTTTGCTCAAAGTTTTATTAATAACCCTGGAACAATAATAATAATCCTTTGTAGGTATATAGCATTTTACAGCTTTGAAAGAACTTTTATGTACACCAGTTATACCCTCATAACATCCCTGTGAGGTAGGCAGGGTAGGTGTTACTTTCCTATTACTAGTGAAGAGAACAAGGCTCAGAGGTGAGGTAAGGTCACACAGTTGGTAAATGATGGAGCCAGGACTAGATCCTAGGCCTTCTAACATGCTGCCTCCCTGAGAACATTCAAGTAATGACATCCTGTGTTACATAATGAACAGTTCTCTCCTGTGGCATCGATCAGATTTGTTAAGTGTAATACCAGCTTCCCTGAACATCCAAAAACATTCAAACTGCATTGAGACATTTCTCTCTGATGAGACTCTCTTAGATGTATCAAGTACCATCCTAAGATGAGACTTACATTTAAGTTTTGAGGATCCTTGGCTAAAAATTCTAAATTACGTTATGAAATTTTATTTTAGAGAAGTTTGTAGGTTTTTCTACATTGAAATTAAACTAAACAAAAAAAGGGCTCCCTATATTCAAGAGCTTTGTGATCTTTCCCATTAAGATTATTAGATGTGTACAAATGGAAAGCAGGATTATTACATTACTAGCAAACCTATGCAGAGTACACCTAAATGTATGTTGCATCAGGCTACTTTGTTTTCCTTATTAGCATTACAAAGGAAGGAGAAACTTAGGGTAGGCATGGCCGAGGGTGCAGAGCTCAGGGAGGGTGTGTGTGTGGGATGTAGCTGGGACAGAAGGTGGAGGAGAGGAGGGGGTCACAGGGGAGCAGGAGGAGAGAGGAAGTGGAGAGAATGTGGGGAGGTGGGGAGGCGAGGGAGGGAGGGGAAGAATGCCTGTGGGGCAGAGGAAAGGAGGGGGAGAGTGACAGGAGTTCCAGGGGGGTGTGCGTGGGAGGGGCGTTGGGAGAGGAAGAACTTTCCCTACAGCGGCGGTTCTGTTTTGGGGGTTTTCTGTGCCTGGCCAGAAGTAGCCTTGGCTAGCCGCATCTGTCAAAGAGGTCTTACTCACGGCCTCTCTTCAGGGTTGTGCTGCAGTGTAAGGTGTGTGTGCAGAACATGGGGGCACGGGGAGCTTGAATTAATTGGCACATAATCCGGTGAATTTTCACAGACTGCACACACGGAGGAGAAAGCAGAAGCTTAGAGAAATGCCAAGAATCCCTCTGTGCTCTGTTCCAGCCTGCCCCAAGATTCTGACATCTCATAGTAAGTACTAGATATTTTTTTTTCTATGTAATGACTGGTTTGCAATGCAGAATTCTCGATGAGGCAGTGCGGGAGAGATCTTCAAGGTATGGGTTCACACCCCAGGTGGCTCCAATGGCTGGAGCTGGGCCAGCTGGGAGCAGAAGCCAGGTACTTTATCCAGTACTGCAGTGCGAGTTCAGGGGGCCCAAGTCCTTGGGGTGCTTCCTCAGCTTTTCTAGGCATTTGGGCAGACAGCTGGATCTCAAGTGGGAAAAGCCTGGGTTGATGGGGGTTGGGAGGTGGGGCTGGCGGATCCGAGGCAAAGTGGATGAAGCCGCTGCCTACAGTACCAGCATCCCATGTGGGTGTTGGTTTGAGTCCCAGCAGCTCCACTTCTGATCCAGCTCTCTGCTGAGGCCTGGCAAAGCAGTAGAAGAGGGGCCAAGTCCTTAGGCCCATGCACCTGTGTGGGAGTCCTGGAGGAAGCTCCTGGCTCCTGGCTTCAAATCCGCTCAGCCCCAGCTGTTGCGTCCATCTGGGGAGTAACGCGTGAATGGAAGACGTTCTCTCTCTCTTTCTCTCTCCTCTGACTCTCTGTAATTCTACTTTTGAAATGAATAAATAAAGCTTTAAAAAAATGTGTAACAGGCAGGAATCCAGTTGGCGTCTATATGGAATGACAATGTTCCAGGCAGTGTTGTAACCTGCTGTGCCACACAGCAGGTCGCCGTAAGTACTTTTCTGCCCATTGTTTCTTTTCAGCAGGGCAGAAACAGGATACGTGGATTAAGTAACTCCTATCTGTTTAATACATTTTCTGATACTTTATAATTATGTTACTATAGTTATTATAAAATATAACTTCCTTAGTAATTCTGGAAGCATTCACGTTCTTCCTTTCTCTTTGTGTGGATTTTGGCATATTCTAAGTTTTAAGGCACTCATGCAGTTCATTTATCTTATATAATTTTTGGTCACAGAGTTGTTCATAGTATTCCTAAGGACAGTTATCTTTTCCGTGACTCATGTCCAGTGAACTAGTTTATGGAAGACCTCTCTCTTTCTCTGTCTCTCCCTCTCTTTCTGTATCTCTGCCTTTAAAATGAATGATGTTTTGTTTTTTATAAAACCTTTAACCATTTAAAGAAATTTGAGTTAGAAAGAAAAAGAATCTTGCAGACCCACAGTATAAACTGACCTAAAACCTGGACTGAAATTTTTGTTGAAGTTTCCTGATAAATTGTTCATCAGAAATGACACATACTGACTTGTGTGAAGTGAGCTGGTAGATATTATTGAAACTGTGTAAAAATCACTTCTGCTAGTTTTTACATGATGCACCTGTTATACTCCTGAGTTACTCCAGAGATGTGGGGGTAGAGATGTTATTACTGGCAAAGTGGTCACACTGCAGAGCTCCCGTGGGCACTGTTGCACTCTGTGACTAGCGCTTCCAGGGCTAGTGCTGTGCGCACCTGGGAAGCCTTACCCACAGGTGGTGTGGTGTCCACACAATGTCTGCATGACAGTTCTCTCTTCATTTAGATGGCTCGTTGGGTTCCGTTAGTAGACAGTCCCTCAACTTGTGACTTTTTAATATTGCTCACTCACATGTTTTTGAGTCCCCTCGGAGGGGAGAACAGTTGCGGCCCTGAGGGATTGCCCACTTTTCTAGAGACAAGAACAGGCCTAACCTTGCCTCCTGGCACTTTCTCTGAGTTAGAAACCTCTTAGAGTTATAATACAACCTTGAAATTTTGTATTTAATGGTGTATCTTTAAGCAGAGGTATCTTATAAACCCGTAAGTACAGCCATCATAGACTTATTTTTATTATTCTTTGTTTATTAAAGAGGAGGGAGTAAAGCATTGTTGGTCAGTGCACATGGTGCTTAACGTGGAATCTGGAGGTGGAGATGATGTTTTCTTACTTATATATAGTTTATGATTTTCAATTTTCGCCAAGAGGTAAACACTAGAATTAGGTGTAGGCTGTGGTTCTAGCTGGTATGCCTCTGTTATAAATTTCGTCTCTCATCTGTTTGGCATCAAGATTTCCAGCTTTCCAAGGCTGGCCACAAATTTAAAGCAAGTGTCTAAACCAGTTGCTAGAGGAAAAGATACAGCTGTGGTAATGATGACGCTAAATGAACCATTTGCGTGATATCTGACACCTCATCACGTAGTTGAAATATCTTTGTATTTTCTTGTTTTCTGCAATAAAAAATAATTCTGACTTACTGAAACTATACATTTTCATTCCTTCCACATATGGGACAATCTATTTTTTGAATCATTGGGCTTCTAAAATTCTGTGGGTAGGGGCTAGTGTTGAGGTGCAGTGGGTTAAGCCACCACCTGCAGTGCCAGCATCCCATACTTGTTTTCTTTCTGTAAGCCAGTAGTTGAAAAACAACCACCACTCCCAATGCATGAGTTGTATAAAAGCAATTTCACTTTATTTGAACACTCTAAGGAGAAAAAGCAGATGCGTATGTATTGTACCTAAAGAGAAAAAAGCTTGTCAAATGTTAAATCAAATGGTGGAATAAATTCCATGACAGAAGTGAAATAGACAATCGACCTGTGGCCCACTGCACTGGAGCCTGGCCTCGCTGCCTACTTGGGACAGACAGCAGGAGCTCAGGAGAAGCCTGAAGCCACACCCCCTGTGCAAGCCTGTGCAGGCTTGGTCCTTGTTTTCTGAATGGACAGTCAGTATTGATGTATGCCGTTGAATAAAAAGGGTGCTCAGTGCTGCTGTTCCCCTTTTCTCTTCTTGGTGTCCAGCATCGTGGAGTTCTTCATTGGAACATGCGCTAAGCCCTGGCCATAAGAACAAGGAGGTGAGCAGCCAAGAGCAACAGCTGCAGGAAAGGCCAGGCTGCTATTGTCGGAGGAGTGGCAGTGGATTCAACAGGACCCTCAGGTTTGTCCGTCTTCGCCTGGTGAGTCTTTTTGAAATGCTTGTGCCTATCATATGCCGGCCCTGGACACAAGGAGGGGACACTTGGGCCTGCAGGAGCCAGGGGTAAGGAAGAAAAAATTGTGTATTGTATTGTACGTTATAAATCGAATACTTTATTTTATATTATAAATTTTTATTGTATAAGTTCCATATCATATGTTCTAAATAGATTTTAAATTGTATATTGTAAAACGTACATGTGCTCGGAGGTATCATGTACAGTTCCAGGAGGTGTGAGCCTGCCTGGCTGAATTCTGATGCCAGGATGGGTGAACCAGCAGGTGAGTCATCTTCTTTTGGGTGGGCAATTTAGATGCCCAGCGTCTGTGTTAATTTCCAGGTCTCTTGTTTGATTTTCTGGATTTATAGTTCTACTTAGTGTATAGGAGCTGAGAAAATGGATCTGGTCATCCAGCAAGGAAGTTCCTGCTCACAGGCTTTGCTTCCTGTTTTTCCTAATTTGCTAAGATAGTTTATCTCAGTTTCATTGAAGGTTCTGCAAAACAGCAGTGATAGCATTGACTGCTAAACCCAAAAAGATGGTTGTATATTGTCATTGCCCCACTGAATTCTGATTCTGCCTCTGTGATATCCAGTGTTTCCCTAATTTTATGAAAAAGTTCCTGAGGAATACATTGTTCTATTGTGTTAACGAATATGGTTATATGGGAAGACATAGCATGTAAAATTTACATATCCCAGTCATATTATTGCATTATCTAGGCATATAGGGACTCTGTGTATCATCAGAGGCACCTAGATCCGAGGATGGCACCGAAATTTTGAGAGGGAAGCATTACTTCCTAAGTATATTTGTTTCAGTTATAAAACTATAAGGTTCTGAATAACTCAATACAGGTTCTTTTTACTTCTAAATTTTAGATTTTGAAATGTGAAATATTGAAATCATTTGGATTATTATATTTTAGATCATTTTTAGATATGAGAAGTCAGGGGCATTGTTTCTGCACAGTATCCGCAGTGGTTGCCATATAATTGGTTCTAAAACATCGGTTGATGAAATGAAATCCCTATTTGTCCCTGTGTTTTAAACAACACAAAATTTCAAAATCCGTAGGTATTGTGTTTTGTGGTTTGATTCTTACAGTGTGTGGTGAATTAAGTCTTCCTTCCTTCTGGTTAGCAGTTGCTAGTGTTGACACCCAAGGATCATTCCTTGATCCTCATCTTATGAGATGCTGACCAGTTACTACTCAGAAACAGCCCCTTGGTGCACGTCCTCATGGATGTTCCAGTTTCCTCGTTATCCACTGTTAGCGCTGATTGTTCAAATCCAGAAGTTGAAATGACCCCGTGTTGTCTGTTTGTTCTCACTGTTCTTTCCATCCTAGACAGCCTTGTCTCTGTACTGTGTTTCAGTACAGGCTGTTTCTCCCATCATTAGCTACACCTATTTATGTTGCCCATGGTTTTCTCATTTTGGCTATTTTCAAACTTGATTCCTTGATTCCATAATTCTTTTCCTTCACACACAACAAACCAAGAAAAATCTGTTCTTATGTTTTCTCATGCTCTCAATCCACAGATGTTCTCGGATAACATCACCAGGCATCTCAAAGGCTGGCTGGTCCCTACATCCTTCTCAAAGCCACATGAATATGGATTTCTTTTGCTTTTCGCTTTTATGTCTCAATTCTGTCACGTTTTCCATACCTCTGCTGCTGTGACCACCATAAAACTTTAGCATCTCTCACAAAAATCCTAGGCTAGCAACTACTAGTGCACTACTAAGAAGTTAAAATATAGAAACTTTCTGGGGAGATTCCAAAATTAGAGTGATTTATGCCAAACATCTTAAGATGCTTTCCCTCTGTTTAAAGTCAGATCTATGGGGGAAAACTAGATGGAGAGTTTCCTACAAACAATGTCTTTGTTTCACCTTTATACAGTTTTGTTTGTGAGTTATGTAGGCCCCAGTAATTATGAATGCGAAAAATAAAACTGACTTGCAGTTTTATTTTTGCAAATATTTTAGAGCTTTCTATTGAAGTGCTGTCGTGACAGAATAAGCATGGAGTCCAGGAAATCCTTCAATGAATTGGTATATGTGTAGTTTTCGGAGTGCTGCTTTCAAAGACATTTAAACTTTGTAAACATTTTCTTACATATGATGTTAAATTTAAAATTGCTGCTTCAACAAACACTGACCTCTATGTGATTGGTAACCCCTCCTACACTAATGAATCACCTTGCTTGATTTTCCCACCTGATCACTGTGGAAGATGGCATGTGAGTGTCAAATGGGGAAAGAAAGGTTTTTAAAGATTTATTTATCTATTTGAAAGGCAGAGCTACAGAGAGGAAGAGGCAGAGAGAGAGAGAGAGCGAGGTCTTCGGTCTGCTGGTTCACTACCCATAGGGCTGCAATTGCTGCAGCTGAGCTGATATGTAGCCAGGAGTCCAGAGCTGCTTTTGGGTCTCTCTGTGGGTTTAGGGGCCCAAGCACTTGGGCCATCTTCCACTTTCCTAGGCCATATCACAGAGCTGGGTCTGAAGTGGAGCAGTGGGGACTCAAACCAGTGCTCTTATGAGATGCCGGCACTGCAGGCAGAGGCTTTTTCTGCTATGCCACGGTGCTGTCCACAAGAAATATTCTTGTGGTAGACTAATGTTCATGGTCTATAGCCCTGTGCTCTGTGTAGGTAGAATTGGAGTAATTCTTTGCAGACCCCTAATTTTTTGAGGTACATAGAGATACCATGATAAATGTAATAGGACCCACAGTTTTTCAGCAAAATACTTCATGATATCTGCTGGGGTGGTGCCATTTATGAAAATGGGTTCTAAAGCAACCTGATTAGTGAGGACATTGCCACCTATTGATCCAGTGAAGCAAGTCCAGAGTGAGCACCTCTAAGCCTGGCAGAGGCTCCACCCTGGTGACTAAGATGCTGTAGACCTGTGCTAATGCTCATTCCACGAGGAAGGCCCTGCCATACTGCTGTGAGCATCCTGGTTTAATATTTTGGTATTTTTTAAAATTTTTTGTATTTTTATTTTATTTGATTTATTTTTTTGGCTTTTTTTTCTTTTTTTAACTTTTACTTAATGAATATAATTTCCAAAGTACTGCTTTGGGTTACAATGGCTTACCCCCGCTATAACTTCCCTCCCACCCCCAGCTCTCTCTCCTCTTACACTCACATCAAGATTCATTTTCAATTCTCTTTATATGCAGAAGATCAGTTTAGTATATATTAAGTAAAGATTTCAACAGTTTGCACCCATACAGAAACACAAAGTGAAAAATACTGTTTAAGTGGTAGTTATAGCATTAAATCACAATGGAAAGCACATTAAGATAAGATTCTACATGAGGAGTAAGTGCACAGTGACTCCTGTTGTTGACTTAACAAATTGACACTCTTGTTTATGGCGTCAGTAATCTCCCTAGGCTCTAGTCATGAGTTGCCAAGGCTATGGAAGCCTTTTGAGTTCGACAACTTTGATCTTATTTCAACAAGGTCATAGTCAAAGTGGAAGTTGTCTACTCTCTTCAGAGAAAGGTACCTCCTTCTTTGATGACCTGTTCTTTCCACTGGGATCTCACTCACAGAGATCTTTCATTTAGGTCATTTTTTTTTGCCAAAGTGTCTTGGCTGTCCATGCCTGAAATACTTTCATGGGCTTTTCAGCCAGACCCGAATGCCTTAAGGGCTGATTCTGAGGCCAGAGTGCTGTTTAGGACATCCACTATTCTATGAGTCTGCTGTGTATCCCACTTCCCATGTTGGATCGTTCTCTCCCTTTTTTATTCTATTAGTTAGTATTAGCAGACGCTAGTCTTGTTTAAGTGATCCCTTTGTTTTTTAGTCCTAACATTATGATCAAATGTGAACTGAAATTGTTCACTTGGACTAGTGAGATGGCATTGGTACATTCCACCTTGATGGGATTGAATTGGAATCCCCTGGTATGTTTCTAACTCTACCATTTGGGGCAAATCTGATTGAGCATGTTCCAGGTTGTACATCTCTTCCCTCTCTTATTCCCACTCTTATATTTAACAGGGATCACTTTTCAGTTAAGTTTCAACACTTAAGAATAATAGTGTATTAAATACAGAATTCAACCAATAGTATTAAGTAGAACAAACAAAAAATACTAAAAGGGATAAAGTTTTACATTGTACATCAACAGTCAGGGCAAGGGGTGATCAAGTCACTTTCTGATAGTGTTCATTTCACTTCAACAGGTTTTCTTTTTGGTACTTGGTTAGTTGTTACTGATCAGGGAGAACATATGATATTTGTCCCATTGGGACTGGCTTATTTCACTCAGCATGATGTGTTCCAGTTTCCTCCATTTTGTTGCAAGTGACCAGATTTCATTGTTTTTTGCTGCTGTATATTATTCCATAGAGTACATATCCCGTAATTTCTTTATTCAGTCTACTGTTGATGGGCATTTAGGTTGATTCCAGGTCTTAGCTATTGTGAATTGAGCTGCAATAAACATTAATGTGCAAACCGCTTTTTTGTTTGCCAATTTGATTTCCTTTGGGTAAATTCCAAGGAGTGGGATGGCTGGGTTGTATGGTACGGTAATATTCATGTTTCTGAGGAATCTTCAGACTGACTTCCATAGTGGCTTAACCAGTTTGCATTCCCACCAACAGTGGGTTAGTGTCCCTTTTCCCCACATCCTCACCAGCATCTATTGTTGGTAAATTTCTGAATGTGAACCCTTCTAACCAGGGTGAGGTGACACATTGTTGTGGTTTTGATTTGCATTTCTCTGATTGCTAGTGATCTTGAACATTTTTTATGTGTCTGTTGGACATTTGGATTTCCTCTTTTGAAAAATGTCTATTGAAGTCCTTGGCCCATCTCTTAAGTGGCTTGTTTGTTTTGATATTGTGGAGTTTCTTGATCTCATTTTAGATTCTGGTTATTAATCCTTTATCTGTAGCATAGTTTGCAAATTTTTTCCCATTCTGTCGGTTACCTCTTCACTTTCCTGTTTCTTTTGCAGTACAGAGACTACTCAATTTGATGCAATCCCAAATGTTAATTTTGGCTTTGACTGCCTGTGCTTCTGGGGTCTTTTCCAAGAAGTCTTTGCCAGTGCCGATATCTTGCAGGGTTTCTCCAGTGTTTTCTAAGAATTTGATGGTGTTGGGTCGTAGATTTAGGTCTTTAATCCATGTTGAGTGGACTTTTGTGTAAGGTGAAAGGTAAGGGTGTTGCTTCATGCTTCTGCACATGGAAATCCAATTTTCCCAGCACTATTTATTGAATAGACTGTCCTTACTCCAAGGATTGGTTTTAGATCCTTGATCAAATATAAGTTGGCTGTAGATGTTTGGGTTGATTTCTGGTGTTTCTATTCTGTTCCATTGGTCTATTCATCTGTTTCTGTTTGGTATTGTTTTGTTTTGGTTTGTTCTTCAATTTAAATACATGGTATCTCCATTTTGTTTGTATATTTCATCTTGCAGTTTTCACAGCTAAATTTTTTAAAATAATTTTTATTTATATAAAGGTGATCGTATATATTTCGTCTACACAGATTGAGGAGTGTAGTGATACTTCTCACCTTTCCCTCCCTCCCCCCAGCATCCTGCCCTCCTTCCTCCTTCTTTTCTTGTGATTATAAAATAAACTGAAAGAATGTCATTGTGAAAATTATAAGAAAGTGTAAATTCTAAACCTCTTAGAACTAACTCCTTAATGTGTAGCTCCTATTAGGAACTGAAAATGCAGATTGTGTTGTTTAAAAATTGTCATGCATTTAAATATGGAAAGCCTAGGAATTTAGATTGAGTTTAGATGAGAAACTACCATGGTGCCTCCCCAAACGTATGTTCTCTAAACATAATGTGCCCACAACCAACTATTGCTTTGAACCAAGGGCCATAGTGGTCACCAATGATGGGAAGTGGAAGGCTTTTTAGGGCAGTGAACCTGAGGACTGACCAAGACCTGTCCCGGTGAGTCAGAGATCAAACTGTGCGTGTGCCCCCTGGCTCCAAGCCCCAGCACTTGCCCCATCTTCCTATCAGACTTCATTTACAAAACACAAATTCAAGTTAAATCCAGTAGGAATTTGGACAGCAGGGAGTATACTCTCTTGAGTTTGGTCCAGTTGCAGTGTCACTGGTCACATCCTGATGAAGCAGGCCCTGCATTTTCAGTTCCATAGTTTAATTGGACTAATTCTCAACCTGCCTATAATATGTACCTATGTTACATGCACATAGGAATGTACACCCATTGGTGGGAGAATAGCATGTAGTAATTTATAATTCTCATTTCACTTTTCACTTTCCTGGTCTCCTTCAGATACACTTCCTTTCATTTTCTATTTCTGAATTCTCAGTTTGAGGGAGGTGAGGTGACAGTGTAATATGTTACTTGGATATTGGCTTAAGTATTCTCTTGATAGAAATCCTGAATCTTTATTTTCAAGATATAAACCACCTGTAATTTAGTTTAGTCAGGTTCATGAATGTTTTCTTAAGATTTATTTATTTGAAAGTCAGAGTTACACAGAGAAGGAGAGGCAGAGAGAGAGAGAGGTCTTTCATCTGATGTGTCACTCCCCAGTTTTACGCAATGGCAAGAACTGTGATGATCCGAAGCCAGGAGCCAGGAGCTTCTTCCAGGTTTCCCACATGGGTGCAAGGACCCAAGGACTTGAGCCATCCTTTACTGCTTTCCAAAGCCATAGCAGAGAGCTGGATCGGAAGTGGAGCAGCTGAGACTTGAACCGGTGCCCATGTGGGATGCCAGCACTGCATTTGGTGGCCTCACCTGCTACGCCACAGTGCCAGCCCCAATCATGAATGTTTTAAAAATCATTTCTGTCCCATGAAGCCTACTAAAACCCCGCAGTATTAACCTAAGTTCCTTAATTTTTTTGTGTGTTTTAACTATAGGAACCTATTTTTGCATGTTTTATTTTTTCAGCCTTATTACAGCATAACTGAGAAACAAAAATTGTATATGTTCAAGGCATGTAGTGTGTGTTTCGATATGAGTCTGATCTTTATATCGCATTTTCACACAAACCTTTCGACTCTCCTGGTACTTATAACACACTAAGAAAGGATTAGTACAATGAAGCTACTTAACAAATTTATCACTCTTATAGTGTTTTTTAAATTTATCTCATTTTATTTATGTATTTTCCCAGAAAGCTTGTATGTAAGGTATACATACTTTATGCATTCCATAAATAGCTTTAGAAGCATAGTAATTCTTCCGACCATACCTGCCCTCTCATTTACACTCCTATCATTTTTATAGTATTTTTTAATACTGACCTAGGAAATTACAAGTACAGAATATTGTGTGAACTGGTTACCCGGGGTATAGATTAGATTTTCAAGACCTTACCTCATAATTGTAAATTTGATTTTTTAAAAGTTATTTGAAAGGCAGAGGCCACTGCCGTGGCTCACTTGGTTAATCCTCTGCCTGCAATGTCAGCATCCCATATGGGTGCAGGGTTCCAATCCTGTTTGCTCCTCTTTCAGTTCAGCTCTGCTGCGGCCTGGGAGGGCAATGGAGCATGGCCCAGTGCTTGGGCCCTGCACCCACATGGGAGACCAGGAGGAAGTACCTGGCTCCTGGCTTTGGATCAGTGCAGCGCCACCCATATGGGGCATTTGGGGAGTGAACCAACGGAAGGAAGACCTTTTTCTCTGTCTTTCTCTCACAGTCTGTAACTCAACCTGTCAAATAAAAAACAAAAGGCAGGAAACAGAGAAAGAGAGTAAGACAGAGAGAGAGAGAGAGAGGATGAGGGATACCTCATCTCATGCATTATTTCACTCCTCAAATGTCCTCAGTGGCAGGGCTGGCCCCAGGTCTCCCATTTTGGCACAGGGACCCAAGTCATGGGGTCATCTTCTAGTGCTTTCCTAGGCACATTAGCAGGGAGATGAATGGGAAGTGTAGCTGCTGGAACTCGGGGTGGTGCCCATATGAGATGCTGGCAGTCCGGTGGAGGCTGAAGCTTTTACATCCCAGCTCCAGCTATATATAACCATATATTTGTATGTTTTGACTAACTTCTCTTCATTTTCATGCTCCCAGTTCATCAAAAACACCATCCTGCTCTCTGACTGTGTTAGTTTGACTTTTCTATATTCCACATGTAAGTGTGATCATGCAGTATTTCTTATTTCTGTGTCTTGTTTCACTCATTGTAATGTCCTATGGTTCCATACTTTTGGATCCATCTTGTGACAAGTAGTAGTATTTCCTTTCTTTTTAAGGTTTGGTGAGGATGCCACTGTGTGTGTATCCCATTTTCCTTATGGGTCCGTCAACAAACATTTAGGTTATTTCCATAACGTGGAATTGTGAATGATGCTGAAGTGAATGTGGGGGTACAGAGAGTTCTTTGAGATGGTGATTTTCTTTTGGATTCATGGCTAATAAAGATTGTTACTTTTTTAATTTCATTTGAAGAACTTCCATGTTGCTTTTCTTAATGGATGGTGCAATTCACATTCCCTCCAATACTGTGTGTTCTTTGTTCTCTACATTGTGCCCAATACTTGTTATCTTTTAACTTTTTAATAGTAGCCACTTAACAGATATGAGGTAATGACCATTGTCATATCGATTTGCATTTTGCTGATGATAGCAATGTTCAGAACGTCTTTACATACCCACTGGGTACATTGTATTTCTGTGTTTGAAAACATTGATTCAACCCTTTGTCTATTTTCAGTTGTATTCTTTGCTTCTTAATGGTATGCATTCCTTGTATTACTCCCTTGATCACACATCTGGTTTGCTAATATGTTCTTCTACTCATTGGCTTGCCTTTTCATTTCATTGATCTTTGCTTTACTGCCCTACTCATTTGTTGTAGTTTCATTTCCTTTTATTTGCTTTTGCTCTCTGTGCTTTACTTGTTAACACGTAAGCAACCACTCTTGAGGCTAATGTCAAGGAATTTTCTATTTTATAAGTTGTAAGTGTTCAGATCTTCTGTGTGGACTTTTATTCATTTTGAGTTGATATTAATATGTGGTGTTAACAATGATGCAGTTTCAGTTTTGGACATGTGGTTATCCAGGTTGCTTCTGCCTCAGATGTGGGCCTTTATGTCCAGTGACTGCATGTTTGGTAACCTTGGTGGGCCCGGGTCCCCAGTTTCTTCAGTTGGATCCATTAAACCAGATGCTGTGGCTGGAGTTGAGCAGGAGCTTGGCATGTGTGGTGATTTGGGAGTAGGAGACGATGCAGTGATGTGGTCAAGACAGGGGACTGTGGCCTCCTCCTCTGGAAGCCAGGGCCATATGAGGGTAAGTCCGAAAGTTTTTTGAAGTGTAGGCATTTGGCATAGTGGAAAAGACAGTGCTCAGGATACCAGTGGTAGCCAGTGATGGTTTAAGTAGTTGGATTCTTGCTGTCACATTGGAGACCATCTCCCAGCTTCAGCCTGGGTCAGATCAGCCCTGAGTATTGTGGGCATTTGGGTAATGAACTACTAGATGGGTGGTGTCTCTCTCTCTCTCTCTCTCTCTCTCTCTCTCTCTCTCTCTCTCTTGCTCTCTCTCTCTCTTCCTCTCTCCCCCTTATTGTTTCTCTGTGTTTTGCTTTTGAAACCAATTGCAATATTAAAACTAGGTGGAAAAATGGATACGGATGATTATCCCAGGAGCAGTAGATTACTGAGTAATTTCCTAGAATCATGCAGGTGGATGTGTGTAGCTCACAGTGATCCGTTATATCTGTTATTAGAAAATGAAATAAAGGAGCTCAAGGTTCTGTCCATAAAATGATGTCAGAAGATAAATGTAGATTTGATCAGTACAAATTTTATTTGAGTATTGAAATGTCACACTATCAACAACTCGTGTTGATAACATTTAAGTAAAAATACCAACATGTTACTTGGTGTATAAAGTTAAGGGGTTTTAAATGATTAATGTCACAACTAATATTATGGTATTTGAAAATGGTTGATTAATACAAGCAAAACATAACCTGTAAATAACTGAACTGTTCTTTCCTTGTCATGCTCAGTCGAAAGGCTACTATGCGGTTTTAAGTTGGTGAAGGGTATTGTAAATTGTTTCTTTTAATTAAGAAAAGTGATAGTATGTTTTCATGTATATGTGAAATTGAATAGCAATTGTATTGCAATTGAATGCAGTTGTATTGCATCAGAGAAATATAGTGAACACAAGATAAGCTTTTTTCATACTTGAGATTTTATTGGTTCTTGAGAATTACTACAGAGACAGTTCAATTTGTGCACTATTCTTAACAAGCCAAAAATTTAAAAAGTGAGGGCTTGGCATCCTTTTTACATCTTTTATTATTTTTTAAATAATGTATTTTTAAATTTACCTCATAGGAGCTTTGTAGTCCACTCAATAAAGAGTTCAGCTAGTAAGGAAGAATATAGGCAAGGGCAATAAGAATAATCAAACAAAAAAAGTCCTATCTTTATGATCAGTTATGAACTTTAACTGATCACTTTAACTAGTAAGATGGCATTAAGTGTCAAAGGGATCACATAAATAAGACCAAGTGTCTGCTAAAAACAATAGATAGAATTAAAAAGGAGAGAATGATCCAACATGGGAAGCAGGCCACGCAGCAGACTCATAAAATGACAAGTACCCTAAACAGGACTCTGGCCTCAGAATCAGCCCTTAAGGCATTCAGATCTTGCTAAAAAGCCCATGAGAGCATTTCAGGCTTGGAAAGCCAAGACACTGTGGCAAAAAAAATCACTCACATGAAAGATCTCTGAGAGTGAGATCACTTAAATACTGACAAAGAGGTCAGTACCTTTCTCTGAAGGGAGGAGAGAATTTTCCGCCTTGATTATGGCCTTGTCTAAATAATGTTGGAATCTGTGGACTCCAGAGGCTTCTATAGCTTGGCAGCTCATGACCAAGAGCCTAGGGTGATCACTGATGTCAAATATAAGAGTGTCAGTTGTTAAATCAACAACAGGTGTCACTGTGCACTTGCTCCCCATGTAAGACCTCTGTCCTTAATGTGTTGTACTATGAGAATTAACGGGAAAACTAGCCTCCAAACAGTACTTTAAACTTTGTGTGTCTGTGTGGGTGCAGTCTGTTGAAATCTTTCCTTAGTATAGAGTTGATAGTCTGTATATAAAGATAATTAAAAATGAATCTCAATGAAGAATGGGTTGGAAGAAGGAATAGGAGTTGGGGTGGTTTGCGGGTGGGAGGGTGAGTATGGGGGGAAGAACTGCTATAATCTAAAAGTTGTACTTACGAGATTTATATTTATTAAATCAAAGATTTCTATAAAAATGTCTACTACAGCCATAACACAGTAAATTTTAAAATGATCATGAATTATTAAAGTTATAGTAGCATATCATTCTTAACAATTTGACAAAGATATAAAAGAAAATTTGACAAAAGTATATTTGCAGCAATACTGATACACACAGGCATTAGTTTCTTTTCTGTTTTTCTTTTGTTGTTGTTGTCTGATTTTTTAAAAGGAAATTTTAGCTCCCATATATAAAGGAGAACATATAATATTTGCCTTTCTGTGTCAGGGTAATTTCACTGAGCATGCAGTCCTCCAGTTGCAATGATTTTGATGCTAATAACAGGTTTTCATTTTTTATAGTTCTGTAATATTCAGTTCTACATATATGCATCAAATTTTGCCAGCACCACTTATTGAGTACATTATACTTTTTTCCAGTGTATAGTCTGAGCAGTTTCATGAAAAATCAATTTGTTCTACCTGTTTGGATTAATTAACTAATTAATTAATTTCCACTATCATGCTGCTTTGATTGCTATAGCTTTGTAGTAAGCTTTGAAGTCAGGTATTCTGATGCCTCCAAGTAGTTTTTTGTTGTTTTTTTTTTTTTTTTTTTACTTTTCTCAGGATCATTTTGGCTATTCTTGAGATTTTGTGATTTCTTACGGAATGTAGGATTATCTTCTCATTCTGTAAAAAATTCATTGGTGTTTAGTAGGAATTTCATGTAATTTATAGGTTGCTTTATAGGTATTTTAATTATACTAATTCTTCCAATCCATGAACAAGTTATATTTTTGCATTTTGGGAGTCCTTGATGATTTATTTCTTAAATGTTTTAGAATTTTCATTGTAGGTATCTTTCACTTAATTGGTTAAATTTATTCCTAAATATTTTATTTTTGGCCCTATTGTGTGCAGGATTAATTTTTAGATTTCATTTTTGGCAGATTGGTTATTAGAAAATAAAAGCAGCCGGCGCCGTGGCTCAACAGGCTAATCCTCCGCCTTGCGGCGCCGGCACACCGGGTTCTAGTCCCGGTCGGGGCACCGATCCTGTCCCGGTTGCCCCTCTTCCAGGCCAGCTCTCTGCGTGGCCAGGGAGTGCAGTGGAGGATAGCCCAAGTGTTTGGGCTCTGCACTCCATGGGAGACCAGGATAAGCACCTGGCTCCTGCCATCGGAACAGCGCGGTGCGCCGGCCGCAGCGCGCTACCGCGGCGGCCATTGGAGGGTGAACCAACGGCAAAAGGAAGACCTTTCTCTCTGTCTCTCTCTCTCTCACTGTCCACTCTGCCTGTCAAAAATAAAAAAAAAAAAAAGAAAATAAAAGCTACTGTTTTTTATGTTGATTTTGTAACCTGTAACTTTACTGAATTGGTTTTTCATCTTGAATCATTTTTGGTGAAGTGCTTAGATTTTTCCATGCACAACATCATGTATTCTACAATGTTAAATTCAGTTATTGTTAGTAGTCATGTTGAGGAGTATTTCATGTTATAACTATAAGAGCATGTCAAAAAGGCTTAAAGTTTACCTATGGAAAATTTCTCTGTTGTTTGCCATATGGGAATTAGAGTAGTCCCTGGTAGACTTGTGGACTGCCATTGCTAATGGAGTGCATGGGTTCACCCATTGGATTATCACTGCTTTTTGTGTCCACACACAACTCTCAGTGAGACAGTGAGGCTTCTTAAGGGAAGACCTATACTGAAGGTTGTGTGCTGAGTGTTGCTGGCAGCAGCATATAAGTAACATGGTCTCATGGGATCATTTCAGACACTGGTACCTCCACCTGGGTGATGCAGGGTCTTGTGTGCTGTGGGATGGTGAGTCTGGATGCACCAGATGGCTGCTGGTTGCCCCTCACATGCTGTCAGGCACCACCCAGGACATGGTTAAGAAAGTAGCTGCCTCATGGTAATAAAGATCAAATAAACAAATGGGATTACCTCAAATTGAAAAGTTTCTTTACAGCAAAAGAAACAGTCAGGAAAGTGAAGAGACAGCTGACAGAATGGGAGATGTTATTCGCAAACTACACAACAGATAAAGGATTAACAACTAGAATCTATAAGATGATCAAGAAACACCACAGAATCAAAACAAACAACCAATAAAAAGGTGGGCCAAGGGCCTTAACAGACATTTTTCAAAAGAGGAAATGCAAATGGCCAATAGACACATAAAAAAATGCTCAGAATCCCTAGCCATCAGGGAAATGCAAATCAAAACCACAATGAGGTTTCACTTCACCCCGGTTAGAATGGCTCACATGCATAAATCAACTAACAACAGATGCTGGCGAGGATGTGAGGAAAAAGGGACACTATTCCACTGTTAGTGGGATTGCAAATTGGTAAAGCCACTATGGAAGACAGTTTGAAGACTCCTCAGAAACCTGAATATAGCCCTTCTGCAGGACCCAGCCATCCCACTCCTTGGAATTTCCCCAAATGGAATTAAAGGGCAAAAAAAGAGCCATTTGCACCTCAATATTTGTTGCAGTTCAAATCACAATAGCTAATACATGGAATCAACCTAAATGTCCATCAACGGATGACTGGATAAAGAAATTATGGGATATGTAATATATGGAACACTATACAGCAGTAAAAAACCAATGAAATCTGGTCACTTGCAACAAAATGGAGGAATCTGGAAAATATCATGCTGAGTGAAATAAGCCAGTCCAAAAATGACAAATATCATAAGTTCTCCCTGATCAATGACAAACGAGCATCTAAAAGGAAACCCATTGAAGTGAAATGGACACTATGAGAGACAATGACATGATCAGCCCTTGTCTAGATTGTTGAGGAACAACTTACTATTTTATTCCTTTTAGTATTTTTGTTGTTGTTGTTCTGTTTGTTCTACTTAATACTACTGGTTGAATGCTGTAATTAATACACAATTATTCTTAGGCATTTAAAATTAACAGAAAAGTGATCTCTGTTAAATATAAAAATGGGAATGAGAGGGAGGAGATATACAGGTCGGCACATGTTCACTCAGACTTACCTCCAATGGTAGAGCTAGAAATGTGCCAGGGGATTCCAACTCAGTCTTATCAAGGAGGCATGTACCAATGGCAGCTCACTTGGTACAGTGATAAGTACATAACCGATCAAAAAGATAGGGTAAATGTCGAAGAGGTATCACAAATAAGACCATTGTCTGCAAATAATGAAGGATAGAATTAAAAGGGAGAGAATGATCCTGCAGGGGAAGCAGAACACACAGCAGACTCATAGAATGGCAAACACCCTAAACAGCACTCTGGCCTCAGAGTCAACCCTTGGGGCATTTGGATCTGGCTAAAAGGCCCATGAGTCTCACAGGCATGGAAAGCCAAAACACGGTGGCAAAAACAACCTAAATGAAAGATCTTGGTGAACAAGACCCAGCAGAAGGAACGGGTCATCGAGGAGGGAAGCACCTTTCTCTGAAGAGAGGAAGGAACCTCCACTGTGATATGGCCTTGACTAAAGAAGTTCAGAGTTGGTGAACTCAAGGGGCTTCCATAGCCTCAACAGCTCATGGCAAGAGCCTTGGGTGATTACTGACATCATAAGTAAGAGTGCCAATTGTTAATCAACAACGGGAGTCACTGAGCACATGCTTCCCACGTAGGATCTCTGTCCTTAATGTGTTTTACTGTGAGAGTTAAAGATAACACTACTAGTTGAACAATACCCTATACCTTGTGTGGTTGTGTGAGTGCAGTCTGTTGAAATCTTTGCTTAGTATATACTAAGTTGATCTTCTGTACATAAAGATAATTGAAAATGAAATTCAATGAAGGGTGGGATGGGAGAGGGAGTGGGAGAGGGGAGGGTTGTGGGAGGGAGGGAGGGAGGTGGGGGGGAGCCACAACAATACAAAAGTTGCACTTTGTAAATTCACATTTATTAAATTAGAAAAATAGTTTATATGGTTAAAAAAATGTAGCTGCCTCCTCTGCAACTGTCTCAGATGGTGAAGTGCTGTATCTCAGACACCGGGGAAGTCCACACAGAGATATACACCTTGGTGTGGATGGAGATACAAAGCCTGCTCAAAGACTGGGCAGGGACACATTGAGAATGGCAACCTTGCTGTGTTCCTGACAGGAAGTAGTCTATCAATCACCGGGCAACAGAGTTGGCAGCTGGCAGCTCTCACTGAACTGCTTCAAGATCCTGTCCAACTTGTCATGTTTGCACAGAGGGTGAACATAAACTGTCCCTTTTTCTACTGCAATGGGCGTCCACAGCATGTTAAACACCATACTGCAGCAGGAGCCTCTTTGTTTCAATGGACGGTGTACAATTAAGAATAAAAGAGAGCTACTGAGGCTGTTAGACATTCTTCAGCAAGTAATAGCAGCCATCACCCCTGAATGTCAAAGCTGCTCCTAGGACAGTCTCAGACAAGCTACCTTGGACCCAGTGGATTTATTTATTCACTTACGTAAGCATCATTTATTATGTTTCATTGACAGACAAGAAAACAGATTTCCCATTGTCTGGATCACTCCACCTGAGTGGAAAGGACCCAAATATCTGAGCCATCCTCTGTTGTTTCCCAGGGTATGCATCAGCAGGAACCTGGATTTGAATGTGTGATAGGTATTGATCCTTGATACTCTGTAATGGGATGCTGGCACCAAAATGATGTCTTTAATTGCCATGCCAAATACAATGTGTTGATGCCTTTATATTCTAATTATTAGAATGGCAGTGTGAGATAGAGAAAGATGTTTCCATCTGATGGCCTCACCCCCAAAGGTTGCAAACATTCTGGCAGGGCTAGGCCAAAGTCAGAAGCCAAGGACTCCATCCAGTTCTCTCACATTGGTGGAAGATACCTAAGTAACTGACCCAATGCCTGCTATCCATCAGAGTGTACATTAGCAGGAAACTGTACTGCAAGGAGATTGTACTGAAATCCAGGCACTCTGGTATGGGTGTTTGTAACCCAAACGACATCTTAACAATTCTGTCACAGTTCCTTGGCCATTGTTATATTTTTAATGATTTTTTATTGGAAAAAAAAACATTAGTGAGGGAGAGACATAGAGATATCATCCAATCCACTACCTCACTCTCCAAATGGCTGCAACAGCTACAGATTAGCCAAGGTGAAGCCAGAAGCAAGAACTCCATCTTCTTCTCCTACATGGGTTGCAGAGACCTGAGATCTTCAGACATCACCTACTGTCTATCCATGCACCGTAGGAGGAAGCTGGACTGGAAGCATAGTAGCTGGGGCATGACCCAGCACTACAATATGAAATGGAAGCATTGTTAGCTGAAGCTTTACCTGCTGTACCATAACATCAGCATTCCCATTGTTATTTGTAAGAGCAGTCGCACCACAGGGCCAAGCAAAACTTCTGGCCCTGTTGGTGGCAACTTCAGAAGTTAATCAAGCTACACAAACCCTGAGCGCCCTGGGAAATACCCAGGCAGACACATTGACTGTTCACAGCCAGAGTTTTCCTTCAGCATCACCCTGTAATCCAGTGCTGTGTAATCAGATGTGGTGCTCTCTCTGACTTCCTCTGAACCATTATGAACATGATGGGACCTATTCTGAACATCAACAACAAAGTCAATGGCTTAGCAGGCTGCACTGCTGCCTACTGGCTCGTTTTGGGCAAGTTGCATGAGTTTCTCCAGACCTTCTGGACACCACTGAGGCCCTTCTAGACAGAAGACCACCAGACATTCAACAATGGTGGGATTCTTGTGCATACTAAGAGTAAGCAGTCATCACCACGCATCTTTATGGATGACAACCACCATGTATTAGGGTCACACTATAAAGCCTTATTGATCACTGGGCACTAACTCCTATGGCATTGTGATCTTTCCCAGTATACTTCATCAGTCTCGCAGTATTCATTGACAGACTATGAAGAGGACATGCCCTTGAGTCGACTGCCATGGTCACCATTAAGACAGGACCCAACCTCTTCCCATGAGTCCTTGTGTTACTTCTGCCCACCTCTCAGCTGTCATTTCTGTTCCTTGGTGTGGGCAGCCTAAGACTTGTGTTCTTCACCTAGATCAATCCCAAGTCTTTTGTACTGATGTGGCATGCTTGGCTAGAGCCTGGACACTTAACACAACACTTAACACAACACCTCCCTATATTGTCAACACCCTAAAATAGCCACTTAAGCAGGACAAGTGGGGAATTGACATAGCTGTCTATGACATAGTACAAGTATTCTCTGAAGTACACTGAGTCATCTATTAACTCACCCATGAAGGATCTTCTCAAAGGTGGAGGATAGGAATGGAGGCATCCTGCAGATTACCATCACATCAAGAAAGTCATGCCCCCCTTATAATTTTGCCATTATTGGTGTGGCAAGCACTTTATTGTGTCCTGTGGAGATTTGGCACCATTTACTTTTTAATTTGAAGGCCAACAGTGCACCTTCATGAGACTTCCAGTGGGCTGCCGGTATGGTCCCCCAGGGCTCGTGGTCTGTGTTAACAGGATCTGGCTGGCCTTCAGTTGCCATCTAGCATCCACCTGTGACACTATGTTGGGGACATTGTTTCAACTGATAAATAAGAGGAGGAGGAAAAATGGGCCTCAAACATCAGCAACTGACTTCTTGACCCAGTGGGTGTGGACCTTAGTTCCATAGGAGAAGAGAGCTTGTGACCTCAAATTTTTGGTCTATATTTTGACAAAATAATTCAGAAAAATTCCTCAACAAATTTATATATATCTCCTTCTCCTCAGTGATTTGGTTTCAACCAAGGAAGCCCAGCACATTTTCACTTTCTGAGAACACCAACTTCCTCACTTCTAGTGAACCCTAAGACTCACCTATTTCACCAGTTACCCACAAGGATGTGCCTTGGTCAGGCATACTTCTGAAGAAAAAGCTAAGGACTACTCTATGGACAGGTTTTGGTTCTGAGGGTCACAGAGGTAAAGAACTTGAAATTAGCTTTGAGCTTTTAGTGACACTACTATTTGACTCACAGAGAGTCTGGACTACCTCACTCAGCATCATGAGCTGGGTCCTGGCCTCCAACCACTAAGAATCTCTTGTTAAATGGAAGCGGTATTTTCAGAAACCAAACAGTCCCACACCCGAGGAGTCTGTGTGCCTGATGAGGATGTCAGCCTCTGACACTTCGTCTCTTTGGAGAGCCACCATCAATCATCTCACATTAGATACCTCCTTCCAGATACGGGGGTAGTGTCATATGTATCAAGGGGCAGAACTCGTGATCTTTCTATTTGTCCTTGAGCAGTCCACACTCACTCAAGGCCATCTTGAAACTCACACGTCCACCTGTTCTTGGGACATCACCAATTGCTAATGGCCTTTGTGTGGCCTCAAACTGGACAATCTATACCCTTACGTTGGAGTACCTCCTTTGGTGGGACACTGTTGATACCTGTGCTACTGGCCTAACCTCACTGACAAACTCAGCTATTTTGATTGCTAAAATTCTACTGCCTTTTAATGTAGCAACACTGCACTGTATATTATCTATAACCTTGCTTTCATAGTGAAGCCTCCTAAGCTTATATGATTTGGGACATCCTATGCCTATCAACTTGGATTTCAGCTTGTAGCTTTTTTGTTGTATCCAAGTCAGTTGTTGGAGTCCCCCAGGAATGCCTGCTGTACAGACAAAACTGTCATTCCTCTTTCTTGCATGGTTGCATTTGGAGTGGTGATTATTCACATGCTACCTGGCAAGTGGATTTTATTGACCTGTTGTAGCAAATGGCAGGTGCTTACTGTTATGTAAGTCTCAACCAGAGTTCTCCTTGCTTCTTTCTTCATGGCTGAAAATGTCATCAGATTCTAAGTACTTCATCCCAGGTGCATTAAACAGAAAATATCTGAAATACTTAGTTCCTGTCCATTTGGTGTATACACAGTGATGGGGTTTTTAGTTCATGTAAAGTTTATGTTTTTTTTTTAAATTTTGAAATTAGCAATAATTGTACATTCTTAAGGGCTACTATGTGATACTTTGGTACATGTCTGCAATGTGTCCTGATTAAAAATGGGATGATCAATATTTCCCTTTATTTGTCAGTACTTATGATTGAAGACTTGTAATTTCTTCTATATGTTCATTCAACACATACTCAGTTATTGTGAGCTACCCTCTCCATTATTCTGTGTAATATTAAAAAGTTACTCCTTTGATCTACTTCTGATTTGGTACGCATCATCCAAATTCCTTGCATTTTCCCTCCAACCTCTTACAACCTTTATTAATTATTATGTATTCAGATTGGTGTATTTTAAAGATTTATTTATTTTTATTTGAAAGACTGAGCTACAGAGAGAGGGACAGACAGGAAGATGTTTTCCTCCTGCTCATTCACTACCCAAATGACTGCAACAACTGCAGCAGAGCAAATTCAAAGCCAGGAGCCAGGAGCTTTTCCTGGGTCTCTCAAATTGGATGTAGGGACCCAAACACTAGGGCCATCTTCCATTGTTCCTCAACCCATGACCAGCGAACTGGTTCAGAAGAGGAGCAGCAGGGATATTAACCAGTGCTCACATGGGATTCTGGCACCACAGGCAGAGCCTTAACCTGCCATGCCACAGCGCTGGCCCCCGATTGTTTTAGCTTGAGTTTGTGAGGGAGTGGGTACAGTAATTGTCTTTCTGTGTCTGGATTGTTTTCACTTACTTCTAGTTCCATACATCTTGCTTCAAGTGACAGGATTTCATTCTTTTCAAATGGCTGGAGAGTATTTTATTTCATATATATACAACAAACTCTTGACCCTTTCATCTGCTGAACTTTCAGCTCATTTTGTTTGCCAAGATACTATTCCCTTTTAGTGAGACAAAAATGCAGTCTACTTTATCTGCATCCCTGCCCTCATAGTGGAGACTGTGCTACCAACAAAAGTTTCAACTCCTGGGCATGTCTGATGTGGGAACATTTTCCTATTGTGGTACCAGAATGAGTTTCTACTTCCAGGCATATCTGATTTGGGGACATCTTATGCTTGTCATTTTGGATTTCTGATTGTGGTTTTCCTATTCCATCCAACTCAGTTGGAAAGTTCCTCAGGAATGTCTGCTTTACAGACAAAACTTACATCATTCCTTTTCCTCCCAAGGTGGCATTTGGAGAGGTCATTACTCTGGTCATTGACCTGGCAGATGGATTTTATTGGTCTGCTGTTGCAAGAGGCAAGTGATTATTATTATTGATAACCACACCAGACTGCCCCCTGCATTTTCCTTCATGACTGAAAATGTGCTTCAAATATGGGACTATAGATACATGAACTACTTAGTTCCTTTCTATGGGACATGTACCCAGTGATGGTGTTGCTGGTTCATGGTATGGTTCACTTATCTGAATATTTTGACATTAACAATACTTTCACCTACTTAAGGGCTACAGTACAATGTTTCGGTGCATGTCTTCAATGTGTCCTGAGGAAAAACGGGATAATCAACATTTCCTTTTTTGTCAATGTTTTATGATTGAAGGCTTGGAATTTCTTCTGTATGTTCATATAATACACAGTAGGTTATTGTGAGCTAGTCTCCTCACTGTGCTCTGTAACAACAGGAACTTACTCCTTTGATCTAATTCTGATTTTGTGCCCCTCATCAAAACTCCTTTCATCCCCCGCAGTGCCTGCCATCCGTTATTAATCATTATACATTCAGGGTTTTAGCTTGCTTATGTGAAGGTGTGCATGCGTTATTTGTCTTTCTGTGTATGGCTTTTTTCACTTAACATGTTATCTTCCAGTTGCATACATTTTGCTGTAAAGTACAGGATTTCATTTTTTTTTAACTTTTATTTAATGAATATAAATTTCCAAAGTATAGCCCATGGGTTACAATGGCTTCCCCCCTCCCATAACTTCCCTCACGCCCGCAATCCTCCCCCTTCCCGCTCCCTTTCCCCTTCCATTCATGTAAAGATTCATTTTCAATTCTCTTTGTATACAGAAGATCAGTTTAGTATATATTAGGTAAAGATTTCAACATTTTGCCCATCTAGCAACACAAAGTGAAAAAACTACCATTGGATTACTAATTATAGCATTAAATAGCAATGTACAGCACATTAAAGACAGAGATCCTACATAATTTTTTTTTCAAATTAATTAATTTTCTATGCCATTTCCATTTTAACACCAGGTTGTTTTTTTTTTTTCATTTCCAATTCCCTTTATATACAGAAGATCAATTCAGTATATAATTAGTAAAGACCTCATCAGTTTGTGCCCACACAGAAACGCAAAGTATAAAAATACTGTTTCAGTACTAGTTATAGCATCACTTGGCTTTAGACGACACATTAGGGACAGATCCCACATGGGATGTAAGTACACAGTGACTCCTGTTGCTGATTTAACAATTTGACACTCCTGTTCATGGCGTCAGTAATCTCCCTAGGCTCTAGTCATGAGTTGCCAGGGCTATGGAAGCCTTTAGAGTTCGCTGACTTTAATCTTATTCCGATAGGGTCATAGTCAAAGTGGAAGTTCTCTCCTCCCTTCGGAGAAGGGTACCTCCTTCTTTGATGGCCCCGTTCTTTCCACTGGGATCTCACTCACAGAGATCATTCATTTAGGTCTTTTTTTTTTCCATGATATCTTGGCTTTCCATGCCTGCTATACTCTCATGGGCTCTTCAGCCAGATCTGAATGCCTTGAGGGCTGATTCTGAGGCCGGAGTGTTGTTTAGGACATCTGCCATCCTATGAGTCTGCTGTGTATCCCACTTCCCATGTTGGATCTTTCTCTCCCTTTTTGATTCTATCAGTTAGTATTAGCAGATACTTGTCTTGTTTGTGTGATCTCTTTGACTCTTAGACCTATCAGAACTATCAATTGTCATGCTGAGTGAATTAAGCCAGTCCCAAAGAGAAAAATATCATTTGTTTTCCCTGATCGGTGACAACTGAGCGCCAAAGGGGAAACCTGTTAAGTGAAATGGACACTATAAGCAACAATGAACTGATCAGCTCCTGTCCTGACTTTAGATGTACAATGTAATACTTTATCCTTTTTAGTATTTGTTGTTGTTGTTGTTGTTCTAGTACTATTGGTTGAACTCAGTAATTAACACACAATTATTCTTAGGTGTTTAAATTTTAACTGAAAAGTGATCCCTGTTAAATCTAAGAGTGGAAAAAGAGAGGGAGGAGACGAACAATTTGGAACATGCTCAATCGGACTGGCCGCAAATGGTGGAGTTAGAAATGTGCCAGGGGATTCCAACACAATCCCATCAAGATGGCATGTACCAATGCCACCGCACTAGTCCAAGTGATCAATTTCAGCTCACAATTGATAGGATTTCATTTTTAAAAGGCTGAATAGTATTCCATTTAGTTTATACACAACAAATTCTTGATCTCTTCTTCTGATAATGGGTACATTGGTTGATTCCATTTCTTGGCCGTTGTTGACAGTGCTGCAGTAATCATGGTGGAGCAGGTGTGTCTTAGATACAATGATTTCATATCTTTTGGACATACACTGAGTATTGAGATTGTTGAGTCATATGGCAGTTCTATTCTTAGCTTTAAGAAATCTCCACGGTGTTTGCTGCAGTGGTTTTACTCATTTAGATTCCCATGCTCAGTTTATGAGAGTTCTCCTTTCTCCATATCCTTGTGAGAATTTTTTACTTTTTCTTTATGATAGGCATTCTAGCATTATGAGGTGATATCTCTTGGAAGTTTTGATTTGCATTTCTTTTTTAAAATATTTTTTTTAATTTATTTGAGAGGCAGAGTTAACAGAGAGCAAGGCACACAAAGGTCTTCCATATGCTGGCTCACTCCCCAGATGGCCGCAATGGCCAGAGCTGAGCCCATCCAAAATCAGGAGCCAGGAGTTTCTCCCAGGTCTCCCCGTGGTTGCAGGGACTCAAGCACTTCGGCCATCTTCCACTGCTTTCCAGGCCATATGCAGAGAGCAGGATCAGAAGAAGTGCATCCAGGACATGAACCAGTGCCCACAGGGGATGCCAGCCCTGCAATCAGAGGCTTTGCCTATTGTGCCACATTGCGAGCCCCTATATTTATTTCTCTGATGGCTAGTAGTAGTTTTTTTTTCATATCTTTGTTGGTCATTTGTATTTTTTCTTTTGAGAATTGTCTTTTTAGGCCCCTTGTGCCCATTTCTTAACTGCATTGGATGCTTGATATTGAATTTGTTGAGTTCCTGATATATTCTGAGTATTAATCTTTTGTTGGATAAGTAGTTTGCAAGTATTTTATCCCTTTCCATTGGTTGGTTATTCACTCTATTACTGTTTTCTTTGCTGTACAGAAGCTTCAGTGTTTGATGTGTTGTCCTATTCATCTAGTTTTACTTTTGCTGCCTGAACTTCTGGGGTTTTAACCAAAAAGTCATTGCCTCTGCCTCTTTTAAGAGATGTCTCCCTATGTTTTATTCCAGCAATTTTGTATTTTCAAGTCTCAGATTTAGGTCTTTGATCCATCTGAGTTGATTTTTATGTGTGGTGAAAGGTGGATATTTAATTTCATTCTTCTATATATATATATATGTATATATATATATATATATATATATATATATATATGTATATCCAGTATTTGCAGCACCACTTATTGAAAAGACTATGGGATTTTCATCAAAAATCAGTTAGCTGTTATACATGTATGTTTGTATTTATGTAATTTTTCTCTTTTTTGTTGATCTTTGTATCCATCTTCATTCCAGTTTCATTCTATTTTATTTACTATACCTTTGTGGAATCAGGTGTTGTTTTGTCCCCAGCTTTGTATATTTTTTCTTGTGCAGGATCACTTTGGCTGCTCTGGGTCTTCTGTAGTTCCGTAGGAATGTTACAATGTTTCTCTGACTGTATGGAGAATGTCATTGGTATTTTGATAGCACTTGCATTGAATCTGTGGATTTCCTAGGGAATATGAACATTCTAATGTTAATTGTTCTAGTTCATAAACAGGGGATGTCTTTCCATTTTCATTTGTCTTTGATGATTTATTTCATCAGTGCTTTATAACTTTATTGTGATCTTTCACTTACCTGGTTAAATTTTTTATTAAATATGTAATTGTTGTAGCTATTATAAATTTAAGTTTCTTTTTTCCTGTTTCATAGTTTTTTTTTTAATTTTATTTTTTTGACAGGCAGAGTGGACAGTGAGAGAGAGACAGAAAGAAAGGTCTTTCTTTTGCCATTGGTTCACCCTCCAATGGCCGCTGCGGTAGGCGCGCTGTGGCCGGTGCACCGCGCTGATCCGATGGCAGGAGCCAGGTGCTTCTGGTCTCCCATGGGGTGCAGGGCCCAAGGACTTGGTCCATCCTCCACTGCAATCCCTGGCCACGGCAGAGAGCTGGCTTGGAAGAGGGGCAACCGGGACAGGATCAGTGCCCCGACCGGAACTAGAACCCGGTGTGCCGGCGCCGCAAGGCGGAAGATTAGCCTAGTGAGCTGCGGCGCCGGCCCCATAGTTTTTATTTTATTTTATTTAAGATATACCAATTTCATGTGTTTCATACATACAGATTCAGGAAGGTGGTGATAATTTCCACTCTACTCTCCATCTCGCCCATATTCCCACCCTTCTTCCTCTTACCTTTCCTATTCCCATTCTTACTTTTTACAAAGGTCTTAAACTTTCCTTTACAGAGGATCATTGTTAGTGTGTAAGAACGCAACTTATTTGTACATTGATTTTGTATGCTGTGACTCACTGGTTTATCACTCCCAACATATTTTTACTGCAGTGTTTTAAGTTTTTCTCTCCAAAATCATTTCTTCTGAAAAGACAGATATTTTGACTTCATGCTTCCCAATTTTCATCCTTTATTTCTTTACTTTACCTGAGTATTCTTTTGAGTACTTGAGATACTATGCTGACTAAGAATGGTTTATGTGGTGTGCTTATCTTGTTCCAAAACTCAGGGGAAAACTTTTCAGCTTTTTCCCACTCAGTATGATATTGGCTATTGTTTTATCATATAGCTTTGATAATTTGAGCTGTGTTTCCTCTGTACCTTGTTAGTTCCAATTTTTTTTTATTATCATGAAGGGATGTTGAATCTTGTGATGGCAGCATTCTCTGCATCTATAGAGATGTTCATTTGTTTTATGTTATTCATTCTGCTGATGTGATTTCATTGATTTTTATAGATGTTGAACCACACTTGCATGCCTGTGATAAAACCCGCTTCATCATATTACATGTTGAGTGTGTGTGTGTGTGCGTGTTTGTGTATACACATCATACCTTTTTGATGTATTGTTGCATTCATCATGTTTGCAAAGCCTCACAGCCTAAAGTATTTGAAATAAGAAAGCTTGAACTTGCTACGCATGCTTTTTTCAATCCCAAAATCTTCAAAACATTTTCCCAAGGTCACTGAATGAATGACAGTGTGTACTAAGGAAAATATTCAAAACCTAATTCCAGGTCTGGCACTGTGGTGTAGTAGGCTAAGCCCCCACCTGCAGCACTGGAATCCCATATGGGCACCAGTTCATGTCCCAGCTATTCCTTTTCTGATCCACCTCTCTGCTGTGGCCTGGGAAAGCAGTAGAAGATGGCCCAAGTGCTTGGGCCCCTGCACTCATTCATGTGGGAGACCCGGAAGAAGATCCTGGATCCTGGATTCAGTTTGGCCCAGCTATGCCTGTTGTGGCCATTTGGGGAGTGAGGCAGTGGATAGAAAACCTTTCTCTCTGTCTTTCCCACTCTTTGTAACTCTATCTCTCAACTAAATAAATCTTCAAAAAAAAAAAAAAAAAGAAAAACCTACTTCCAATGACAGTATATCTTTATGTGTATAACAATGTTAAGTTCCCTCTGTATGGCTAAGAATAAGTTGCATGGTCTAGTTTTGTATTCATTTAGTAAATATTTCATACATTTCAAACTGAGCCATTAAAAATTCATAAATAATTGGCAATTTAAATCAAATTAATAGGGTCTCATAAATTTCATCAAGATTTTTCTAAAGCCATGAGAACAAGCATCCTGACAAAAGGAACTAACATTGTGTTCCAAAATTTTCTAGAAAGGAATCATGCTTTCTTTGGTTGTTTCTACACAATAAGCAGTAGCTTTCTGCATGTTCTTCTATTCTGAATCCTCTCTGATAGGACTGCAGGCCAGAATCAGTAAAGTGTCATTAGGTTTGTGTATTTGTTTTATTACATGCTGTCTTTCTGTGACCTTGGGAAATATCTTCAACTTTCTGGGATTGAAAAAACATAGGTAGTGAGTTCAAGCATTCTTATTTCAACCAGTGTCTAGGCTATGAGGGTCTGCAAAAGTTATGAAGTATTAGTTTGGTTGTACTATTTGTTCAACTCTTCAAGTCTAAAATGATTTCCTATAAAAAGTTTAGAGCAGAATTTTTTTATGAGTCAACATACACGTGAATGAAACCCTCACGTCATCAGATTGTTTTGTGTGCTCATTTTTAATAAAATACCTATTTTCAACTTTATCCAGTTGAAAGAGTGGAATATTCTAAGTTTAGAGTCTGTTTATCATAAAAGGCATGACTTTTGTTTGTTCAAAGTAGGGAAATAATCTTTGTAGCTAACCTCAGGTGACACCAAGTTGGCATTCTATTTCTGGTTAAATAAGAGCTCCTTCAATTTCCTGATTAGTACTGTATTTATAGTCAATGGCACACAGTTGAATGTTTTATAAGATTTATCGACTTACTTGAAAGGTGGAGTTACAGAGAGGGAGAAGCAGAAAGAGAAGCTTTCCCTCAGCTGGTTCACTCCCCAAATGGCTGCAATGGCCAGGGATGGGCCAGGCTGAAGCCAAAAGCCAGGAGCTTCATGTGGATGTCCCATATGGGTGCAGGGGCCCAAGAACTTGTGCCCATCTTCCATCGCCCTCCTAGATTAATTAGCAGTGCGCTGGATCAGAAGTGGAGCAGCCGGGATTTGAACCGCCGCCCAGCTGGGATGCCTGCACTCCAGGTGGTGGCTTAACTCTACATCACAGCACCAGTGCTACACCATTGAATTTTTAATTTTATGCTTATCCGCTGACATCATGCCTTTCTTCAGATAAAAGAAATCCCTCTTTTCACAAGGCCAATTACATAAAGAAGCTGACAGGTGTATCTGTTGTCTTCTTTTCCAGATTGTTTGGTTATCTTTGCAGCAACTCCTTTTCCTTCTCAGAAACAAACATCTGAGGAGTTACTGACATGAACATTCCAGTTCTTCATATGTTATTGGTTTATTATTGGAGGAAGTCTTCTTTGATTTTTCTCATCAGTGCAATCCCAGACATTCACCTTAAAATCTACCTCAGCAGTTCTTTGTTCTTTATGGTGGGAGCTCTTATGTTCAGATAACTAAAATTTGATGGTTGCAACGTTGTGGTGTAATGGGTAAAGATGCTGCCTACAGTTCTGGCATCACATGTGAGTGCTGGTTCAAGTCCTGACTGCTCCACTTCAAATCCAGCTCCCTGCTATGGCCTGTGAAAGCAGCAGAAGATGGCCCAAGTCCTTGGGCCCCTGCACCCACGTGGAAGACCTGGAGGAATCTCCTGTCTCCTGGCTTTGGATTTGCACAGCTCTTGCTGTTGCAGCCAGCTGGGGGGCGATCAAATAGATGGAATACCCGCCCCCTCTCTCTGCATCTGCTTTTCTCTCTGTGTAACTCTGACTTTAAATAAATAAAAAAGATTAAAAAATTAATAGCATTTTGAGCTATGTTTCTCTTTTGCCAAGTAAGTTTATTGAAAAGTGCTTTGAGAATCAAATATAAAATTATCCATGAAAAACTTACTTATTCTTACTAAATTACAGCTATTCTTACTATATTATGCAGCTATGATTTTAATGTTTTAATAGTAAAACATACACTAGAATTTTTGCATATTTTTCTTTTTTACAATTATTTCAATTTAATTCACGCAGATGGTAATTATCCTATAGTAGAATGGAGAAAAGGTATATAGATAAAAATGCAAACGTGCAAATTTTCAACTTCAAATGTGTAAATAATTTCTTTTTCAAGATTCGTATTTATTTGAGAGGTAGAGTAACAGAGAGAGGAAGAGACAGGGAGATAAGTCTTCCACCTTCTGGTTCACTCCCCAAATGGCTGCAACAGCCAGAGCTGAGCTGATTGGAAGCCAGGAGCCTCCTTGGGGTCTCTACATAGGTGCAGGGGCCTAAGCTCTTGGGCCATCTTTCAGTGCTTTTCCTGGGCATAGCAGAGAGCTGGATTGGAAGCGATGCAGCCGGGACATGAACTGCTGCCCATAAGGGACGTTGGTGCTGCAGGTGGTGGGTTATCCCATTACACTACTGCACTGGCCCCAGTAATTCCTTTTGTAAGTTAAATGTATCATATTTGTTAGATGCTCTTTACACACACAGACACTCATTCACTCATTTACACTCAGAAGTTTCTAACCAAAAAGTCTTATTTGTATTTGGTGTTTGGAAAATACAGGAAGTATATCTGCAAAGACACTTAAGAAGGTCAAGGGCACACAAAAATGAGACATTGATTAGGGTGACTTTATCGAGAAAGTGATCTGCATGAATGAGAGCTATCAGAATAAAATCATCTTCTGCAATTTTGGTCAAAGTTTTCTAATTGTTACTTTCATTGCTTAGTCTAATAAGAAATAAAATTGATAACAAATAGATGATCTGCTTCATAGTATTACATACATTTTACTAACACCAGATGTGTTGGAAGTGACATTTTTAGGAGAAACAAGATTGATACTTCTTTTTTTTTTTTTTGACAGGCAGAGTGGACAGTGAGAGAGAGAGACAGAGAGAAAGGTCTTCCTTTGCCGTTGGTTCACCCTCCAATGGCCGCCGCGGTAGCGCGCTGCGGCCGGCGCACCGCGCTGTTCCGATGGCAGGAGCCAGGTGCTTCTCCTGGTCTCCCATGGGGTGCAGAGCCCAAACACTTGGGCCATCCTCCACTGCACTCCCTGGCCACAGCAGAGAGCTGGCCTGGAAGAGGGGCAACCGGGACAGGATCGGTGCCCCGACCGGGACTAGAACCCGGTGTGCCGGCGCCGCAAGGCGGAGGATTAGCCTGTTGAGCCACGGCGCCGGCCATGATACTTCTTTTTTTAATTTATTTTTTGGTAGCAACTTTATTGAGATACCATTCAGGTCATATAATTTGCCTGTTTAAAGTGTATACATCAGTGGTTTTTAGTATACTCACAGACTTCTGCAGACATCAACACAATAAATATAGAACATTTTCAGGAACCCCAGAAGAAACCTTAGGCCTTCTGTCCCATGCTCCAAATGCCCACCCCCTCAGCCTGAGACAACTGCTAACCACTTTCCATCTTTATAGATTTGTCTATTCTGGATATTTGTATCAGTGCACTCATAGTCAGAAAGTACATGGTCCTTGTGACTGCCTTCTCTCACTTAACACGACACTTTCAAGGTTCTTTCAAGCTGTAGCATGTCAGTGTTCATTCTTTTTTATTGCTGAATAATGTATTTTTGAAGAAAAAAATGTGTTTCTTTCCTGTAAAAGTACAAATTACACAGACTATAAACTAAGGGATTATAAAATGCTGCTACAGAGTGTTTCAGCCAGGCCTGCTTAGAGGTCTAGATTATAACTAACCTGAGGGCAAACTAACGCTTTTTAAAGGATTTTTTTGAAGTTCTTTTTAAATTTTTTTTAAATTTAGTGTACATAAATTTTCAAAGTACAGTTTATGGATTACAATGGCTTCCCCCCCACCATAATTTCCCTCCCACTTGCACCCCTCCCATCTCCCGCTCCCTCTCCCATTCCATTCACATCAAGATTAATTTTCAATTGTCTTTATATACAGAAGATCAATTTAGTATATATTAAGTAAAGATTTCATCAGTTTGCACTCACACAGAACATAAAATGTAAAATACTGTTTGAGTACTAGTTATAGCATTAATTCACATTGGACAACACATTAAGGGCAGATCCCACATGAGAAGTAAGTACAGAGTGACTCCTGTTGTTGACTTAACAATTTGACACTCTTGTTTATGAGCTTAGGAAATCTCCCTAGGCCCTAGTCATGAGTTTCCAAGGCTATGGAAGCCTTTTGAGTTTGCCAACTTTGATCTTATTTAGACAAGGTCATAGTCAAAATGGAAGTTCTCTCCACCCTTCAGAGAAAGGTATCTCCTTCTTTGATGGCCCGTTCTTTCCACTGGGATCTCACTTGCAGAGATCTTTCATTTAGGTCTTTTTTTTATCCAGAGTGTCTTGGCTTTCCATGCTTAAATACTCTCATGGGCTCTTCAGCCAGATCCAAATGCCTTAAGGGCTGATTCTGAGGCCAGAGTGCTATTTAGGACATCTGCCATTCTATAAGTCTGCTGTGTATCCCGCTTCCCATATTGGATCGTTCTCTCCCTTTTTGATTCTATCAGTTAGTATTAGCAGACACTAGTCTTGTTTGTGTGATCCCTTTGACTCTTAGACCTATCAGTGTGATCAATTGTGAACTGAAATTGTTCACTTGGACTAGTGAGATGGCATTGGTACATGCCACCTTTATGGGATTGAATTGGAATCCCCTGGCACATTTCTAACTCCACCATTTGGGGCAAGTCCGATTGAGCATGTCCCAAATTGTACATCTCCTCCCTCTCTTATCCCCACTCTTATATTTAACAGGGATCACTTTTCAGTTAAATTTAAACGCCTAAGAATAATTGTTTGGTAATTACAGAGTTCAACCAATAGTACTAGAACAAAACAAAAAAAATACTAAAAAGGATAAAGTATTACATTGTACATCAACAGTCAGGACAAGAGCTGATCAAGTCACTGTTTCTCCTAGTGTCCATTTTACTTCAACAGGTTTCCCCTTTGGTGCTCAGTTAGTTGTTGCTGATCAGGGAGAACATATGATATTTGTTCCTTTTGGACTGGCTTAATTCACTCAGCATAATGTTTTCCAGTTTTCTCCATCTTGTTGCAAATTACAAAGTTTCATTGTTTTTGACTGCTGTATAGTATTCTATAGAGTACATGTCCCGTAATTTTTTTATCCAGTCTATTGTTGATGGGCATTTCGGTTGGTTCTAGGTCTTAGCTATTGTGAATTGAGCTGCAATAAACATTAATGTGCAGACCGCTTTTTTGTTTGCCAATTTAATTTCCTTTGGGTAAATTCCAAGGAAGTGGGATGGCTGGGTTGTATGGTAGGGTTATATTCAGGTTTCTGAGGAATCTCCAGACTGACTTCCACAGTGGCTTAACCAGTTTGCATTCCCACCAACAGTGGTTGCTGTCCCTTTTCCCCACATGTCTCCAGCATCTATTGTTGGTAAATTTCTGAATGTGAACCATTCTAATCAGGGTGAGGTGAAGCCTCATTGTGGTTTTGATTTGCATTTCTCTGATTGCTAGTGATCTTGAACATTTTTTTCATGTGCCTGTTGGTTATTTGGATTTCCTCTTTTGAAAAATGTCTATTGAGGTACTTGGCCCATCTGTTAAGTGGGTTGTTTGTTTTGATGTTGTGGAGTTTCTTGATTTCTTTGTAGATTCTGGTTATCAACCCTTTATCTGCTACGTAGTTTGCAAATATTTTTTTCCCATTCTACCGGTTGCCTCTTCACTCTCCTTACTGTTTCTTTTGCAGTACAGAAACTTCTCAATTTGATGCAATCCCAACAGTTAATTTTGGCTTTGTCTGCCTGTGCCTTCAGGGTCTTTTCTAGGAAGTCTTTGCCAGTACCTATATCTTGCAGGGTTTCTCCAATGCTCTCTAATAATTTGATGGTGTCAGGTCGTAGATTTAAGTCTTTAATCCATGTTAAGTGAATTTGTGTAAGGTGAAAGGTAGGGGTCTTGCTTCATGATTCTGCACGTGGAAATCCAATTTTCCCAGCACCATTTATGGAATAGATAGTCCTTATTCCAGGGACTGGTTTTAGATCCTTGATCAAATATAAGTTGGCTGTAGATGTTTGGATTGATTTCTGGTGTTTCTATTCTGTTCCATTGGTCTATCCATCTGTTTCTGTACCAGTACCATGCTGCTTTGATTACAACTGCCCTGTAGTATATCCTAAAATCTGGTATTGTGATGCTTCTGGCTTTGTTTTTGTTGTACAAGGTTGCTTTAGCTATTCGAGGTCTCCTGTGTCTCCATATGAATTTCAGCATCATTTTTTCCAGATCTGAGAAGAATGTCTTCGGTATTTTGATTGGTTGGTATTGCATTGAATCTGTAAAGTGCTTTTGGGAGAATGGACATTTTGATGATATTGATTCTTCTAATCCATGAGCATGGAAGATTTCTCCATTTTTTGGTATCTTCCATTTCGTTCTTTAAGGTTTTGTAATTTTCATCGCAGAGATCTTTAACATCCTTGGTTAAGTTTATTCCAAGGTATTTGATAGTTTTTGTAGCTATTGTGAATGGGATTGATCCTAGAAGTTCTTCCTCAGCCATGGCATTGCCTGTGTATTCAAAGGCTGTTGATTTTTGTGCATTGATTTTATATCCTGCTACTTTGCCAATCTCTTCTATGAGTTCAGATAGTCTCTATGTAGAGTTCTTTGGGTCCCCTAAATAAAGAATCATATCATCTGCAAAGAGGGATAGTTTGAGTTCTTCCTTCCCAATTTGTATCCCTTTAATTTCTTTTTCTTGCTGAATAGCTCTGGCTAAAACTTCCAGAACTATATTGAGTAGCAGTGGTGCGAGTGGGAATCCCTGTCTGGTACCAGATCTCAGTGGAAATGCTTCCAACTTTTCCTCATTCAATAGGATACTGGCTGTGGGTTTTTCATAATTTGCTTTGAGTGTATTGAGGAATGTTCCTTCCATACCCAGCTTGCTTAGAGTTTTCATCATGAAAGGGTGTTGTATTTTATCAAATGCTTTCTCTGCATCTATTGAGATAATCATATGGTTTTTCTTCTGCAGTCTCTTAATGTGGTGTATCATGTTGATTATTTTGCAAACATTGAACCATCCCTGCATACCAGGGATAAATCCCAGTTGTTCTGGGTGGATGATCTTTCTGATGTGTTGTTGCATTCTATTGGCCAGAATTTTATTGAGGATTTTTGCATCTATGTTCATCAGAGATATTGGTCTGTAATTTTCTTTCAACGTTGCATCTTTTTCCAGCTTAGGAATTAAGGTGATGGTGGCTTCATAGAAAGAATTTGGGAGGATTCCCTCTTTTTCAATTGTTCTGAATAGTTTGAGAAAAATTGGAGTTAGTTCTTCTCTAAATGCCTGGTAGTATTCAGCAGTGAATCCATCTGGTCCTGGGCTTTTCTTTGTTGGGAGGGCGTTTATTACTGTTCCAATTTCTGTCTCAGTTATGGGTCTGTTTAGGTTTTCTATGTCTTACTGGCTCAATTTAGGTAGGTTGCATGTGTCCAGGAATCTATCCATTTCTGATAGATTTCCCTGTTTGCAGGCATACAAGTCCTTGTAGTACTTTCTGATGATTCTTTTTATTTCTGTAATGTCTGTTGTTAACGTTTGCTTTTTCATGTCTGATTTTATTGATTTGGGTCTTTTCTCTTCTTTTTTTAGTTACTTGGGCCAGTGGGGTGTCAATTTTGTTTATTTTTTCAAAAAACCAGCTCCTCGTGTGGCTGATTTTTTGTAATGTTTTTTTTTATTCAATCCTGTTGACTTCTTCTCTGATTTTAATTATTTCTCTTCTCCTACTAGATTTGGGTCTGGTTTGCTGCGGTTTTTCTAGATCCTTGAGATGAATTGAAAGCTCATCTATTTGGTGCCTTTCCAATTTCTTGATGTAGGCACCTATTGATATAAACTTTCCTCTTAACACTGCTTTTGCTGTATCCCATAAGTTTTGGTATGATGTGCTGTTCTCTTCATTTACTTCCAGAAAGTTTTTGATTTCTCTTTTGATTTCTTCTATGACCCATTGTTCATTCAGGAGCATCTTGTTCAATCTCCATGTGTTTGCATATGCTTAGGGATTCCGGAGTTGCTAATTTCCAACTTCATTCCTTTATGATTTAGAAGCTCCATGGTATGAATGTAATTCTTTTGAATTTGCTGAGACTTGCTTTATGGCCCAGTATGTGATCAATCCTAGAGAAGGTTCCATGTACTGCAGAGAAGAATGTAAATTCTTTATGTGTAGGAATAAAAGTTCTGTAGATATCTGTTAGATCCATTTGGGCTATAATGTCGTTTAAATCTACTGTCTCCTTGTTGATCTTCTGTCTTGTTGATCTGTCTATTTCTGAGAGTGGAGTATTGAAGTCCCCCAGTACTATTGTATTGGAATCTAAATCTCCCTCTAAGTCCCTTAACAAATCTTTTAAATAAACTGGTGTCCTGTAATTAGATGCATATACATTGATAATTGTTATATCTTCCTGTTGAATGGATCCCTTAATCATTATATAGTGCCCCTCTTTGTCTCTCTTAATAGATTTTGTGTTAAAGTTTATGTTGTCCGATATTAAGATGGCTACGCCCGCTCTTTTTTCATTTCTGCTGGCATGCTATGTCTTTTTCCAGCCTTTCACTTTCAGTCTGCATGTATCTTTGTTGGAAAGATGTGTTTCTTGTAAGCAGCAAATAGATGGGTTTTGTTCCTTAACCCAATCAGACAATCTGTGTCTTTTAACTGGACAGTTCAGGTCATTAACGTTCAATGTGACTATTGATAAGTCGTAACTTTGCCCTGTCATTTGCCAAAGATATTTTCTAATATATGCTTTGAATTCTCTGTGATCTTTTGCTGTGAGGTTTCCTTCCTTCACCTTCTTTCATATTGATAACCGTGTTTCTGTGTGTAACACATCTTTAAGCATCTTTTGCAGGGCTGGACGAGTGGCGACAAATTCTTTCAATTTCTGTTTGCTGTGAAAGGTCTTTATTTCACCTTCATTCACAAATGAGAGCTTTGCAGGATATAATATTCTGGGCTGACAGTTTTTCTCTCTTAGTACCTGGGCTATATCTCGCCATTCCCTTCTAGCTTGTAAGGTTTCTGATGAGAAGTCTGCTGTGAGTCTAATTGGAGATCCTCTGAGAGTAATCTGACGTTTCTCTCTTGCACATTTTAGAATATTTTCCTTATGTTTCACTGTGGTGAGTTTGATTACGACGTGTCGTGGTGAGAATCTCTTTTGGTCACGTTTACTAGGGATTCTATGAACTTCCTGTACTAGGGTGTCTCTGTCCTCCAAACCCAGGAAGTTCTCTGCAAGTATCTCACTAAAAAGGCCTTGTAATCCTTTTTCTCTCTCCATGCCTTCAGGAACTCCTAGAACCCGAATGTGCTTTTTTTTTAATAGTATCCTGTAGATTCCCGACAATATTTTTAGATTTCTAATTTCCTCTTCTTTTCTTTGGTTTGACTGTATACTTTCCTGTGCTCTGTCTTCTAAGTCCGATATTCTCTCTTCTGTTTCACTGACTCTGTTTTTAAGGCTCTCTAATGTGTTTTGTCATTTGATCTACTGAGTTCTTCATGTCATTTTGATTTCTCAGCACTGTCACACTTTGCTGTTCTACTAGTTCTAAACATAAATTATGACGATCGTTGAATCTTAAAAGGTACTAATGGTTTTGGAAGATTGTTTTGGAAGGAGGAGATAACCGGCAATGATGATCTAGTTATACAGATTTATTTTCAGAATATGTGAGGCTTTATAAAAACTACAGGAGAAACAAAACATCATTAAGATTTGTAGTTCTATTTAGTTCCATTTTAAAAAGTTTTGCTTTTGTGGCCTGGGATTTTGGAGCTTTCCTCCTGTATTCTCTCCTAGGAGTTTTACAATTTCTGTTCCTAGTTATTCTTTTTGAGTTGTTGTTGTGTATGGTAGAATGATCTAATTCTATTCTTTTGCTTATAGAAATCCAGTTTATCCATAATTATTATTTTAAAAGATTTATTTTATCCTTTTGAAAGGCAGAGTTACAGAGAGAGTGGAAGAGACAGAGAGCTTCCATATGCTGGTTCACTCCCCAAATGGATGCAATGGCCAGGGCTTGGCCAGACCGAAGCCCAAGAGGCAGAGCTACTTGCAGGTCTCCCATGTGAGTTGTGGGACACAAGCACTTGTTCCATCCTCAAGTGATTTCTGGAAATGGAGCAGCTTGGACTTTAACCAGTGACCATATGGGATGCCAGCCTTCTGGGCAGCAGTTAAACTCGTTATGCCACAATGTCAGCCCCCAGTTATTTATTTTTTAAGAAGTTGAAAATTTTATTTTGCTGCAGAGTTGTTGTTTCACTGTATGAAATACCACTAGCAAAGACAGTATATTGAAAAGTTAATATGGTATTGTTCTCTGATACTGTAAGACTAGCAAAATCCTTTCTCTGTCTCCAGTTATTTCCGTTTTTTTAAAGGAAAAAAGTTTATTGGGGGAAACACAACAGGCTGGAGGGAAGGGGCGAAGAAGGAAAAGAGGCAGAAGGAAAGCAGAAGAGAGACAGAGATCAGGAAACGGAGAGGAAGAGAGAGCGAGCCGCATGCTCAGGAACAGCTCCCTTTAAACCTTTGCCAGGGGGCGGGCAGGGAAGTAGGAGCAGCAAATCCCGTTAGCAGTCCAGGCTGCTCCTTTCCAGATCCAGCTCTCTGCTATGGCCTGGGAAAGCAGTAGAAGATGGCCCAAAGCTTTGAGCCCCTGCACCCACGTGGGAGACCCAGAGGAAGGTCCTGGCTCCTGGCTTCAGATTTGAGCATCTCCAGCCATTGTGGCTATCTGGGGAGTGAACCAGCAGATGGAAGACTTCTGTCATAGTGTAACAAGAAAAAACACCACAGTGAAGAAACCAAATATCTCCAACATGCCAAACAACAAACACAAAAACCGAGGTAACAAGAACAAGGAAGATACTATGATGCCCCCAAATGAAAAATACACCCCAAGTCAAGATTATGAAGATGATGAGATTGAAGAAATGCAAGAAGCAGATCTCAAAAAATTGATAAGAACATTAAGAAGTTCTCAAAAACAAATTCTTGAACTACAGAAATCCTTAATGGACAAGATAGAAAAGCTCTCTCGTGAAAATGAAATATTAAGGAGGAATCAAAATGAAATGAAACAACTAGTAGAACCAGAAACTGTGATAGTGACAAGAAATCATAATGAAATGAAGAATTCAATAGATCAAATGACAAACACATTAGAGAGCCTTAAAAACAGAATGGGTGAAGGAGAAGAGAGAATATCGGACTTAGAAGACAGAGAACAGGAAAGGAAACAGTCAAACCAAAGAAAAGAAGAGGAAATTAGAAATCAAAAAATTATTGTCAGGAATCTACAGGATACTATTAAAAAACCCAACATTCGGGTTCTGGGAGTTCCTGAAGGCATGGAGAGGGAGAAAGGATTAGAAGGCATTTTCAGTGAGATACTAGCAGAAAATTTCCCAGGTTTGGAGAAGGACAGAGGCATCTTAGTACAGGAAGCTTATAGAACCCCTAATAAACATGACCAAAAGAGATCCTCACCACGACATGTTGTAATCAAACTCACCACAGTGAAACATAAAGAAAAGATTCTAAAATGTGCAAGAGAGAAATGTCAGATTACTCTCAGAGGATCTCCAATTAGACTCACAGCAGAATTCTCATCAGAAACCCTACAAGCTAGAAGGGAATGGCGAGACATAGCCCCGGTACTAAGAGAGAAAAACTGCCAGCCCAGAATATTATATCCTGCAAAGCTCTCATTTGTGAAAGAAGGTGAAATAAAGACTTTTCATAGGAAACAGAAATTGAAAGAATTTGTCGTCACTCGTCCAGCCCTGCAAAAGATGCTTAAAGATGTGTTACACACAGAAACACAGAAACGTGGTCATCAATATGAAAGAAGGTAAAGGAAGGAAACCTCACAGCAAAAGATCACAGGAAGATCAATTTCTCTTTGACATAGAATAAAACTCTGATGCTCTGTTAAAGCAATGTGTTAAAGTAATTTATTATGTTCTCTTGATGTCTGTTAAATTATAATTGCTCAAAAAAGCTGAATTTTTATTAAGAGCTATGGGTTATTTAAATATGTGCTTATTTTCAAAGATTTGAATAATCACCTTGTAACAATGATCAGATTTGGTCTATGTTATGTCATGATTTTAAGGAATCTTATTTCAACCAGATATTTTGGATTTTGAACCTTCTTGGCATTCTTGACAGGCATTCAAAAAATCAAAGTTTCAAACAATCTGGACTCTAAAATTTCCAGTAAATCTTGGAGTTTGGTTTTTCCAGTTTGGGCCCAACTGAAAAAATCGAAGGACCTATGTCACTCATAGAGACACCAACTAATCAGGCTATTTGGATTATATTAGAAGTACTGTCAAGATGTGACGTGGTACTAAATTTTAAGTTTCTATAATGGAAAATGATATTAATACAAATGTTTGAGAATTAAAAAGTCTAATGATCTTGTGTTACTAGCCATGATAGTTATCTTAATGAGAAAGTCCCAGAGCCCTAAAGGGTTAAATACTTGTAAAATCCTCCAGGTGTTTTCAAAAATACTGTGAAGTAAGCAAGTGCCTCTTGTTGTTTGATGAGTTTATAATTTTAAACATGGCAACTTAAAGTTTCTTGTCATCCACAGTTATATATGATTTGCTGCTCATAAAACTAAAGCGTTGTTGGTTCTGTGTTTAGCTGTCCTCCTATAGGTTCCTATGGACTTTTTCCAGCCACTTCTATTGTATTCAGTACTTTGGGATGGCTCTGTAAACAGATGAAGCCAATAATGTATTAACAGTACCAACTGAGAGAAAGTATGGTGAACTGAGGTTACTAAAAACAAAAAGCAATTCAAATCAATTGGCAATCTACAAAAAGAGTTAAAGATTTTAAAAGCTATTATTAAAATTGCTATATTGGTCTATTATGTTATGTTATATGTATGTACATATTGTATGTCCACATAGGAAAATTTTATTAAGAATTTTATTTTAATTGGCTTATAGATAAGATTGTCCATAAATTTAAGCTGCTAAAATTAATCAAAGATACATTTTAATTTGTGTGACCTGAATCTCTGCATCATATGTTTTATACTTGTTGTTAGCAAGAAACTAAAAACATTTTATATGGTTGTGCTTAAGTTTACTGGTTAAACAAACTACACCATGTTAGATATTTAAGAGGTGTTTCCAAATACATGATTCTTAAAATTTATAGAAGGCATTGGACCTTCTGATAAATGTTTTCTTAAGTTGTTATCTAATGGTTGAAACTGTTTGCTAAGTATTCATGTGATATTGCTATTGTCAGCAAGCGATCTAGGACTTGCTCCCTCATTTCTCTATTCTAAGCCCAACTTGTTCTTTCATTTCTCTATTCTCTTCAAGGTAGGAAACTAATTCTATTATAAAGGAACTGTAGGACGCACAATTTAATCTTTAGACCTTATAAAAGAGATGGCTAACATTTTTCTGTAATAGTATAGCCAAAACAAGAGCTTAAATAATAATCTCATAGCTAGATTTATTTTGCCATCAGCGAAGTAAACAGTAAGTAGAAAAAACCTCCCTTTCAGACCAAAGGGAAAGAAAGTTTTTAAGTGAGAATATAATTTTCCGCATGGGCATTGTCTACCTTAGAAAAACTTCTACAGAACATGCCTGTGACTATAGACTTGTAGTTCAGGCCACCGAAGATTAGAGATGGCACTCCCTTGACTTGCATCCTCTGGTCTGCTTTAACAAAAACCAGGAGGAAAAGAAAGCTAGGCATCAGAAGCAATGGGCGGCAGGCCTATTAATGGCTGATCTGTACAGTGATCTGCCCTCAAGGAGACCCAACAGGCCAGTCCCCTGCAGTGGCTTTCAATGTGGTAAGCCTGGGCTTCAGCAGAAGTCAACTTGTGAAGAACCCTGGCAGCTCTGCCAAGAGTTGGATCACTGGAAATGGACCTGCCCTGGAGTCAAAGGATGCCCAGGTCAGAGCCACAGATCTTATTGGCTCTAAGCTGAAAAGCCCTTCACTCAGCCCAACTTCCAAAGTGACCACTGCAGCTGAGGGGATGGCCAAGTAGGGTCAGCAACATTGCAGGCAGAACTGTAAATTTCTTGTTAGAGATGCCACCTGCCTTTACCTGGCCAGCTCTCCTCCCAGGCCAGCTAAGTAATGAAAGTCAACAGAGTGCCTTCCCCTAGGAGGTTCACACCTCCCTTAGGATGTACCCCATGTGAAGAGATAGATAGGTCTGGGCCTCTTAACTTACAAGACCTAAAATGAAGCCCCTTCTGTCAGGTTCTATTTGCCTCTCAATCAGAAAACTTAATTGTAGCTTAGACAGCACCTTTCTTAGCTCCTCTAATAATGACTCTGTCCTTTGTTCTAGACCCTGTCTAGTGCACTTGGGCCTCATTCCTTTGTAATCATAACCTCTACTCTACCTCCAATGGCTGTACTCCCAACCTGTGTGTACTGATGGTCCTCTTCCCCACTAAATGCTGTATAATTGTTCAGACCTGGTTAATGCCACTCTTAGGATCATTGGTTACTATCCTCACCCTGTCTTTTATGACCTTGTCTAAATAGGATCAGAGTCGGCAAACTTGGAAGGCTTCCATAGCCTTGGCAACTCATGACGAGAGCTTAGGGTGGTTACTGGTGCCATAAACTAGAGTGTCAATTTGTTGGGTCAACAACAGGAGTCACTGTGCACTTGCTCCTCATGTGGGATCTCTGTCCTTAATGTGCTGTACATTGTGATTTAATGCTATAACTAGTACTCAAACAGTGTGTTTCACTTTGTGTTTCTATGTGGGTGCAAACTGTTGAAATCTTTACTTAATGTATACTAAATTGATCTTCTGTATATAAAGAGAATTGAAAATGAATCTTGATGTGAATGGAAGGGGGGAGGGAGCAGGAGAGGGGAGTGTTGCAGGTGGGAGGGAAGTTATGGGAGGGGGAAGCCATTGTAATCCATAAGCTGTACATTGGAAATTTATATTCATTAAATAAAAGTTTAAAAAAGGAAAAAAAAAGGACCTTGAAAAATGGACGGTTGGTTTAAACTGATTCTTTTTAAAAAAAGATGTATTTGTTTGGAAGGCAGAGTTACAGAGAGGCAGAGGCAGAGGCGGGCGGGGGAGAGAGAGAAGTCTTCCATCTTCTGTGTGTGTAGGGGTTCAAGGACTTGGGCCATCTTCTACTGCTTTCCCAGGCCATAACAGAGAGCTGGATTGGAAGTGGATCAGCTGAGACTCAAACCAGTGTCCCAAATGGGATGCTGGCACTGCAAGTGGCAGCTTCCTTCACTATGCCACAGCACCGGCCCCTAAACTGATTCTTGACAATATTTTGTGGACTGAAAACAATATCAACAATGTAAATACTGGTAAATTTTCACCAAAATCATTCCCATGAGTAGTGAATAGGACTAAAACTGTAGTCTTATTGCACAGTGCATATGGCCAATCTTAGGATTCTCCCATTAGTATCTATATAGTTTCAGATTCTTTTTGGGTTTTCCAGGTAAAAATATAATAGTAATTATAAATTATATTTACAGAATCATTTGATCTGTAGTATTTTAAGGCATATTTTACGTGTTTTATAACATGTTTCATAATCACATGATTTGGGGTAGTTATTGCTAAATGGTTGTGTCCCTCAATACGCATGTGTTGAAATGTAATACTCAGTGTGTTATTACTTAGGAGCAGGGCTATTGGGAGCTGACTAGATCATGAGGGCAGATCTTCTGAGAATGCTATCATTGCCCTTATTTTTAAAAAAGGTTTTATTTACTTATTTGAGGAGCAGAGTTACAGACCAAGAGAGGAAGAAACAGAAAGAAAGGTCTTCCATCTGCTGGTTCACTCCCCAAATGGCCGCAATGGCCAGAGCTGAGCCGATCTGAAGCCAGGAGCCAGGAGATTATTCCAGGTCTTCCACGTGTGTGCAGGGGCCCTAGGACTTGGGGCATCTTCCATAGGTTTCCCAGACTGTCACAGAGGCCTGGATCAGAAGTGGAGCCTCTAGTACTCAAACCCGTGCCAATATGGGATGCCAGGCCTGAGGGCGGATTCACCCACTACACCACAGCACCCTTTTAAGAATGGCTCGATGGAGCTTATTTACACCTTTGCGATTCTGCCACATGAGGGCGCACAGACATTAGTGAGCAAAGCTTCACCAGACACTGTCTCCTAACACTGTGATCTTGGACTTAACAGCCTCCAAAACAGCGAGTAATAAATTTGTGTTTGTCAACTTCCCAGTGTAATGTTTTTTCTTACAGCATCCCAAATGGACTAAGATGGAGTAAATAATCTGAAAAGTTTAGAAATGGGTGGGCATTGTGGCACAGCAGGTTAAACTACCATTTGGATTGTCAGCATCCCACATCAACCTGCCTGGTATGACTCCCGGCTCTTTCATTTCCAATTCAGTTTCCTGGTAATTCCTCGGGAGGCAACAAACAATGGCCCAAGTGCATAGTTCCTGCCACCTACATTAGAGACAGAGATGTAGTTCCTGGCTCCTGGCTTCTGCCTGGCCCAGTCTTCGCTGTTGGGGGCATTTGAGGAGTAAGTCAGCAGGTAGAGGATCTCTCTTTGTGTCTCTGTCACTCTGCCTGACAAATGAATACATAAACCTTATGAAAAACATCATTGATGACATGACTTTGGTAAATGCTTCATCCAGTAAGAAGTTTAAGAAGTAAAACATGGGGCTGGCACTGTGGTATCACATAAAGCTTTGGTTCAAATCCTGGCTGTTCTACCTCTGATCCATCTCCCTGCTAATGCACCTCGGATATAGCAGAGGATAGCTCAGGTGCTTGGGCCTCTGCGCCCTGTGGGTGACCTAGAAGAAGCTCTTGGCTCCTGGCTTCATCCTGGCTGAACCCTGGCTGTTGTGGCCATTTGTGGAGTGAAGTGATCTTTTTCCTTCTATCTCTCCCTCTCTCTGTATGTAACTGTGCTTTTCAAATAAAGTAAATCTTTTTAAAATAAAAAAGTAAAAAAAAAATAGAAACCCCAGTTTAGTGGGAAATAAGCAACAGGTATAAACATCTGAATGGAAATTGACCATTTTACCCATATACCATAAATTTTAAAGTAATCAGATCATTAAAACTATACTAATGCAATGCTCTTCTTTATTTTAAAATTATTTTTGAAATAATAATTTATGTATTTGATAGGTGCTGTTCCAGGAAGACAACCACATTCCTCTCTCCCCGTTCCCCTTCCTCCGTTGTCCCTCTTCTTTTCATTATTTTTTTGCAAGACATAATTTTAATCCACTTTATTATTCACAGTCTTAATTCACCACTAACCATAGTATTCAACAAAGAAAAGTAGGAAGACCACAGTTCCACACGAGTAGTATAATTTTCTTAACCATAGGTGTGATAAAGTTATAAAACAAAAGTTTTATGGGACTATATTTTCAGCAATAGTGATACACACAAGCATTATTTATGTTTTTCTGTTTTGATTTTAAAAATGTTACCTTCCACATACAAGGAATTGCATGTGACATTTGTGTTTCTCTGGCTGATTTCACTAACTGATGTCGTCAATTGCATCCAGTGTTGTTATTTTTAATACCTGAATAAAAATTCCACCATATTTTCCTTATCCATTATCTTGCTGTGGCTGTTGTGAACAGTGCTGCAATAAAAATGGTGGTGCAGGTATCTCTTTCTACATTATGGTAATACCTTATATGTATAAACCCAGTGGGTTTGCAGGATCATATGGCATTTTTCCTTCTGGTTTCTTAAGAAATCTCCATTCTATTTTCCACGGTCTTTGAACTAATTACATTCCCGCAGATGGTGTACCAGAGTTCCCCTTTTTCCACATCCTTTCATCATTTATTACTCTATCTTGGATTTTAACCATTAGGAAAAGGTGGTGATTTCTCATTGCAGTTTAGATTTGCATTTTCCTGTTGACTACAGATGTAGAGCATTTTTTCCAAGATTTGTTAGACATTTGTATTTCCTTAGAGAACTGTTGAATTCTTTTGGCCACTTCTTAACTGTTTGTTTGGTTTTTTGTTACTTTTGTTCTCTTTTTTAAGTTGCTGATGTACTCTGATTATTAATTCTTTATCAGATGGTTAGCTCACAAATATTTTTCCTCATTCTGTTGGATGTCTCTTCATTCTCTTGGTGGTTTCCTTTGCTGTGCAGAAGCTTTTGACTTGCATATAATGCCATTTGTTTAGTTTTGATTTTGTTGCCTGTGCTTTGAGGGTCTTGTCTAAGAAGTCATCCCCTCTCCAGGGTCTTGGAGCATTTCTTCTGCAGTTGCTTCCAAAAGCTTCATAGTCTCAGTTCTTCAATTTCGGTCTCTGACCTATCTTTGTTCTGTTTATGAATTAAATAGATTCTTTCCCTTGATGAATTAATGCTCATCAGCACTTTCTTTTAGAGGAAAGTAGCTTGCTGAATGCATCAAATAAATATATACAAGATCATTTTATATTGCTATTTCATAAAAATTGGTTTTAGTGCTGTACATAATTTTCATCAACCATGTAGGAAATGCATCCATAACAAAATCCCTTGTGATGTTACTTTATCATTGCTAAAGGCAATATGACTTTGGTAAAGAATAAAGGAGTTTTACAAAAATTAATTGCATGTTCAAAACTTCTACATTTGGCTGGCGCCGTGGCTCACTTGGCTAATCCTCCGCCTGTGGTGTTGGCACCCCGGGTTCTAGTCCCACTTGGGCACCAGGTTCTAGTCCTGGTTGCTTCTCTTCCAGTCAAGCTCTCTGCTGTGGCCTGGGAGGGCAGTGGAGGATGGCCCAAGTACTTGGGTCCCTGCACCCACATGGGAGGCCTGGAGGAAGTACCTGGCTCCTGGCTTCGGATCTGCACATCGCCGGCCGTAGCAGCCACTGGTGGAGTGAACCAGTGGAAGGAAGACCTTTCTCTCTGTCTCTCTCTCACTGTCTAACTGCCTGACAAAAAAAAAAACAAAAAAAAAAACCTCTACATCTTGCATTTAATATATTTTAGAGGGAGATACATAGTTATCAGAGTACATGACTTCAGCCAAGAGAATTTTCCAATTTACATTCCTCTTATTTTGTTTTTACTAGTTGAACTTCCATATATTTTGTTTCTTCAAGCTTATTGGTAGATCTTGTTTCTTAAATAGAAATACCTGAAATAGATAGGCATAAAAACCAGATTCAATTTACAGCAGAAGTGTTAGACTTCAGTCTCTTTCAAGCAAATATAATTCATACATCCATGTAACAATCCATTCAATTTTATTGTCTAGAACACTAGTGGGTAAAATACACTGGAGCCAAAACAATATATTTGAGCTCTGTTTGTCCCATGGCTGGGTGAATTCTGTTGCAACTTTTTTTCCTCTGCACAATATTGTAACAATTCTCTGAAAGGCAGAAAAGTAGAAAAATGTGGCTAGAGAGCCTAAAATAAAGAGCTATTTAAAGGTATCCAGAACAACAGAATTAATTCAGAAAAAATACATGATTATATTTACCAGATAAACCATAGGAAACATAAATAAAGTAAAAGAAACATGATTGTACTAACTAAGGAAGTACAATAAATATCTTAATACATATGAAAGATTACTGGTTTCCCTACAGAGTCTAAAAACATGATTAAAAGTATTTGTTCAAAATAGAAAAATAGAGCATATCTTACTATAAATTTATCAAAGCTGTGTACAGGATCAGAAGTAAGCAAACTGCAAGATTATAGTGAGTAACTTACATTTGAACAAAAATAGACCTTCCTTTTGCTCTTGATGACGTTAAATGTGAGAATATCACTTTTCCAAATTAATTTTTAGATTAAAAAAGATGTAAAGGGATTGGATGAAATTATAGTCAGATGTAGTAGAATATTTGAGACAAAGTTCAGGAGAGTAATGGATTGAGGGCTGTCGGGCTACTGAACATTAAAATATATTCTAAAGGTAGAGCAATTGGAACAGTTTGGAACTGGTTTAGAGATTAACCTAAGATCCTGATGGAGCCAAACAGAATGTCTAGCAATAGACTTGGGCATATACCCAAACGTAGTGTATAATATTAAAAATAATATAAATATATTCATACTAATCTGTAGGTAAAAGTAAGTTATCCCATAGAAGGTGCTGGGGGAGAATATCTAACCTTTGAAAATTAAGACAGTTTTTTTCATAGAATGAAATCACATTTCCAAATGGACTAAAGGTTGAAATATAAAGGATAAAACAGCATTTCAGTTAAAATGCTCAATTCTGAACAAATGCACGAACATCTCTACTCCCTCCTAAATGCTGTTTATCAGTAAAAAGCATTTTGAAGAAGTCTTAAACACCCATGAGCACAAAGAATGAGAGAGAAAACAGCAGCAAAACTCTGGGAAGAAGAAATCAGATGAGCAGGTGAGAACATAGACGTCAGCTGTGAGCCTGCAGTGGGGAAAGGTGAGACTCGGTAAAGCAATGCAAATCCCCCAAGCCCCAGGCCCCTGAGGTGGGCATGAAGTTGAGGGTAAAAGGGTGTTTAATGAGCGTATGCACAGCGCACTAGGGAGCCTCTCCCTGCCCATCCAGGTTTCATTCCCTTCAGAGGGTCCTATAGGTAGAGTGGAGGAAAAGATCCTGTGCTGAAAAGAGATCCAGTGAAAATATTCACTGAATACTGGGATTTCATTGCCCTCAGATTTTAAGAATTTGGATAGTCAGACTTGCACTCTCCAGGCAGAAAATTAGATGAGAATTCCCTCAAGAAAATGACCAAGCTAGGAGGAAAGATAACAAGATAACAACACTGGGGACTTCCCAAGGAAATAGTTTGCCTGCCTTGCCCTGGCAAACCTAAGACAGCTCAGCAGCAGGCCAAGAGAAAATGTTCATTGCAGACTGGGGAACGGGGAGTCACACACTGCGGAATGGGGAGTCTCACACACATCTGATTGAATGGTTAATCTGCCTCAGGTGGACTGCCCTTAATGAGGAACCACTACAGAGTTTTTGGTTTGTTTGGAGGATTTATTTGTTTATTTGAAAGTCAGAGTTACAGAGAGGGAGGGAGAGACAGAGATCTTTCATCCACTGGTTATAAGAAGCCAGGAGCCGGGGGCCCCACCTTGTCTCCCCACAAGGGTGACCGAGGCCCAATCGACCCATCCTCAACAGCCATTCCCCAGGCCTCTAAAAGGGTGCTGGATCAGAAGTGGAGCAGCCAGGGCAGGCACAGGTCTGATCAATGGATGCCAGTGCCGCCGGTGGCCCTACCCACTACACCACAGCGCTGGCACTCTTTTTGACCATACTTGTAAGAACAGTCTTCTGAGAAGTGCACTGCTGAGCCATCTCAATTGATTTTTATAAACGATGAGAGATATGGATCTAATTACATTCTTCTACACAAATACATCGAGCTTTGCCAGCACCATTTGTTGAAGAGAGTATCCATACACCAATGAATGGTCTGAACCTTTTTGTCAAAAATCAGGTGGCTGTATGTATTTAGATCAACTTTGGGATTCTCTGTTTCGCTCATTGGAGGATGTCTCAGTTTTTTTTTTATTGCCAGTCACATGATGTTTTAATTGGTGTAGCTTTTTAGTATGCTGTGAAGTCAGGTATTGTGATGTCTCCAGCTTGATTTTTATTTCCTCAGGATCAGCTTAGCAGTTCTGGATCTTCTGTGGTTCTGTATGAATTTGAGGGCTGTTTTTTTTTTCTAATTCTGTACAGAATGTCATTGGTATTCTGTAGATTTCTTTGTGAGATAGACATTTTAATGATTTAGATTCTTCCAATCCTCAAAATAAGGAATACCTTTCCAGTTTTGTGTCCTTGATGGTTCTTTGGTCAGTGTTTTATAATTTTCACTATAGAGATCTTTCATTTATTTGATTAAATTTATTCCTAAATATGCTAATTTTTGTGGTTATTGTAAATTGGATGTTTGTTGCCCTCTTTGTCAGTGAGGCCATCATTAATATGTAAAAAGGCAGCTATTTTTGTCTATTTATTTGTATGTAAACTTTACTGAATTCGTTCATCAGTTCAAGTAGCATTTTGGTGGAATGTTTGTGTTCTTCCAGGAGCAACATCATGTCATCTACAAACATTAATTATTTGACTTGTTCTTTTCTAATTTTAGTGCGTTTTATTTTGTTCTCCTCTCTAATTGCTCTTGTGAAAATTTACAGTACTATATTCAGTCAGAGTGGTGAAGTGGACATCCTTGTGTTTTTACAGATTTTGATGAAATGCTTTCATCTTTTCCTCATTCAGCATAAAATTGGCTGTTGATTTGTCAAATATCACCTTTATGATTTTCAGGAGTAATCCTTCTTTTCTTTATTCATTTGACAGAGTTACAGACAGTGAGAGAGAGAGACAGAGAGAAAGGTCTTCCTTCCATCGGTTCATTCCACAAATGGCCGACACGGCCTGTACTGTGCAAGCCAAAGCCAGGAGCCAGGCGCCTCCCCCAGGTTTACCTTGTGGTTGTAGGGGCCCAAGCACTTGGGCCATCCCCCACCGCCCTTCCAGGCCACAGCAGAGAGCTGGTCTGGAAGAGGAGCAACCGGGACTAGAACCCGACACCCATATGGGATGTCGGCACAGCAGGTGGCAGATTAATCAGGTGAGGCATGGCGCTGGCCCTGAGGCATATTCCTTCTATATCTAATGTGTGGAGGGATTTTTTTGGTACCATCAAAGGGTAATGAATCATACCCAGTGCTTTTCTCTGCATCTAATGAGAGTATGGTTTTCATTCTTCCAATATGTTGATTAATTTATGATGTTTGTTGTTTTGCAAATGTGGAACCACCATGGCTTTTTCTGGATAAATTCCAGTTGATGGTTATGTATGAGCTTTTTGATGTTTTGAATTGTTTGTCTAGTACTTTGTTGAGAATCTTTGCATCTGTGTTCTTCAAGGATATAGGCCTGTAGTCTTCTTTCCCTTTTGTGTCTTTGTTTTTGGTGTCTAAGTGATGTTGTCCTCCTAAAAAGAGTTTGGTAGCATTTTATCCTGTTCAGTGTTTTCAAAATGCTTTGAAAAGTGTTTGGAGTTTGTCCTTAAATGTTTTGTGGAATTTGATAGTAAAATCACCAAGTCCTGGGCTTTTCATTGATGGAAGAATTTTGATTACTGCTACAATCCCATTACTTTTTGAGTCTGTCAGATTGTCTTTATCTTCTGGATTTAATTTGGTAAGTTATTTGTATTTACAAACTTCTCCATTTCTCTAAGGTTTTCCAGTTTATTAGCATATAGTATTGAATAGCAATGTTTTTTGAAGCCTTTTATTTCAGTAGTGTTGGTTATAATGTCTGCTTTTTCATTTAATCTTATTTACTTTGAAGTTTTGAGGGTTTTTCCTCTTTTTTTGGTCAGTCTTGTTAACAGATTATCTATTTTTAAAAAATGTTATGTAAGGTAAACAAATTTCATGTACTTGCTATATACATATTCAGGAACATATTGATTCTTTGCATCCAATATTTCCTGTATCCCATGCTTCCATATTTCTTCCTCCTCCATCTCCCATTTCCACTGTTAATTCTTACAGATATCTATTTTCAGTTAACTTTATACTCATAATATTAACTATACACTAAGTAAAAGTTCAACAAATAGTCTGAAGAAAATAAATTGTTCCTCAAAGTGAGACAAGGCTTGTAAAAAAGCATCATATCTCAAAATGCCTATTTCACTCCTACACACATGTTAAGTACTCTGTTAGTTACCACAGATCAGGGACAACGTATGGGATTTTTCTTTTTGAGACTAGATTATTTCACTAAGTATAATGGTTTCCAGTTGCATCCATTTTGTTGCAAAAGACAGCATTCCATTTTTTCATGGTAAATAGTATTCCATAGTGTGTGTATACCACAATTACTTCTTTTCAGGAGTTATTTATTTTAGAGGCAGAGTAAGAGAGAGGGAGAGACGGAGAATGAGAGGTCTTCTATCTGAGAATGAGAGGTCTTCCATCTGGTTACTCCCTAAATGGCTTCAATGGCTAGAACTGGGCTGTTGTGGCTGGCCCTGTGGCTCACCATGCTAATCCTCTGCCTTTTGGCAATGGCACTCCAGGTTCTAGTCTTGGTTGGGGTGCCGGTTGTGTCCCTGTGGCTCCTCTTGCAGTCCAGCTCTCTGCTGTGGCCCGGGAGTGCAGTGGAGGATGGCCCAAGTGCTTGGGCCCTGCACCCGCGTGGGAGACCAGGAGGAAGCACCTGGCTCCTGGCTTCGGATCGGCGCAGTGCGCCAGCCATAGCGGCCATTTGGGGAGTGAACCAACACAAGGAAGACCTTTCTTTCTGTCTCTCTCTCACTGTCTAACTCTGCCTGCCAAAACAACAACAACAACAAAAAAGAATTGGGTTGTTCCGAAGCCAGGGGCCAGGAGCTTCTTCTGGGTCTCCCACGTGGGTGCAAAGACTTGGGCCATCTTCCACTGTTTTCCTAGGCCATCATCAAGGAACATCCAGGCTTACAACTGGCACCACTATGGGATGCTGGTGCAGCAGACTGAGACTTATCCCACTTCACCATGGTGCCTGCCCCCATAATTTCTTTACCTAGTCATCATTTGACAGACATGTGGGAATGGTCCTCAGAGACGGGTAAGACACTCAACATCCTGTACCAACCTAAGACAGGGCTCTAGGCCAAGCTGCCAGAGTTACCAATGACAGATAAGGGCAGAGATGACTGTGGCCTACGTCCTGTGTCTTTTGAGTTCTGTAGCCTGTGTCTTATGTCCTTTGTCCTGTAGCCTGTGTATTCTCTCTGCTAGTCTGTGACATAAGTCACAGGACACAGGCTACAGGACTGAGGCCAAAGGCTACAGGACACAGGACACAGGCTACAGGACACAGCACACAGGACATAGCCCAGACGACACAGGACACAGGATAGACGACACAGGATATGGAACCCAGGACACAGGCTACAGGACACAGACATAGGTGACAAGATACAGGACACAGGAGAGAGGCTACAGCACACAGGCTACAGGACACTCTATCCTATAGCCAGTGTCCGGTGTCTTGTTCCCTCTTTCCTTCAGCCTGTGTCGTGTAGCCTGTGTCCTGTAGCCTGTGGCCTGTATCCTTTGTTCCGTCGGTCTGTCCTGTGTCCCATAGCCTGTGTCCTAGAGCCTCTGTCCTGTGTCCTCTGTTGTGCAGCCTGTGTCCCGTGTCTTGTTCCCTCTTTCCTTCAGCCTGTGTCGTGTAGCCTGTGTCCTGTGTCGTGTGACCTGCGGCCTGTATCCTTTCTTCTGTCGGTCTGTCCTGTGTCACATAGCCTGTGTCCTGGAGCCTCTGTCCTGTGTCCTGTGTCCTATGTTGTTTAGCCTTTCTCCTATCTCCTGTAATCTATAACCTGTGTCCTGTAGCCTGTGGACTATGTCCTGGAGCCTGAGTCCTGGGTCCCGCAGCCTGTGTCCTGTGTTCTGTATTCTGTGCCCTCTATCCTGTGTCCTGTGTCGTCTGGGCTATGTCCTGTGTCCTGTAGCCTGTGTCCTGTGTTCTGTATTCTGTGTCCTCTATCCTGTGGCCTGTGTCGTCTGGGCTATGTCCTGTGTCCTGCAGCCTGTGGCCTGTATGCTGTAGCCTGTGTCCTGTGGCCTATGTCCTGTGTATTTTGAGTCCTGTAGCCTGTGCATTCTGTCTGCTAGTCTGTGACATAAGTCACAGGACACAGGCTACAGGACTGAGGCCAAAGGCTACAGGACACAAGACAGAGGATACAGGATAGACGACACAGGATATGGAACCCAGGACACAGGCTACAGGACACAGACATAGGTGACAAGCTACAGGACACAGGAGAGAGGCTACAGCACACAGGCTACAGGATACTCTATCCTATAGCCAGTGTCCGGTGTCTTGTTCCCTCTTTCCTTCAGCCTGTGTCGTGTAGCCTGTGTCCTGTAGCCTGTGGCCTGTATCCTTTGTTCCGTCGGTCTGTCCTGTGTCCCATAGCCTGTGTCCTAGAGCCTCTGTCCTGTGTCCTCTGTTGTGCAGCCTGTGTCCTGTGTTTTGTAGCCTGTGGCCATGTACGCAACCTGTGTCCTGTGTCCTGTGTCCTCTAGCTGGTGTCCTGGGTCCCCTAGCCTGTGTCCTATGTCCTGAGCCTGTGGCCTCTAGTCTTTGTCCTAGGGCTGGTTTCCTATTTCCTGAAGTCTGTGTCCTGTGTCCTGAAGCCCATTTCTTGTAGCCTGTGGACAATGTCCTGTAGCCTGTGTCCTGTGTCCTGGAGCCTGTTCTCTGAGCTCTGGGGCCTAGGTCCTGTGGCCTGTGTCCTATGTCCTGTGGCTCTTATCCTATGTCGTGTAACCTATGTCCTGTGGCCTATATCCAGTAGCATGTGTCCTTTGTCCTCAGTTCTTTCTCCTGTGTCCTGTAGCCTGTGGCCTTTGCCCTGCAGGCTTTGTCCTGCATCCTCTGGCCTCCGTCCTATAGCTAGTGTCCTGGGTCTTCTTCCCTCTTTCCTTCAGTCTGTTTCGGGTAGCCTGTGTCCTGTGTCATGTAGTCTGTGTCGTGTAGCCTGTGTCCTGTAGCCTGTGTCCTGTAGCCTGTGTCCTGTAATCTGTGCCCTGTGTCACATGCTGTGTATCCTGTGTCTTGTAGCCTGTCTTCGGTAGCCTGTGGCCTATGCCGTGCAGCCTTTGTCCTGTGTCCTGTGGCCTCTGTCCTATAGCCTGTGTATGCATCGAGTATCCTGTGTCCTGTGGCCTATAGCCTCTGTCTTGCGTCCTGTGTCCTGTGTCCTATGTCTTGTATCCTGTGTTCTGTTGCCTGTGGCCTGTAGCGTGTAACCTATGTCCCGTAGCCTGTGTTCTAGCCTGTGTCCTGGGTTCTGTATTCTGTGTCCTATAGCCTGTGTCCTGTATCCTCTGGCCTATGCACTAAATGCTGTAGCTTGTGTTCTATCTTGTGGAGCCTATGTCTGAGGCCAAAGGCTACAGGACACAGAACACAGGACAGAAGACACAGGCTACAGAACACAGGCTTCAGAACATAGGACACAGGATACAGGACACAGGGCAGACGCCACAGGATACAGGCCTACAGCACAACACACAGGCTACAAGATACAGGCTACACAACATACAACACAGGCTAAAGGACACAGGCTACAGGACACAGGACAGACTTCAGGACAAGGTCACAGACATAGGACATAGGCTCCAGAGCACAGGCAGGGCCCTGGCCACACTCCAGTGACAGGCCCCTCTCTCCTCCTTGACCTCCAGGGCCATGATCCCCTCAGGCAGGGCCCTGGCCACCCTCTAGGGCTGGGATCCTTCTCTTCTCCATGCCCTACCGAGCCAGGCCCTGCTCCCCTCAGGCGCAGCACTAGACACCCAGCAGGCCTGGTCCCACTCCTCTCCTTGTCCTCCAGGGCCTGGGCCCCACAACCTTCCTTGCCCACAGGCCTGGGCCCAGCACCCATTGCTGCCCTCCAGGGCCAGACTCCGCTCCCCTCCCCAAACTCCAGGGCTGGACCCCACTCCTCTCCTCACCCTCCAGAGCCAGGCCCTGCTCCCCTCACGCCCATCCCTGGCCTCCCTCCAGGGCCAGACCCTGCCCCCCTCCTTGACCTCCAGGGCCTGTGTTCGCTCCTCACACTCCAGGGCTGGCACTGCTCGCCTCCTCGCACCCTTGGTCTGGGCCTGCTCCCTTCCTTCCCCTCCAGAGCCAGGCCATTCTCCCCACAGGCGCATCCCTGTCCTCCCTCCAGGGCCAGACCCCACTCCCCTCCTCACCTTCAGGGCCAGGCCCTGCTCCGCTCCTGGCCTTCCAGGGCCTGGGTCCTCACCTCTCCTTGCCCTACAAAACCTGGGTCCCACTCCAACCTTCACACTCCAGGGCCTGGGCCCCGCTTCAGGGCTTCCCTCCAGGGCCAGGCCCCACTACACTCAACACCCTCCATGGCTGGACCCTGCTTGCCTACTCGCCCTCCAGGGCCTGGGCCCAGCTCCACTCACAGCCCTCCAGGGCTGGACCCTGTTTCCCTCCTCGCCCTCCAGGGCCTGGGCCCAGCCCCCCATGCTGCCCTCCAGTGCTGGGCCCCACTCAGCACGCTGCTCTCTTGGGCCGGGCCCCACAAACCTCAACGCCATCCAGGGCCAGACCCCGCTCCCCTCCTCGCCTTCAGGGCCGGGCCCTGCTCCCCTTCTCACCCTCCAGGGCCTTAGCCTGATCCCTCTTACCTTAAGAAGCTGGGCCCAGCTACCATTGCTGCCACTAAGTCACTGGTGTCCCTCAGTGGTCCCTAGCAGCCACTGCCTGTGTCTTCGAACACCCTGTTGTCACTGCAGCATTGGGCACCCTGCACTGTTCCCCAGCACCTGCCACTTCATGGCCTGCCTTGGCTGCCTCCTCTCCATCCTCAGGCACCCCCAGGGAAGCCACATCTCTGTGCCCCAGTGCAGCCACCAGGAGCCACCTGTCATCGGGCCCCAGCACGGTCCCCAGCAGCCTCCCTTTGATTGCCCGAGTATGCTTCCTACTTCTTCTTGGGCTCTCCTGCAGCCACAGGTTATTTGGGCCCTCTGTGCCACTCCCAGGCCCCACTGCACAGCCCCTAGGCCCCACCAGAACCTTCCCTGGGCACTCCATCTGCCACTGCATCACTAGGTCACCACATGGACCCCAGCAGCTGCCTCCTCCTTCCTCAGCCACCCCCAGAGTGGCCGGGTTTTAGAACCCCCATTCTCCCAGAAGTCGCCAAGTCTTTGGGGTTCCCGCACTCCTGAGCATTCGTTGCATCTGTCCTCCAGCACTCCTGCTGTCCCTGCATCATGTCTGAACTTGGAAATGAGGTTCTTTGAAGGGGGTCTCAACTACCACTCCCGTGGCCAAAGTCTGGAGGGAGGGCAAGTGGTCCTTGCTGCAGGACTGTTGAATGTGCAGAGGAGGAACGTGGGTGTGGCATGAGGAGGGAATTTTCCCTGTGAGTCACCTTTAAGAGCAAGTCTCTTGGAAGGAATTCCTTCCAACATGCTTTTTGGCAAAGAAAAACCTGGGCAGGAAAATGGAAAGCATGGGCAAGAGTTAAGGTGCCAGGTGACTTCTTCCCAGACATGTGGGTCCTGAGTTCTTTGGGGCACACAAGAAGGCAGCTCAATGGGAGAGGCCACCTCGGTCTGCAATGCAGGCTCCTCAGGTCAGATCTGGGAGCTTTAAGTTGTCACAGGAGTTTCTCATCCATGGACCTCGGAACTGGGCTTGGAGAAGGAACTTGGGCTTGGAGAAGACTTCCCAGGGCACAGAGCCGCATGCAATAATTAAAGACAGAATAAAGTGGGAGGAGGACAGAGTGTCATCCAACGTGGGCCCTGGATCTTACAGCCAGCATCCCACACCAATTGCTTTGAACTGGCTCAGAGACCTGGGGGATCTAAAAGAAAAATGACTAGCTAGAAGATCAGGGGTACTCCAGACACCAGAGAAGCAGTCTGCCTTACTCACCTTTCCCAGGGAGCTGAGTCCATCCAAGTCACAGCACAACGATGCGGCAGGAAGGTCAAGTCCATTCTTTGTCTCGCATAAACCCAACACGGATCATGAGGGTGGGGGAGCAAAAGAAAAAGTAGGTATTTGTGAGAAAATGCTACTCCTGCTAGCCAGCAGGGGACTAAGGGAGGGGCCCAATAATGCCTGGCACAGGATTTTTCATTACAGAGTGATGTTCATGGATTTCTTTTTAAAACAAAATCGAACACCATGTTCTTCTATTTGGGGAAAAGCTCCTGACCCCTAACCATGAAAACATGTTTCCTACTGGCCATCTGAAAAATGCAACAATGTATCCCCTCTCTGCCTGCAATGTCTGTGACTGCCTCCTCACCTGCCTCCTCCCAGACAGGAGTCCATGACTCCCCCTTCACTGCTAAACTTCTCATGGAAGGCCCCTCCTCTGGGCCATGTCCCAAGAGGCTACCGAGAGGCCACTCTCCTCTCTGGACTCAAGGGCTGTCCTCTGGGGCTGGCAGGATGCAACACAGCCAGCTGAAGAAGCTGACCACTCTCCTGCCAATCCCCAGGCGACCCTTGCCCTTTCTAGCCTGCCTGTCTGAGCTTGCCAACATTCTGTGCAAGCTCGGGAGCAGGACCTGACCCTGGAGGGGGAGGATTGGAGTGGGGCCCATGTCCTGGAGGGCGAGCAGGGAGTGGGCCCAGGCCCTGGAGGCAGAGGAGGGAGTGGGGCCCAGGCCCTGGATGGCGTGGAAGGGAGCTGTGTCCAGCCTTGCAGAGCTTTGAGGGTATTGGGGCCCAGCCCAGGAGGGCAGTGTGTTGTGTGAGGTATGGCCCTGGAGGGCAGCATGGGGAGTGGGGCCCAGGCCCTGGAGGACGAGGAATGGTGTGGGGTCCAGGCCCGGGAGAGTGAGGATTGGAGTGGGGACCAACCCTGGAGGTCAAAGTGTGGAGCATGGTCTGGCCCTATAGGGCGTTGAGGGCAGTGGGGCCTGGCACTGGAGGGCTGCGATGGGAGGCGGCCCAGGCCCTGGAAGGCTAGGAGGGAGTGGGGCCCAGGCCCTGGAGGGTGGGGAGGAGATCGGCTTCCAGCTCTGGAGGGCTCTGAGAAGAGCAGGGCCCAGCCCTGGAGGGCAAAAAGGGGAGCAGGGCTAGGCCCAGGAGGATGAGGAGTGGAGGAGGGTCTGGCCCTATAGGGCACTGAGGGTAGTGGGGCACAGTGCTGGAGGGCTGGGATGGGAGGGGGCCCCAAACCATGGAAGGCGAGGAGGGGAGTGGGGCCCAGGTTCTCAGATGAGGGCCGGGATGCCCGGGTCCCCGTGAGCCCCCTGTGTCACAACCCCGTCCCGGTGAGAAGGGGCAGAGGCGGATGTGGTGTTCGGTGACCCCATGACGGGGACTGCAGATGCCACCTGAGAAGAGTCGGGAGCAGGTGCAGGGCCGAGCCCCTGGTTTCCTGGGGGGCGGCCAGCCAGTTTCCTGAGAGCGACCTCAGCAGGTGCAACCTGGAACCCTGACGCCACGCGCAGTGTCTGTGTGTGTGTGTGATCGCAGGGGGTTAGTTTCCGTTTTTAGTTTTATTTTTAATATTGGAAAGAGTAAAAGAGATAGCTCCATTCACTGGCTCCCTCCCAAACCCCCACAACAGCTGGGTGCTGGGAGCTCCACCTGGTCTGGGGTGGGAGGCAGGGACATGAGGACTTGAGCCCCTGCCTCGGGCCCTGCTGTGACTCAGCAAACATCGCCTTCCACCCCGCTCTGAGCTGGCTGCCCGGGAGGTGCGTGTGGATCTCGCCTTTGGTGGATCGTCTGCCGAGGCCTTAAGGAAGGCCCCACGGTCCCTGTCTGGGCTTCTCGTAGGGCTAGTCGACTTCTCCAGAAGTGTTCTACCTCCTGCCTGGGCGGCTGGCCCCCAGGAGCTCAGGGCAGAGGGTGGCAGTCAGCTCGGCAGCTGCGGTGAGCTGAGCCCTGCACTGTGCTCTCAGGACACCCCAGCCCCGAGCTCACCACGGCCCCCAGCACTGCACTCTCAGAACACCACAGCCCCTGAGCACACCATGGTCCCCACACTGTGCTCCATCACGGCCCCTAGCTCACCACGGCCCCCAGCACAGCAATCTCAGGACACCACAGCCCCCAGCTCACCACGGCCCCAGCACTGTGCTCCACCATAGCCCCCAGCTCACCACGGCCCCTGCACTGTGCTCTCAGGACACGACAGCCCCCAGCTCACCACGGCCCCAGCACTGTGCTCCACCACAGCCCCCAGGTCACCACGGCCCCAGCACTGTGCTCTCAGGACACCTCTGTCCGCTGCACTGTGCTCTCACAACACCACGGCCCCCGAGCCCCGAGCTCACCACTGCTCCCTGCACTCGTCTGTTACGCTCTCTGCTGCTGCCTGCAGGAAGTCTTCTGGCACTGGAGAGACTCCTGGGTCTGTTTCCTTTTTCCTTTAGGATTTATCGTGGGCCAGCACCACGGCTCACTAGGCTAATCTTCCGGCTGCGGCACCGGCACCCTGGGTTCTAGTCCCGGTTGGGGCACCGGATCCTGTCCCAGTTGCTCCTCTTCCAGTCCAGCTCTCTGCTGTGGCCTGGGAAGGCAGTGGAGGATGGCCCAGGTGCTTGGGCCCTGCAACCCCATGGGAGACCAGGAGGAACCACCTGGCTCTTGGCTTTGGATCGGTGCAGCTCGCCTTTGGTAGCAGCCATTTGGGGGGTGAACAAATGGAAAAGGAAGGCCTTTCTCTGTCTCTCTCTCTCACTGTCTAAATCTGCCTGTCAAAAAAAAAGAGATTTATTGTGTTATTTGGAAGCGTTTCAGAGAGGGGGAGAGAGAGAGAGAGAGAGAGAGAGAGAGCGAGCTTCCATCCACTGTTCACTCTTCACATGGCCCCAGCAGCTGGCGCTGGGCCAGGCCAAAGCCAGGAGTTTCATCCAGGTCTCCATGTGGGTGCAGGGGCCCCAGCACTTGGGCATCTTCCGGTGCTTTCCCGGGCCATCAGCAGGGAGCTGGAGCAGAGGTGGAGCAGCCGGGACCTGAACCAGTGCCCCACAGGATTCTGGACGCACAGGTGGCAGCCTCACTGCTGCGCCCAGCACTGGCCCGTGGAGCATTTTATTTATTTATTTATGTATTTTTATTTAATTGGAAGAGTTACAGAGAGAGAGAGAGAGAGGTCTTCATCCATTGGTTCACTCCCCAGATGGCCGCGATGGTTGGAGCTGGGCTGATCTGAAGCCAGGGGCTGGGGGCTTCCTCCTGGTCTCCCGCATGGGTACAGGGGCCCAAGGACTTGGGCCATCTTCTGCTGCTTTGCCAGGCTGTAGCCAGGAGCCTGATCGTAGGTGGAGCGGCCAGGACTCGAGCTGGCAACCGGATGGTATGCCGGGACTGTAGGCGGCGGCTTTACACGCTATGCCATGTGGCACCGGCCCCAGGAGCGTTTACTTAGACTTGAGACATATTGGGGCAGCTCCACTGCCTAGAGCTTCCACAGTGACCTCCGTGGCCTTCCTGCCCCTCACAGCTTGACCTTGACCTGCCATCCGCTGTCACTCACCCATGAGCCTCTTAGCTTGCGAGACCTGGGAGCTGCGGGCTTTCTGTTCTTGGCCTTGAGGGGTTATCCTTTCTCCAGAAGTGTCTTTGCTGCTGCTGCTGCTATTTTAGGAGCAGTGTGTGTGTTTGGGTCACCCCCGCCAGCCAGGCATCTGGGGAGACATACTGGAGCTGCCTTCTGTGGGTTGCAAGGCTGTGGTGTCCCCCCGGGGTAGCTTTTGGGCGAGCTGAGCCCCATGCCCACCCCTGGGCCCTGCCATTTTTCCGGGTGTTCCCCCTGGGCTGGCTGCTGCTCAGGGGTGGGGCCTTGCCCTGCCAGGCTCGCCAGCACAGACCTCGGGAGCTACCAGTTGGAAAGGAGCTTTCCTGGGGCAGGCGCTGGCCTGTGGGTGGGGTGCCGGTTAGGGCACGCGTGTCCCACATCAGGGGACCTGGGCTCCTCCTGCCTCTGCCTCCCGATGCCAGCTTCCTGCTAGTGCAGACCCTGGGCCGCACGAGTCCCCAGCCCAGCTCGTGCCATTGTGGACACGTGGGGGAGGGTAGATGAACGCCCCCCACATCAGACATGTGAAAGATCCTTTTTCCCTAGGGAGCTGGCCTCTCAGGCTTATGTAGGATCTGTGAAGTCGCAGTTTTCAGCATCCAGCTTGGGCTAAGGCCACCGAGCCCCACTGTCTGCCACACACAGCCTGACCCTGCTGTGCACCCCCAGGATGGGGCTGCCCCCAGCCCTGTGCCCTCCTGTGCACCCCAGCTCAGCCCTGTGCCCTCGTGTGCACCCCCAGCTCAGCCCTGTCCCTTTGTGTGCACCCCCAGCTCAGCCCTGTGCCCTCGTGTGCACCCTCGGCTCAGCCCTGTCGCCTCCTGTGCACCCCCGGCTCAGCGCTGTGCCCTTCTGTGCACCCCCAGTGCAGCCCTGTGCCCTCCTGTGCACCCCCAGCTCAGCCCTGTGCCCTCCTGTGCACCCCCAGCTCAGCCCTGTGCCCTACTGTCACCCCCTCGCAGAAATGTCCTCTCCTGTGCACCCCAGCTGTGCACCTGTACCCCTCCCCTCTGCACACCTGCCTCAGCAGGTACTGTTGGCGTCCTGCCCGCACCTCTGTCCCCTGGCCTCACGCTGCTCAGGCCCCTGCTGCACAGGGACCTTGTGCAGCTGCGCCTGCCCTGGGCCGTGCACCTGCCTGCATTAGGGCCCTGAGAGGTTCCAGCCTCACTGTGTGGCTGGGGGCAGCTGCACTGTGGGGCTGTGCTTGTCACACCCTTCCTTGGCCCCGCCCACCACTGGCTTAGTTTCTTTTGCTACATTTGTATTTATGCAGTTACCTTATTTGAAAGGCCACACATTCCTATCTACGAAGCCCACTCCCAAAATGCCTGCCGCAGCCAGGGCTGGGCCAGGCCGAAGCCAGGGCCCAGGGGCTCAGTCCAGGTCTCCCACGTGGGTGTCGGGGATCTAAGCTCTCCCACCTGAGTATCGGGGATCCGTGCTGGAGCCGTCGCCTGCTGCCTTCTGGGTATGCATTGCAGGAGGTTGCACTGGGGAGCGGAGCCAGGACATGAACCCTGCACTCCACTGTGGGTGCTGCTGTCCAAGTAGTGGCTTTCCGCTCCCTGCACCTGCCCTGGGCGTTCCCAACCCACGTGAAGCTTCCTTTGCTTTACTGTTGTTCAGAGCTTGGATGTGGGGCCAGCGTTGGCGTGCAGTGTCGGGGTGCCGGCTATAGGGCTGATGTCTGATCTCAGAGCACCTGGCCGTGCCCAGGGCCTCCAGCACTGCCGTGTGTGGCGTCCCCTGTGCGTGCCCAGGGCCTCCAGTGCTGCCGTGTGCGGCGTCCCCTGTGCGTGCCCAGGGCCTCCAGCGCTGCCGTGTGCGGCGTCCCCTGTGCGTGCCCAGGGCCTCCAGCACTGCCGTGTGTGGCGTCCCCTGTGCGTGCCCAGGGCCTCCAGCACACTCGGAGCTCCCTGTCACAGCAGGGGCCAGGGTTCCAGCTGCAGCTGTGAACTGGTGTCTGTCCAGTCAGCTGACGTGTGAGCTGAACCCGCCATTGCGGAGAAGGGGAGGGGTGAGCTGCTCTCCGCGGCGTCTGGCTGTGTCTGTGCTGGTCTGAGCCGGCCTGGTGAGCGTGTGACACCAGCGTCGGTGCACGCCGTCTGCGGCCGAGCCCTCAGGGCCTTCAGTGCCCGCCCCTGCTGGCTGCCCCGTGGCTCCGGTGCTGTCAGGTGGCACAGGGGGGCTGAGCGACCTGGGTCACAGGAGGGACCAGGCCCCAGGTCATTCCACAAAGGGGTGACCGTAACCCAATCCTGAAGCCACCGGTTTGGGGTCTTGGAGGCGGGGACATAGCATTGCCCGTCTCCCGGTCCTGTCCCCCTGCGGCTTCTGTGGTGATGCCCGCCTTGCCGGGGCCAAGGGGGATCTAACGTGACGCCCCTGTACTGCGGAGAAGAGAGGTGCGGCAATGCCCCCCCACCCTGTGCGCTGGGATGTTGCTTGTCCTGTGCTTTGTTCTCCTGGGTGTGGCTTCTGTGCCTGAGACCCTACAAAACCCTTCCAGCTAAACACAAACCCCGCAGGCAGAGGCCGCGAGTGCACCCAGGTGAGAGGTTTGGCAGAGAATAAAGTGGATTAAAGAGCAGAGCAGCTGAGGGAGCCGGGGCAGGGGTCAGCTTGGCCTGGGGTCAGGTCGATCAGGGGCCTGGGCTTCTGGAAGCTTCTGTCCACAAAACACCAGGCAGCGTGCCCCTGGAGGCCGCACCTGGCCGACCGCCACCGTGACGAGCCTGCCTGTGAGCGCCCAGAGAAACTTCCAGAAGTGGCTTCCCGCTCCAGCAGCAGGAAGTGGGCTCCCCCGAGCAGCAGAGCTCATCCAGGCTTGGGCGCTGGTGTTTGGAAGAGGAACGAGCAGAGGGGGCGGCAGGGGCCGAGTCGGAGCACGGGCGGAATGGACGCCCTCGTGCCCAGGGCCGAGCCAGGAAGGCAGATGCCAGCACTCAGGTCCCAGGCGTGGGGAAGCGGGTGACAAGGTGACTGCACCCCTGGCCTGCACAGCCACCCCGTGTGTGCCCACATTCACTGCCTTTGCTTCTGCAGTTTTTGTGTTTGTTTTCTGCTTTTTTAAAGATGTGTTTGAGAGGCACAGTGACAGACAGAGGGAGAGAGCTCCTCCTTCCGCTGGTTCACGCCCCAGTTGACCACAGCGTCCGGAACTGGGCGGATCCGAAGCCGGGGCCTTCCTCCTGGTCTCCCACGTGGGTGCAGGGGTCCAAGGACTTGGGCCATCCTGCACTGCTTTCCCAGGCCACAGAGAGTGAGCAGCTGGGGCTGGAAGTGGCGCCCATGTGGGATGCCGGTGCCATGGGAAGAGACTTAGCCCACTATGCCACAGTGGGTTGCAAGCACTCAGGAGCCTGGAGGAGCGACAATAGGTCCATTTCCTTCCCCAGGAATCCTCCCTCAGGAGGAAGACAGGAGCTGAGTGAGTCTGAGGCTGTAACCTGCTGTTCTATGGGAGAGGGAGCAGGCTTGTTCCTGCAGCGTCTCCAGCAACATTGTTTCTATTCTCTCCTTGTGTGCTCTGAGTGTTTCACATTCAGAAGACAAACAGAGCAGCAGGCTGCTGGTGGGCAGCACCGCCAGAACTCAGTTTGCAAATGCTCAATTCCTCTACAGGGACAGCTTTATGCCTATATTTTTGTTTTTAACATACATGTACATATGTGTGTGAGTGAATGTATACATGAGTGAGGGAGCCAAAATCTGTTCAAGCCATGGCAGAGCTTGGAAATCTTTTGGGACAATGAGCTGAGCCTGCCTGGGCTAAGATGAGCAGTTGACTCCTCTTAATGGACTTCTTTAATGGACATGAACCAAGAGGAAATGAAGAAGGGGGGTGGGAATGGGGGTGGGACTAGAGAACGGAAGGATCAGTGCTTCTATACGTATATTGAAACAATAGGAAAAGCCTCCGGGGAAAAGTGTGAAGGAAAATAGGCTTTTAAACGACTTAAAATATAAAACTTAAATAAGCCTTATTTACATTTTCAGAGTTTTCTTGACTACAGGATGGAGCATTTAGATTCATTTTTCTGAATAATGGTCCCCAAAGCTAATCTGTTTGAGTGCCAGCTTTGCCATTGTGCAATTTAGATTATTTACCCCACCCAAGGTGGGTGCTGTTGTCTCTGTGTTTAGAAGAATGGCTTAGAAATGCAGAGCTTGGGGCACCGATCCTGTCCCGGTTGCCCCTCTTCCAGGCCAGCTCTCTGCTGTGGCTAGGGAGTGCAGTGGAGGATGGCCCAAGTCCTTGGGTCCTGCACCCCATGGGAGACCAGGAGAAGCACCTGGCTCCTGCCATCGGAACAGCGCGGTGTGCCGGCCGCAGCACGCTACCGCGGCGGCCATTGGAGGGTGAACCAACGGCAAAGGAAGACCTTTCTCTCTGTCTCTCTCTCACTGTCCACTCTGCCTGTGAAAAAAAAAAGAAAAAAGAAATGCAGAGCTTGCTTCGTGTAAAGCAGGCTGACAGAGCAGGGCTGGACCAGATCCGATGCTGAAGCCCGTGGTCTTCCTAGGTGGTGTAGCCTCTTGTGCAGTTGTTCATAGAATGTCAGCTCTTTAAAGGAGCCTCCATGGAGATCTGTATCTCCCCTATGGAACGGCCATGTGAGTGGTTCTATGTCGTCTTCCCCCTACCACGAACACCCTTACACTATGACCGGCACCCTTATGGGATGCTGGCATCACAGGGGGTGGCGTAACCCACCCAGGACAGTGGCCCCAGGCTGGGGGACTTTCTATAAGCCGAAGACAGCTTCAGAAGGCCGGTCCTCATGAGGAACCTTAAGGAGGCCCCGTATTGTTCTGAAAGTAGCATCCGTGTAGTGGATAAAATTGTGTACATGTCAACACCTGCACCGGGGCAGAGTTGCCCACACTAGGCCACCAGCTTTCATTTTCTTATCATTTTTTTTCTTTAAGAAGGCACCATCTTAGAAGCAGAGAGTGAGCCCTTCCCAGATCCTACATCTGCTGGGCCTCGATCTTAGACTTCCTGGCTTAAAAACAGTGAGAAGTCAATCCCTGTTCTCTTTCAGTCCCCAGGTCAGGGTCTCGGTACGGTAACCCCAAAGGACTGGAATGTCCTGGAAGGTCTTCATTTCCTCCTGACGATCGGGAGCAGTTTTGGAGGCTGTCGCTTCCACAGTTGGCTCTCACTTTGCCGTCTGCACGGGACCACATCCGCCCACGACTGTGTCGTTTTCCAGGTTTCTGAGCAGCAATGTGATGATGAACTTCAGGGTAAATGATGAAAGAAATCTCCCTCTCCGCTCTGGGGATGTGAACCATGTACCTGCTGGTGACTTGGCAAACATCATGTTCTGTTGTATTGTCATGATGCCAGTGATGTGGTGCCAATGTTTGAGCCCTATCATGTTGGATGTTCTGAGTGTAGACTTTGAGGAGTTCTACTGAAGAACCAAAGTGACTCCATTTTTTTAATTTTTTATTTTGACAGGCAGAATGGACAGTGAGAGAGAGACAGAGAGAAAGGTCTTCCTTTTGCCGTTGGTTCACCCTCCAATGGCCGCCACGGTAGGTGCGCTGCAGCCGGCGCACCGCGCCGATCCGATGGCAGGAGCCAGGTGCTTCTCCTGGTGTTCCATGGGGTGCAGGGCCCAAGTCCTTGGGCCATCGTCCACTGCACTCCCGGGCAAAGCAGAAAGCTGGCCTGGAAGAGGGGCAACCGGGACAGGATCGGTGTCCCGACCAGGACTAGAACACGGTGTGTCGGCACCGCAAGGCTGAGGATTAGCCTAGTGAGCCGCGGCGCCGGCCTAGTGACTCCATTTTAAAACAATAAAAACAAGCAGCCTCCGTTTCCCATAGCAGACCCGGGTCCTTGTAAAAGCAGGCATTCGGGCAGTCCGGAGATAGCAAAGCTCACCAGGGACAGCTAGCTCGGGAGACCAAGGACAGCACAGTAGAGATTGCTAAACAAAGTAACTCCCTGTGCCCAGAGCTCCCGTGCTGTATGTAACTCTTTTTTCCTGCTGATGTAGCCCTTTTTTCCTTTAAAAACTCTCCCAAACAAAGACCGGGGCCTCACTCTTTCCTCCGCTGTGCCGGTTGGTTGGATGGGGTCCCTGTCGCGGCTTGTACTCCCGAATGAACCTTGCTTTCGCAGCTCGGTGTGATCGACTCTCTGGGGGTCTCTGCACGGATCTAACGATCTGGGCACAACCTATTTTTTGGTGCCCAACAGACCCCATGGGGAACAAGCAGCACAGGCAGGAACCCCACCATGCACCCAAGGCCTTGGCCCCGGCCTTGGCAGGGCAGGGCCCACCCCTCCTCAGCCCAGCTCTTTGTTATCAAGCCCCAAATGATCCCTGACTCAGCTGGGCCACGACTTCCTCTTTCCTGACCACAAAGCTTCAGGATTTTCAAGGAAGCTGAGGCGTGGGGCCCCATCAGTGGGTCGGTCCGGCCGGCGCTCCTATAAAAGGTGGGACTGGAGTGTCCTGCAAGCAGCCGGGCTCTGACCCCCAGGCCTTCTCTCCTGCACCCAGGCGTGGATCCCTGAGCTTCCGCACCCTCCCCCGGACATGGCAGGTCCTGCCACCATCACAGCCAGGCTCCTGCTGCTGGCTCTCAGTGCCCACCACCTCATCCCTGCAGGTGAGACTCCAGCCCGGCCTGGGGACATGACGGGGACAGCAGGGTGGGCTGGGGCGTCTGGAGACGTGGCTTTTCTCTCACCATCTCTTAGGCGCCGTGGTCATCCCCTCCTCCTGCTGCATGAACTTTATTCCTAAGAAGATCCCTGAGAGCCACATGGTGAGCTACCAGCTGTCCAGCGGGAGTGTCTGCCCCAGGGCAGGTGTGATGTGAGTAAAATTCCCCGAGGTCAGGTCAAGGTGGGCCGCCAGGGTCCCTGGGGGCTAAGGGTTGGCAGGACCCAGCTCTGTGCATCCCCGGGGAAGTCAAGTGACCTCTCTAGGCCTCAGCTTTCTCACTGGTGAAGCTAGGGGGGAGCCATTTACCAAGCACAGAAAACACAGGAGGCCTCCCTGGGGCACCCATACTGCTTAGCTGATCCTCTCACAACGCTGCAGAGTAGGCAAGGTGGTTCCTGTCGTGTAGAGACGGCACCCGAGGCCCGGGTAAGGGACTTGTTCCAGATACCTCTGGGGCTGCCTCTCACACAAGGCAGTGGGTGTGAACTCGCTTTGTGAGCAGTGTGGGGCCGATCTTCCCCAGCCGGTCCCAGACTAAGTTCCACAGCCTGGCACCACCTGCAGCCCAGGGCTGGCTTCAAAGGGGCCCCCCCGTCTCCCCCAACCCTGGCTCTGGCATTCTCTGTGGCTGTGCTTGGCGTGTGAACTGGTCGCACCTGCCTTGCCTCTGGTCGGGGGGGGGTTGGGGGGGTTGGTGTTCTGTGGCAGATTTTACTCCCCTCCCCTCCCTGTCCAGAAGACACCAACACCACGCTGGAGCTTGCTGGGGGCCCTGGGCCCACAGTGGAGCCTCTCTGCGCTCCTGCACCCACCTCCCCGTCAAGGGAATCCCCTGTCCTTCTCTCCCCCCAGCTTCACCACCAAGAAGGGCTACAAAGTCTGCAGCGACCCCAAGCAGCAGTGGGTGCAGAGCTACATGAGGAACCTGGAGGCCAAGGGGAGGAAATCTTCCATGGGGGCCAGAGCCCCGGGTGGCAGACGTCCCGGACAAACACGGGCTTGAGGCGGCCCACCGTCTAGTCACCGCTCGGCCCTCTTGCCCTGATTTGGGGACAGAAGGGCGAGGGCTACTTCTCCTGTCTCTTTAGCATCACTCCCTGGGGCCCAAGCAGTGGCCTCCAGCAGCCTGGGCCCTCCTGGCCTTGCCTGAGCTGGGTGAGAAGGTTCCAGAAGGAGTGTAGCCCTTTGTCCTTCTCCGTCTGACCTGGTGCTGGCCTGCCTCTGACTTGCATCAGAGCCCAGGCGCGAGGCTCGAGTACCTGTAGAGACAGCTTGCTTGGACTGCAGGCTGCAGCTGGCTTCAGGGGGCCCTGTGGTCTCGGGGTGGGGCTGTGTGTCTGGGCATGGTGACCTGTCACAGTGGCAGCCCTGCACATGTTGGGGACACCCCAGGCTGGTCCCACATTGAGCACTTTTGAGCGAAGGGCCCCTCTGCTGCCTGCCTCGCCAGATCCCATCCCTCGCTAGATACCATCCAGGGGCTACAATGAATCAAGTTGTATAAAGAAATGGATGTGCAGGATCCGGGCGGCTGGGCAATTTCACTGCTCTGTGTCGACTTCAAGACATTCTCCTTGAAGGCACCAGCTCCGTGCTGCTTCGGGGACAAAGATCTGCTCTGTTTTCCAAGCTGGGCTTTGCCTACATTTTGCTGAGGGGAACACAGGGTGGGAGCTGAGGAGGAAGACAGACCCCAGCTTGCTGTCCCCTATGCATGAGACTCTGTGTGATTTATCCAGTGTACACTGTTCTCAAATCAGAATCCAAGTAAAAGGTGATTTCTCCTCTGAAGGTGGTCGTGCGTGCCTGTCCTCGTCTCCTGGGGGGCAGGGTGGGGTGCGAGCAAGGGCGGGTGCCCCAGGCTCCCCAGGGTGATTGTGGTTTCTCCCCCAAGGTTCATATACTGGAGCTAGGCTCCTGGTGTCATGGCATTGACAAGTGACAAGAGGTGGAGCCCGCAGTGCTGCCATCCCATAGGGGCAGCAGTCCTGGCTGCTCCACTGCCTATCCAGCTCCCTGCTAATGAGCCTGGGAAAGCAGCAAAAGATGGCCCAAGTGCTTGAGTCCCTGCACCCACGTGGGAGACCTGGGAGAAGCTCCTGGCTCCTGGTTTCAGATCAATCAGCTCTGGCCATTGCCACCATTTGCGAGTGAACCAATGAATGGAAGACCTCTCTCTCCTCTCTCTCTCTCTCTCTCTCTCTCTCTCTCTCTCTCTCTCTCTCTCTCGTGTGTGTGTGTGTGTGCGTGTCTACCTCTCTGTTTCAAATAAATAAAAATAAATCTTAAAAAAATAATTTAAAGGGCCGGTGCTGTGACATAGCAGGTTAAAGCTCTGGCCTGCGGTGTTGGCATCCTATATGGGCACCGGTTCGAGTCCCGGCTGCTCCACTTCTGATCCAGCTCTCTGCTATGGCCTGGGAAAGCAGTAGAAGATGGCCCAAGTCCTTGGGCCCCTGCACCTGTGTGGAAGACCCAGAAGAAGCTCCTGGCTCCTGGCTTCAGATCAGTTCATCTCTGGCTGTTGTGGCCACTTGGGGAGTAAATTAGTGGATAGAAGACCTCACTCTTTGTCTCTCCCTCTCTCTGTCTGTAACTCTGCCTCTCAAATAAATAAGTCTTTTTTTTAAAAAATAAAATGGCGAAGGGCAGGCACTTGGCCTAGTGGCTAAGAACTGAGTTTCTGTCTATGTGACAAGAAAGCTCTCTGTCTTCTCTGGCCTCCGTTTCCACATCTGTAAAATGGGCATGATAGAAATATCTATCTCATAGGTTGGTCTTGGGGACTGAATGAGGAAATCTATTCATGAGAAACACTTAGCTCAATGCCTGGCACATACTGAGGCTCAATAAATGTTAGCCCAGGGCTTGGCCAAGCTCAGCCAGGAGACAGAGAAAGCTGAAGTTGGGCCTATGATGGTCAGAGCGGACACTTCTGTGGCTGCTCCAGCAGGTGCAGTACCTGCCTCTTCCCATCTCACTTCCCTGGGGACCACTAAATAGATAAAGCAGGCACCTCAGTTGTCCACCACATGTCCAGGCTGTCCTCACCTGGCCTTGCACTAGAACGTGAGCCTCGGGCATGGCTGGCCAGTCTGGGGGTGGACATCCTGCCGTGCCTCTGGTCCCGGTGTCAGCATGGTGCTGCTGTCGGGAGCCCTGAGACCAGACCACTTATCAAGAAAATTGTTTGGACAGTGGCGCGACTCACTAGGCTAATCCTCCACCAGTGGCACCAGTACTCCGGGTTCTAGTCCCGGTTGGGGCGCAGGTTCTGTCCCGGTTGCTCCTCTTCCAGGCCAGCAATCTGCTGTGGCCGGGAAGGCAGTGGAGGATGGCCCAAGTGCTTGGGCCCTGCACCCCATGGGAGACAAGGAGAAGCACCTAGCTCCTGGCTTTGGATCAGCACAGCACCAGCTATGGTGGCCATTTGGGGGGTGAACCATTGGAAGGAGACCTTTCTCTCTCTCTCTCTCTCTCTCTCTCTCTCTCTCTCTCTCTCTCTCTCACTGTCTAACTGTACCTGTCAAAAAAAACATATGCAGGGTTGCCCTGGTGCTGGAACTGGCCCTGGGACTTGGGGCTGTGGTGAGAGAGCCCTGGGCGTGATGCTCTGGTGGAGGTGCTGGCTTCTCATTCGGGTGTTGGTTCGACTCCTGGTGGCTCCACTTTTGACCCGGCTCCTTCCTAGCGCGTGTGGGAAAGCAGCAGCAGCAGGTGACGGCCCAGGCGCATGGGCCCTCGTCCCATGTGGGAGATGCGGAGGACGTTGCTGGCTTCGGATTGGCCCAGCTCTGGCCACTGTGGCGTGAACAAGCACACGGAAGACCGACCTCTCTCTGTGTCTCCCTCTGTCTGTAACTCTGCCTCTCAAGTAAATAAATAAATCTTAAAAAGACAACTGGGTGCCAGCACCGGCTCGGCTTCCTGTGAGGGCCAAGTGCTGGTCCATGACGGTGCTTGTTAAAGCAAGAAGAGGGGACTGAAGTCCCGTGACAGCGAACCGTGATGGGGACGAGGGAAGGCAGGTCTGGCGCCCAAGGGTGGGAGAAGGGGTGAGGGAGGCACATGGACGCTTGGCAGATTCAGACAACCAGGCCCCACCACGGACCTATGGCTCAGACTCTGCATTTTTCATGAGTTGCCCAGGGGATGGGGATGCCCGGCCAGGGCTGACACATCTCGCACTCCCCATCAGCTTACAAAGGAACACACAGCGACCTCGGGCTCCATCCAGCCCGGGGGGGGGGGCACTGGGAAGTGCTTAGCTGGGTTGGGTGTCTCACTCTCAAAACTTCTTCTGGGGCTGGGCAGCCGCTGAACGGGATTCTGGTCTCACCCGCCGTAATGGGGGCTTGGCCAACCACTCATCGCCTCCCTTCCCCCACTCCACTCCTCCTCCTCTTCCTCCTCTTCCTCTTCCTCCCTGCTAGGGACACCGAGGCCCCATCTGGGCACTGAGAGGCAGTCGCCGCCCCAGGTCTTTCTGAGAGGCAGCCTCCCTCCCTCCCCAGTGCCGTCTCCTTCGGGGGAACAAAATGCTGCCGGGACGAGGGCTGTCTGGCCGAGAAAGATGTTGGGCTGCCACTCCCTGCTGACCTGGGTTTCCACCCTTGTGAAGTGGTTGACCCCAGAACTCCGTGACCTCGCAGGTGCAGGTTCAACCTCTGCAACTGACTCCCCAGCATCGCAGGCTGCAGCATTCCCAGAAGCCACTTTATTGCACACGGAGCTTCCTCCTCACCGAGTCGTGGGCCCTGGTCTTCCTATCTGTCCTGCCCCAGACACGGGCGCAGGCCTTAGGGGACGCTGCTCTGCCACTGACCACTCCTGGGCAGGTAGAGCCCTGTCCCGCCAATGCACAGCTCCAGGCAGGACAGCGATAGGACCCCCAGGCTCCCCCACCTCGGTATCTCCCTTCCCAGGGCTCCCACCTCCAGTGCTGCCTCTTCTTCTTCGCCAAAGGGAGCACCCACTTCACAGGTGGAGCATTGTGGCCTCTAACTTCCCTGATCCTGCGTAAAAAACATGTCAGACGTTGGCTTTCCCTGGAAACTTCAAGTCACCTTCCCCCGGCTACTAACCCTGGGATGATGTCAAGCCTGCTGGGGCGTCGTGTCCGGTCATGATGCTGCAGAAACAGCCTGGCCTCGCCTGGAGCGATTGCTCCCAAGACCCAGGACGGGGGAAGGGCCGCCCTTCTGCGGAACTGGCAGATGGCTGTGCTCTGGGTGCTGGGAGTCGTGGGACTGATGGCGCGTCCTGTTTTGAGTCAAAATCCTGGAATGCAGAGCGCTGGCCCCTGCTGTGTGCATGTGCCTGTCTACCCATCCTGTCTGTCCATGTGTCTGTCTGCCTGTCCATGTGCCTGTCTACCCATCCTGTCTGTCTACCCATGTGCCTGTCTGCCTGTCTACCCATCCTGTCTACTCAACCTGTCTTTCTACCCACCCCTGCTTGGGCACCCCTCACTTAATCACACTGCTGCCCAGGTTCCAGGACAGAGCTCGCGGGACTCTGAGAACCTCAGGGGCAGGACAAGGCACAAGCAAGGGACAGACCTGGCTTTGAGCCTTGGCACTGCCACTTCCGGGCTATGTGACCGAGAGCAAACCACTGCCCTTCTCTGGTCATCTCTCAGCTGTAAAAGGGAAGAGAGCGAAATCTCCCTGCAGAAAAGCCTTGAGGGCAAAGGGAGTCCCTGGCCACAAAGAGTTTGTCTTTTACTGATCCCAGGAAACTCACTTTGCTTTTCTTGATTCTGCCCTGTTCCTACTGGACACAAACCATGTCAGTCCCCCAGGAGGAGGGCACCTCTCCCAACCTGCTGCAGCTCCTTCTGGGTCCTGTGTTCAGGTCTCGCCAGGGGAGCAGAGGGGAGTTCACTGCCTTGGACTTGCCTGGCACCTGGCGAGGATCCATCGAGCACTCGCGAGGTGAATGAACACACCATGCGGATCCAGGAGCCCTCGGCTGGGCTTTGCCTCTCTAGCGGTTTCTTGCAATGGCCAGGGGCATCTGACTTTGTCATCTCCCTGGGGATGGAAGCTCCTCACTGCCCACGGCAGCGCGGAGGCAGAGGCTGACCGATCACCATGGGCTCGGGAAGCTCAGCTGCGGGGTCCCCCACCAGCACTGCTCGCTATCTCAGCTGCTAGTAGTGTCTTGGTTTTTTTCTTTTTTTTCTTCCGTGAAGACAGCCACCACGCTGTACAAACGTGAGCAGGCACAAACCGGATCTGCTGGGGCTTGCACTCCAGAGAGTGAGCCTGGGAGGCAGACGACCTGCGTCTGTCTCCTGGCTCCAGCACATCCGGGGAGTGGATGTGCGTGCCTCGGTTTTCTCTTCTGTAACAAGGGGGCAGCTGTGGGGCCTGGCAGTTCAGCTGCCACTTGGGACACTCAGACCCCACGTCCCACGGCCTGGGTTTGAGTCCCGGCTCTGCTCCTGACTCCAGCTTCCTGCTAGTGCACACCCTGGGTGGGAGGCAGTGGCGAGGGCTCGAGTGGCTGGGTCCCTGCCACTCACGTGGGAGACCTGTCCTGAGGTCTCAGCTTTGGCCTGGCCTAGCGCACTGTGCTGGGCCCACTTCTCTTCTCATAGCACCTGCACCTGAGGCACCAGAGGTGCTCCGCCCAGGGCACCCTCAGCTCAGGACGAGGGGAGGTGGAGGACGAGTGCCCTCGCCCCACCCAGGACCGCTGGGGTTCACGTCCAGGGGTCTCGGTGGCCAGGCCCCAGCGGCTTGATGAGGCAGCGCTCTCCTTGGCCATCGTCCTCTCTGCCCTGTCTGGCCAAGGGCAGAGGAGAGCAGGAGCCAGGGACGTGGTGGGGGCTGATGTTCAGGAGCCGGCACTTTCCCTCGAAATGAGAATCCCTCTGACTCTCGAGGAGGGAGGGAAGGAGGGCAACATGAGAAGTCACGGCTTCCACAACACATTTCCTTAGCTGCAGAGTTCTGTGTTTTGGTTTTTGTTTTTTCTTCACCACGCCATTTCCTTCCTCTTTCGTAACCCCTTGCAGGGTAGCAGTTGGGGGTCAGTTAACGACGGGCCACGTTCTGAGAAATGCACCATCAGCCATTGCACAGTGTCACTGCACGGACAGAGCTGGTGCGGGCCAATCACGTGCCGGGCCTCTTACTGCAGTCTGGGCGTGGCAACACAGGATGTAGGGGGCTGGGGCAGGTGTCAAACACCATCCTGCTCTGCAGTACGCACTTCTTTTCTTTTTAATGACTAGGAGTGCGCTCTCAAATAACAATAGAGAGTATCAGGGGATGTGTGTCCCTGGCGTAGTCGTTTACTATCGTCGTCATGCACTGTACATTGAAGTGCACACAGCAGCTGGGGTCAGGTCAGGCCAAAGCCAGAAACCAGAACTCCATCCTGGCCTCCCACGTGGAGCAGAGCAGGTCTGTTTACACAGCATCACCACAAACCTGTAACACACTGCACTACAAGGTACCACAGCGCTAACAGCACTAGGGAACAGCAACCTTTTAGCACCATTTATAATCTCAAGGGACCACCGGTGCACAAGACGCCACGATGGGCACCTGACTGCACATCTGGAAAAGTACACAAGATCCTCGTGCAGCCCAGTTGTGTGCCTCGAGGGTCAAAGGGCGAGTTAGTGCTAGGGCGAGACAGAAGTCCCCTCTCGGAATTCCCCCTCAGGCCCATTTTGGTTACTATCCCGGGGGGACCACTATTCTGACTTCCCTCGTTGGAGGCGAATTTCACTTGTTTGGTGCTTGATCTAGGTGGGCTCCTGCGCTATTACTCTGATGTCTGCTTGCTCTCCTCAGCATTCGGTTGTGAGATGCATCCCACGGTTGCGGGTGATTGCGGTTCGTCCTCATTTCTGGATTTCGTAAATCATGATGTATTTTCCAGTCCCCTATGGACAGATCTCTGGGTAGCTTTCAGTTCGGGGCTACCCTCAGTAACACTGCCACGGACACTCTAGCCGGTGTCTTTAGGTGACATCTGGACGTTCCGATGGGTACGTGCCGGGGAACGGAACGGCTGTGCTGTGGAGCATTAGATACGTTCCATCACGTGCCACGACGGGCTGTGCACACAGCTGTGGTCTCATGCGATCAGGATGCCAGTGACACTGTTGCCATCTTTTAAAAAAAAGATTTATTTATTTGAAAATCAGAGTTACACAGAGAGAAGAGAGGGAGAGGGAGAGGGAGAGGGAGAGGGAGAGGGAGAGAGAGAGAGAGAGAGAGGAGTGGGGTCCAGCCATGAAGCATTTCGTATGCTTTTTTTCTATTATCTCATAGTTCCAGGACTCAGATGTAGATCTTGATCCACTTTGGGTTGATTTTTGTGTGTGTTGAGAGACAGGGTCTAGTTTCATTGTGCATGTGGGCATCCAATTTCCCCAATGGGATTTTATTGAGAAAACGATTCATTTCCCAATATGTATTCCTAAGACCTTGTTGAACATCACTTGGCTGTAGATATGTGGGTTTACTTCTAGGTTCTGAATAATTGACTCTTTTACTAGTTCTTTTTAAAATGTAATTAATCTATTTGGAAGACATACTGTCAGCGAGGAGAAATGGAGGGAAGGGGAGAGAAGGGCATGGAGAGAGCAAGCGTGAGAACCACACCACTGTAATTATGAAGATGTCATAAACACGTTTCACAGTCTGCGTTGCAAGAACTCAGGAGCCTGGAGGAGCGACAATGGGTCCTTTGCCTTCCCCAGGAATCCTCCCTCAGGAGGAAGACAGGAGCTGAGTGAGTCTGAGGCTGTAACCTGGTGTTCTATGGGAGAGGGAGCCTGGCTTGTTCGTGCAGCGTCTCCAGCAACATTGTTTCTATTCTCTCCGTGTGTGTGCTCTGAGTGTTTCACCTTCAGAAGACAGAGCAGCAGGCTGCTGGTGGGCAGCACCACCAGAGCTCAGTTTGCAAATGCTCAATTCCTCTACAGGGACAGCTTTATGCCTATATTTTTGTTTTTGAACATACAAGTACATATGTGTGTGAGGGAATGTATACATGAGTGAGGGAGCCAAAATCTGTTCAAGCCATGGCAGAGCTTGGCAATCTTTTGGGACAATGAGCTGAGCCTGCCTGGGCTAAGATGAGCAGTTGACTCCTCTTAATGGACATCTTTAATGGACATGAACCAAGAGGAAATGAAGAAGGGGGGTGGGAATAGAGAATGGAAGGACCAGTGCTTATACACAAATATTGAAACACTAGAAAAAGCCTGAAGGGGACTGTGTTAAGGTATCAAATGCTAAATACCAATCTCTGTCACCAACTTAAGCCCAAAGTTTTTGGGATCCTTTCTCTTTAACCAAGTGGAAGGTTTCTTGAGAAGACCATGGTGTGTGCCCAGATGTGATTGGTTAGAGCCTCCTCTAACATCAGGGGAGCCACTGTGATGTCATTCCAACTGCCTTCCCAGTTCCCTGGCTTGGGCTCGGTTCTGTTCAGTTGGCCCAGGAAGCTCTGTGGAGACTGCCTGAAGGATTGGACGACATCACTGGTTTTCCCTTGTCCTGTCATTTGTAGTGTTGTTTTGTCTGGTCTATTAGTTCTATTTACAGTAGTGATTCTTTTAGTTTTTCTTCTATTTTGTTTTTTTTTTGCTATTTTTCAATTTCTCCCCCCTCCCATTTTTACATTGTATGCTTGTGTATTTATTTTCTTTAAATATTTATTTTTGTTTTTTCTTTCACAGGCTAAATGTACTGGATGCTGTGTTCATTTTGTCCTTCTTGTGTTTCCCTGTTTTCTGTTTCCTCATTTTTTGATCCTTCGATTTAGATAAGATCGTTTATAAGACTTATCGATTAGCATAGTTACCATAGTTACCATAGTTGGTGTTGCTTTACTTCACCATTTTTAGTATTCTGTGTGTTTTATAACTTTTCATTCTTAATTTTGATACAGTGTTAGTGATTAGTATACCATAGTTCATAGAGTTAGCGTTATCTGTTAGAAATAGTAGCATATAGAGCTGTTAATTTTGGTTTCCATTTAGCTTGTTTGATTTCTATTTGTTTCCCAATCTTTGTTGTTACTTAGGTGACTAGTAAGTGCAGGGGTGCGGGGTGGGGTGGGGATTGCACCATGGACGGCCTCACCGCCTTCACCAGTGAGGAGGAGGTCCTGGATGGGTACCAGGTCCTCAGGGTCCTCGGCCAGGGCGGTTTTGGGCTGGTGAAACTGGCCTATCATTGGGAAAGCAGGACCCAGGTGGCTGTGAAGGTTGTGGAGAATGGGGGCCAGCACTCCTGCGGCTTCCAGCAGTTGTGTGCAGAAGCAGAAATCATGAGGGGGCTGCACCACCCTCACATCATTAAGCTACTGCAGGTCAGGCACACGGCAGAGAGGGGCTACATCTTCATGGAGTGTGCGGTCAGGGGGGACCTTAGAGGTTACATGGTAGAACGAGGCTACCTTCTAGATGGAGAGATTCGCCAGCTGTTGACGCAGACCCTGTTAGCTGTGCACTACTGCCATGCGCAGCACGTTGTGCACAGGGATTTGAAGTTAGAAAACCTGCCTCTCGACGCCAACCTAAACATCAAGCTGAGCGACTTTGGTCTCAGCTGCAAACTGGCGGATGGAGAGCGCCTGCGGAGTCTGTGCGGGACCTTTGCCTACTGTGCGCCCGAGGAGTTCTTAGGTGAGGAGTTCTGCGGGTACAAGGCTGACATCTGGAGCGTGGGCGTGATCCTGTACGCCATGGCAGCAGGGGCACTCCCTTTTGTCGGAGAGGATTTTGTGGAGCTGCAGGCAGCCATCCTGTGTGGATACTACAGAATCCCCCACTATGGAAACCCAGAGCTGTGTAACCTGGTGGACATCTTACTGACCCGGGACCCTGAGGCCAGGCCCACAGCGGCAGACATCATGGGCCACCCATGGCTCCATGCAGGACATGAAGCACCTGCAACCAGTGACGAGTTTCTGTTTCTTCCCCAGGAAGAGGAAGGATGGGAATTCCCATGGGGCCTATGCCCTCCACTGTGGCTTCAGGAGTGGGATGACCCCTTGCCCCCTGTGCCATGCTGGGGGATCTCTCAACAGCAGGTCTTCAGCATCCAGGAAATGCATGGACAGAGTGCAGTGGAGCCTCCAGTACCTCCTCAGGGTCCTGGAGCTCTAAGCTCCCTTGAGGACCTGGGATTCCAGCTGGGCCACAAAGCAGGCTCCCTGCCACCCAGGCTCCAAGCCAGTGTCCTGTGCCCAGGGCTTCAGGAGGGTCACAGCAAAGGGAAGCCCATGCCCCAGGCCATCCCCGGTGCTCAGAGCTGGCCCGTCCTCCAGTGCCTCCAGGGACACTCAGGCTGCAACAGCAGAGCCCGTGAGTGTGCCGCCCTGAGCTCCCAACCACTGGTGCTCATAGAGGACCCGTCGGGGCAGACTCCTTGCCTCGGGACTCCTGGTGTGAGCAGCAGTGAGTCCTGCAGGAGAGAGAGTTCCCAACGGGACATGTGGACAAGGACCCCCGCTGCCTGTGCCGTCCTCAGCCAGGATGCTCTGACCTCTCTCTCCACCACACTGAGCACCGACAGCAGTGAGGCTGAGTTGGAAGTCAGGAGCGGCTCCCAGGGAGCACCAGAGAGGCAGAGCATCCCAGGCCAAGAGCAGCAGCAGCAGGAGGAGGAGGAGGAGGAGGCAGGGAGCTCAGACAGGCAGGCTAGAAAGGGCAAGGGTCGCCTGGGGATTGGCAGGAGAGTGGTCAGCTTCTTCAGCTGGCTGTGTTGCATCCTGCCAGCCCCAGAGGACAGCCCTTGAGTCCAGAGAGGAGAGTGGCCTCTCGGTAGCCTCTTGGGACATGGCCCAGAGGAGGGGCCTTCCATGAGAAGTTTAGCAGTGAAGGGGGAGTCATGGACTCCTGTCTGGGAGGAGGCAGGTGAGGAGGCAGTCACAGACATTGCAGGCAGAGAGGGGATACATTGTTGCATTTTTCAGATGGCCAGTAGGAAACATGTTTTCATGGTTAGGGGTCAGGAGCTTTTCCCCAAATAGAAGAACAGGGTGTTCGATTTTGTTTTAAAAAGAAATCCATGAACATCACTCTGTAATGAAAAATCCTGTGCCAGGCATTATTGGGCCCCTCCCTTAGTCCCCTGCTGGCTAGCAGGAGTAGCATTTTCTCACAAATACCTACTTTTTCTTTTGCTCCCCCACCCTCATGATCCGTGTTGGGTTTATGCGAGACAAAGAATGGACTTGACCTTCCTGCCGCATCGTTGTGCTGTGACTTGGATGGACTCAGCTCCCTGGGAAAGGTGAGTACGGCAGACTGCTTCTCTGGTGTCTGGAGTACCCCTGATCTTCTAGCTAGTCATTTTTCTTTTAGATCCCCCAGGTCTCTGAGCCAGTTCAAAGCAATTGGTGTGGGATGCTGGCTGTAAGATCCAGGGCCCACGTTGGATGACACTCTGTCCTCCTCCCACTTTATTCTGTCTTTAATTATTGCGTGCATATGTGCTCAGGTGGCTCTATGCCCTGGGAAGTATTCTCTAAGCCCAAGTTCCTTCTGCAAACCCAGTTCCGAGGTCCATGGATGAGAAACTCCTGTGACAACTTAAAGCTCCCAGATCTGACCTGAGGAGCCTGCATTGCAGACCGAGGTGGCCTCTCCCATTGAGCTGCCTTCTTGTGTGCCCCAAAGAACTCAGGACCCACATGTCTGGGAAGAAGTCACCTGGCACCTTAACTCTTGCCCATGCTTTCCATTTTCCTGCCCAGGTTTTTCTTTGCCAAAAAGCATGTTGGAAGGAATTCCTTCCCAGAGACTTGCTCTTAAAGGTGACTCACAGGGAAAATTCCTTCCTCATGCCACACCCACATTCCTCTTCTGCACATTCAACAGTCCTGCAGCAAGGACCACTCGCCCTCCCTCCAGACTTTGGCCACGAGAGTGTTAATTGAGACCCCCTTCATAGAACCTCATTTCCAAGTTCAGACATGATGCAGGGACAGCAGGAGTGCTGGAGGACAGATGCAACGACTGCTCAGGAATGCGGGAACCCCAAAGACTTGGCGACTTCTGGGAGAATGGGGGTTCTAAAACCCGGCCACTCTGGGGGTGGCTGAGGAAGGAGGAGGCAGCTGCTGGGGTCCATGTGGTGACCTAGTGATGCAGTGGCAGATGGAGTGCCCAGGGAAGGTGCTGGTGGGGTCTAGGGGCTGTGCAGTGGGGCCTGGGAGTGGCGCAGAGGGCCCAAATAACCTGTGGCTGCAGGAGAGCCCAAGAAGAAGTAGGAAGCATACTCGGGCAATCAAAGGGAGGCTGCTGGGGACCGTGCTGGGGCCCAATGACAGGTGGCTCCTGGTGGCTGCACTGGGGCACAGAGATGTGGCTTCCCTGGGGGTGCCCGAGGATAGAGAAGGAGGCAGCCAAGGCAGGCCATGAAGTGGCAGGTGCTGGGGCACAGTGCAGGGTGCCCAATGCTGCAGTGACAACAGGGTGTTCGAAGACAGAGGCAGTGGCTGCTAGGGACCACTGAGGGACACCAGTGACTTAGTGGCAGCAATGGTAGCTGGGCCCAGCTTCTTAAGGTAAGAGGGATCAGGCTAAGGCACTGGAGGGTGAGAAGGGGAGCAGGGCCTGGCCCTGAAGGCGAGGAGGGGAGCGGGGTCTGGCCCTGGATGGCGTTGAGGTTCGTGGGGCCCGGCCCAAGAGAGCAGCGTGCTGAGTGGGGCCCAGCACTGGAGGGCAGCATGGGGGGCTGGGCCCAGGCCCTGGAGGGCGAGAAGGAGAGTGGGGCCCAGGCCCTGGAGGGCCAGTAGGGGAGTAGGTTCCAGCTCTGGAGGGCTTTTAGCAGAGTGTGCCATGGCCATGGAGTGCAGGGAGGGGAGCAATGCCAGCCCAGGTGGGCCAGGAGTGAGCGGGCTGCAGCCCTGGAGGGCATTGAGGGTAGTGGGGCTAGGCCCTGGAGGGCAGTGTGGGGAGCTGGGTCCAGGCCCTGGAGGGTGAAGAGGAGAGCAGGGCCTGGCCCTGGAGATCAAGGAAGAGAGTAGGGTCTGGCCCTGGAGGACAAGGATTGGAGTGGGGCCTGGGCCCTGGAGGGCGAGGAGGGGAACAGAGTCCAACCCTGCAGGGCAGTGAGTGGAGCTGGGCCCAGGCCCTGGAGGGCGAGTAGGCAAGCAGGGTCCAGCCATGGAGGGCGTTGAGGGTAGTGGGACCTGGCCCTGGAGGGAAGCCCTGAAGCGGGGCCCAGGCCCTGGAGTGTGAAGGTTGGAGTGTGGCCCAGGTTCTGTCGGGCAAGGAGAGGTGAGGACCCAGGCCCTGGAAGGCTAGGAGCAGAGCAGGGCCTGGCCCTGCAGGTGAGGAGGGGAGCGGGGTCTGGCACTGGAGGGAGGACAGGGATGCGCCTGTGGGGAGAATGGCCTGGCTCTGGAGGGGGAGGAGGGGAGCAGGCCCAGACCAAGGGTGTGAGGAGGCGAGCGGTGCCAGCCCTGGAGTGTGAGGAGCGAACACAGGCCCTGGAGGTCAAGGAGGGGAGCAGGGTCTGGCCCTGGAGGGAGGCCAGGGATGGGCGTGAGGGGAGCAGGGCCTGGCTCTGGAGGGTGAGGAGAGGAGTGGGGTCCAGCCCTGGAGTTTGGTGAGGGGAGCAGAGTCTGGACCTGGAGGGCAGCAATGGGTGCTGGGCCCAGGCCTGTGGGCAAGGAAGGTTGTGGGGCCCAGGCCCTGGAGGACAAGGAGAGGAGTGGGGCCAGGCCTGCTGGGTGTCTAGTGCTGCGCCTGAGGGGAGCAGGGCCTGGCTCGGTAGGGCATGGAGAAGAGAAGGATCCCAGCCCTAGAGGGTGGCCAGGGCCCTGCCTGAGGGGATCATGGCCCTGGAGGTCAAGGAGGAGAGAGGGGCCTGTCACTGGAGTGTGGCCAGGGCCCTGCCTGTGCTCTGGAGCCTATGTCCTATGTCCTGTGACGTTGTCCTGAAGTCTGTCCTGTGTCCTGTGTCCTGTGTCCTTTAGCCTCTGTTGTATGTTGTGTAGCCTGTATCTTGTAGCCTGTGTGTTGTGTTGTAGGCCTGTATCCTGTGGCCTCTGCCCTGTGTCCTGTATCCTGTGTCATATGTTCTGAAGCCTGTGTTCTGTAGCCTGTGTCTTCTGTCCTATGTCCTGTGGCCTGTGTCTTGTGGCTGGTGTGCTGTGGCCTGTGGCCTCTGCTTTTTTTCTGTAGCCTGTGACCTAGAGTTTGTCCTATATAGTGTAGCCTGTGTGCTGTAGCCTGTGTCCTCTATCCTGTTTGCTGTGTCCATTAGCCTATTCATGTGGCATGTGTCCTTGTCCTGTAGCCAGTATCCTGTTGCCTGTGTCCAACAGCATATGTGCTGTAGCTTGTCCCTGTGTCTTGTAACCTATGTCCTGTGACATGTAGCTTGTGTCCTGTGTCCTATGGCCTGTTTCTTTTGGCATGTGTCCTGTGGCCTCTGTCCTGTAGCCGGTGTCCTGTGCCTTGTTCCCTCTGTCCTTTAGCCTGTGTCGTATAGCCTGTGTCTTGTGTCCTGTAGCTTGTGTCCTGTGGCCTAATTCCTGTGTCTTGTGTCCTGTGTTCTGTGTCCTGTAGCCTGTGTCCTGGGTTTCATATCCTGTGTCCTCTATCCTGTGTCGTCTGGCCTATGTGCTGTGTCCTGTAGCCTGTAGCCTTTGGCCTCAGTCCTGTAGCCTGTGTCCTGTGACTTATGTCACAGACTAGCAGACAGAATACACAGGCTACAGGACCCAGGACACGGGACATAAGACACAGGCTACAGGACTCAAAAGACTCAGGTAATAGGACACAGGACACGGGCTACAGCACACAGGCCACAGGCTACAGGACACAGGGGATATAGCCCAGACAACACAGGCCACAGGATAAAGGACACAGAATACAGAACACAGGACACAGGCTACAGGACACAGGACATAGCCCAGACGACACAGGACACGGGATAGAGGACACGGAATACAGGACACAGGCTGCGGGACCCAGGACCCAGGCTCCAGGATATAGTCCACAGGCTACAGGACACAGGTTATAGGCTACAGGAGACAGGACAAAGGCTAAACAACATAGGACACAGGACACAGGACAGAGGCTCCAGGACACAGGCTATGGGACACAGGACAGACCGATGGAACAAAGAATACAGGCCGCAGGCTACAAGACACAGGACACAGGCTACACGACACAGGCTGAAGGAAAGAGGGAACAAGACACGGGACACTGGCTATAGGATAGAGTGTCCTGTAGCCTGTGTGCTGTAGCCTCTCTCCTGTGTCCTGTGTCCTGTAGCCTGTGTCCTGTGTCCTGTAGCCTGTGTCCTGGGTTCCATATCCTGTGTCCTCTATCCTGTGTCCTGTGTCGTCTGGGCTATGTCCTGTGTGCTGTAGCCTGTGTCCTGTGTCCTGTAGCCTTTGGCCTCAGTCCTGTAGCCTGTGTCCTGTGACTTATGTCACAGACTATCAGACAGAACACACAGGCTACAGGACCCAGGACACAGGACATAAGACACAGTCTACAGGACTCAAAAAGACAGGACATAGGCCACAGGACACAGGCTACAGCACACAGGCCACAGGCTACAGGACACAGAATACAGAACACAGGACACAGGCTGCAGGACACAGGACCCAGGCTCCAGAATATAGTCCACAGGCTACAGGACACAGGTTACAGGCTACACGAGACAAGACAAAGGCTAAACAACATAGGACACAGGACCCAGGACACAGGGATTGGCTACAGGACACAGGACAGAGCCCACAGTGTACATAAAGCACACCGGCTACAGGACAAAGGCTACAGATACAGGATATAGGACACCGTTTACAGAACGCAGGACACATGGCAGCGGACAAGTACACAGGCTGCAGCACACAGGCTACAGGACATAGGCTCCACAAGATAGAAAACAAGCTAAAGCATTTAGCGCATAGGCCAGAGGATTCAAAACACAGGCTATAGGACACAGAATACAGAACCCAGGACACAGGCTAGAACACAGGCTACGGGACATAGGTTACATGCTACAGGCCACAGGCAACAGAACACAGGATACAAGACATAGGACACAGGACACAGGACGCAAGACAGAGGCTACAGGCCACAGGCCACACGATACTCGATGCATACACAGGCTATAGGACAGAGGCCACAGGACACAGGACAAAGGCTGCACGGCATAGGCCACAGGCTACCGAAGACAGGCTACAAGACACAGGATACACAGCATATGACACAGGGCACAGATTACAGGACACTGGTTAAAGGACACAGGCTACAGGACACAGGCTGCAGGACACAGGCTACAGGACACAGGCTACACGACACAGACTACATGACACAGGACACAGGCTACCCGAAACAGACTGAAGGAAAGAGGGAAGAAGACCCAGGACACTAGCTATAGGATGGAGGCCAGAGGATGCAGGACAAAGGCTGCAGGGCAAAGGCCACAGGCTACAGGACACAGGAGAAAAAATTGAGGACAAAGGACACATGCTACTGGATATAGGCCACAGGACATAGGTTACACGACATAGGATAAGAGCCACAGGACATAGGACACAGGCCACAGGACCTAGGCCCCAGAGCTCAGAGAACAGGCTCCAGGACACAGGACACAGGCTACAGGACATTGTCCACAGGCTACAAGAAATGGGCTTCAGGACACAGGACACAGACTTCAGGAAATAGGAAACCAGCCCTAGGACAAAGACTAGAGGCCACAGGCTCAGGACACAGGACAAAGGCTAGGGGACCCAGGACACCCGCTAGAGGACAGAGGACACAGGACACAGGTTACGTACATGGCCACAGGCTACAAGACACTGGACACAGGCTACACAACAGAGGACACAGGACAGAGGCTCCAGGACACAGGCTATGGGACACAGGACAGACCGACGGAACAAAGGTACAGGCCGCAGGCTACACGACACAGGACACAGGCTACACGACACAGGCTGAAAGAAAGAGGGAACAAGACACCGGACACTGGCTATAGGATAGAGTGTCCTGTAGCCTGTGTGCTGTAGCCTCTCTCCTGTGTCCTGTGTCCTGTAGCCTGTGTCCTGTGTCCTGTAGCCTGTGTCCTGGGTTGCATATCCTGTGTCCTCTATCCTGTGTCCTCTGTCGTCTGGGCTATGTGCTGTGTCCTGTAGCCTGTGTCCTGTGTCCTGTAGCCTTTGGCCTCAGTCCTGTAGCCTGTGTCCTGTGACTTATGTCACAGACTAGCAGACAGAATACACAGGCTACAGGACCCAGGACACAGGACATAAGACACAGGCTACAGGACTCAAAAGACACAGGACATAGGCCACAGGACACGGGCTACAGCACACAGGCCACAGGCTACAGGACACAGGATATAGCCCAGACAACACAGGATAGAGGACACAGGCTACAGCACACAGGCCACAGGCTACAGGACACAGGACATAGCCCAGACGACACAGGACACAGGTTAGAAGACACAGCATACAGAACACAGGACACAGGCTGTGGGACCCAGGACCCAGGCTCCAGGATATAGTCCACAGGCTACAGGACACAGGTTATAGGCTACAGGAGACAGGACAAAGGCTAAACAATATAGGACACAGGACACAGGACAGAGGCTCCAGGACACAGGCTATGGGACACAGGACAGACCGACGGAACAAAGGATACAGGCCGCAGGCTACACGACACAGGACACAGGCTATACGACACAGGCTGAAGGAAAGAGGGAACAAGACACGGGACACTGGCTATAGGATAGAGTGTCCTGTAGCCTGTGTGCTGTAGCCTCTCTCCTGTGTCCTGTAGCTTGTCACCTATGTCTGTGTCCTGTAGCCTGTGTCCTGGGTTAGGGTTGTGTCGTCTATCCTGTGTCCTGTGTCGTCTGGGCTATGTCCTGTGTCCTGTGTCCTGAAACCTGTGTCCTGTGTCCTGTAGCCTTTGGCCTCAGTCCTGTAGCCTGTGTCCTGTGACTTATGTCACAGACTAGCAGACAGAATACACAGGCTACAGGACCCAGGACACAGGACATAAGACACAGGCTACAGGACTCAAAAGACACAGGACATAGGCCACAGGACACGGGCTACAGCACACAGGCCACAGGCTACAGGACACAGGATATAGCCCAGACAACACAGGCCACAGGATAAAGGACACAGAATACAGAACACAGGACACAGGCTACAGGACACAGGATATAGCCCAGACGACACAGGACACAGGATAGAGGACACAGAATACAGAACACAGGACACAGGCTGCGGGACCCAGGACCCAGGCTCCAGGATATAGTCCACAGGCTACAGGACACAGGTTATAGGCTACAGGAGACAGGACAAAGGCTAAACAACATAGGACATAGGACAGAGGCTCCAGGACACAGGCTATGGGACACAGGACAGACAGACGGAACAAATGATACAGGCTGCAGGCTACACGACAGAGGACACAGGCTACATGACACAGGCTGAAGGAAAGAGGGAACAAGACACCGAACACTGGCTATAGGATAGATTGTCCTGTAGCCTGTGTGCTGTAGCTTCTCTCCTGTGTACTGTAGCTTGTCACCTATGTCTGTGTCCTGCAACCTGTGTCCTGTAGCCTGTGTCCTGGGTTCCATATCCTGTATCCTCTATCCTGTGTCGTCTGGGCTATGTCCTGTGTCCTGTAGCCTGTGTCCTGTGTCCTGTAGCCTTTGGCTTCGGTCTTGTAGCCTGTGTCCTGTGACTTATGTCACAGACTAGCAGACAGAATACACAGGCTACAGGACCCAGGACACAGGACATAAGACACAGGCTACAGGACTCAAAAGACACAGGTCATAGGACACAGGACACGGGCTACAGCACACAGGCCACAGGCTACAGGACACAGGATATAGCCCAGACAACACAGGCCACAGGATAAAGGACACAGAATACAGAACACAGGACACAGGCTACAGGACACAGGACATAGCCCAGCCGACACAGGACACAGGCTATAGGACACAGAATACAGAACCCAGGACACAGGCTAGAACACAGGCTACGGGACATAGGTTACACGCTACAGGCCACAGGCAACAGAACACAGGATACAAGACATAGGACACAGGACACAGGACGCAAGACAGAGGCTACAGGCCACAGGCCACACGATACTCGATGCATACACAGGCTATAGGACAGAGGCCACAGGACACAGGACAAAGGCTGCACGGCATAGGCCACAGGCTACCGAAGACAGGCTACAAGACACAGGATACACAGCATATGACACAGGGCACAGATTACAGGACACTGGTTAAAGGACACAGGCTACAGGACACAGGCTGCAGGACACAGGCTACAGGACACAGGCTACACGACACAGACTACATGACACAGGACACAGGCTACCCGAAACAGACTGAAGGAAAGAGGGAAGAAGACCCAGGACACTAGCTATAGGATGGAGGCCAGAGGATGCAGGACAAAGGCTGCAGGGCAAAGGCCACAGGCTACAGGACACAGGAGAAAAAATTGAGGACAAAGGACACATGCTACTGGATATAGGCCACAGGACATAGGTTACACGACATAGGATAAGAGCCACAGGACATAGGACACAGGCCACAGGACCTAGGCCCCAGAGCTCAGAGAACAGGCTCCAGGACACAGGACACAGGCTACAGGACATTGTCCACAGGCTACAAGAAATGGGCTTCAGGACACAGGACACAGACTTCAGGAAATAGGAAACCAGCCCTAGGACAAAGACTAGAGGCCACAGGCTCAGGACACAGGACAAAGGCTAGGGGACCCAGGACACCCGCTAGAGGACAGAGGACACAGGACACAGGTTACGTACATGGCCACAGGCTACAAGACACTGGACACAGGCTACACAACAGAGGACACAGGACAGAGGCTCCAGGACACAGGCTATGGGACACAGGACAGACCGACGGAACAAAGGTACAGGCCGCAGGCTACACGACACAGGACACAGGCTACACGACACAGGCTGAAAGAAAGAGGGAACAAGACACCGGACACTGGCTATAGGATAGAGTGTCCTGTAGCCTGTGTGCTGTAGCCTCTCTCCTGTGTCCTGTGTCCTGTAGCCTGTGTCCTGTGTCCTGTAGCCTGTGTCCTGGGTTGCATATCCTGTGTCCTCTATCCTGTGTCCTCTGTCGTCTGGGCTATGTGCTGTGTCCTATGTCCTGTAGCCTGTGTCCTGTGTCCTGTAGCCTTTGGCCTCAGTCCTGTAGCCTGTGTCCTGTGACTTATGTCACAGACTAGCAGACAGAATACACAGGCTACAGGACCCAGGACACAGGACATAAGACACAGGCTACAGGACTCAAAAGACACAGGACATAGGCCACAGGACACGGGCTACAGCACACAGGCCACAGGCTACAGGACACAGGATATAGCCCAGACAACACAGGATAGAGGACACAGGCTACAGCACACAGGCCACAGGCTACAGGACACAGGACATAGCCCAGACGACACAGGACACAGGTTAGAAGACACAGCATACAGAACACAGGACACAGGCTGTGGGACCCAGGACCCAGGCTCCAGGATATAGTCCACAGGCTACAGGACACAGGTTATAGGCTACAGGAGACAGGACAAAGGCTAAACAATATAGGACACAGGACACAGGACAGAGGCTCCAGGACACAGGCTATGGGACACAGGACAGACCGACGGAACAAAGGATACAGGCCGCAGGCTACACGACACAGGACACAGGCTATACGACACAGGCTGAAGGAAAGAGGGAACAAGACACGGGACACTGGCTATAGGATAGAGTGTCCTGTAGCCTGTGTGCTGTAGCCTCTCTCCTGTGTCCTGTAGCTTGTCACCTATGTCTGTGTCCTGTAGCCTGTGTCCTGGGTTAGGGTTGTGTCGTCTATCCTGTGTCCTGTGTCGTCTGGGCTATGTCCTGTGTCCTGTGTCCTGAAACCTGTGTCCTGTGTCCTGTAGCCTTTGGCCTCAGTCCTGTAGCCTGTGTCCTGTGACTTATGTCACAGACTAGCAGACAGAATACACAGGCTACAGGACCCAGGACACAGGACATAAGACACAGGCTACAGGACTCAAAAGACACAGGACATAGGCCACAGGACACGGGCTACAGCACACAGGCCACAGGCTACAGGACACAGGATATAGCCCAGACAACACAGGCCACAGGATAAAGGACACAGAATACAGAACACAGGACACAGGCTACAGGACACAGGATATAGCCCAGACGACACAGGACACAGGATAGAGGACACAGAATACAGAACACAGGACACAGGCTGCGGGACCCAGGACCCAGGCTCCAGGATATAGTCCACAGGCTACAGGACACAGGTTATAGGCTACAGGAGACAGGACAAAGGCTAAACAACATAGGACATAGGACAGAGGCTCCAGGACACAGGCTATGGGACACAGGACAGACCGACGGAACAAATGATACAGGCTGCAGGCTACACGACAGAGGACACAGGCTACATGACACAGGCTGAAGGAAAGAGGGAACAAGACACCGAACACTGGCTATAGGATAGATTGTCCTGTAGCCTGTGTGCTGTAGCTTCTCTCCTGTGTACTGTAGCTTGTCACCTATGTCTGTGTCCTGCAACCTGTGTCCTGTAGCCTGTGTCCTGGGTTCCATATCCTGTGTCGTCTGGGCTATGTCCTGTGTCCTGTAGCCTGTGTCCTGTGTCCTGTAGCCTTTGGCTTCGGTCTTGTAGCCTGTGTCCTGTGACTTATGTCACAGACTAGCAGACAGAATACACAGGCTACAGGACCCAGGACACAGGACATAAGACACAGGCTACAGGACTCAAAAGACACAGGTCATAGGACACAGGACACGGGCTACAGCACACAGGCCACAGGCTACAGGACACAGGATATAGCCCAGACAACACAGGCCACAGGATAAAGGACACAGAATACAGAACACAGGACACAGGCTACAGGACACAGGATATAGCCCAGACGACACAGGACACAGGATAGAGGACACAGAATACAGAACACAGGACACAGGCTAGAACACAGGCTACGGGACATAGGTTACACGCTACAGGCCACAGGCAACAGAACACAGGATACAAGACATAGGACACAGGACACAGGACGCAAGACAGAGGCCACAGGACACAGGACAAAGGAAGCAGTGCAAAGTCCACAGGCTACAGGACACAGGAGAAAGAATGGAGGACAAAGGACACATGCTACAGGATATAGGCCACAGGACATAGGATACATGACATAGGATAAGAGCCACAGGACATAGGTTACACAGGCCACAGGACCTAGGCCCCAGAGCTCAGAGAACAGGCTCCAGGACACAGGCTACAGGACACTTGTCCACAGGCTAGAAGAAGTGGGCTTCAGGACACAGGACACAGACTACAGGAAATAGGAAACCAGCCCTAGGACAAAGACTAGAGGACACAGGACAGAGGCTCCAGGACACAGGCTAGGGGACCCAGGACACCAGCTAGAGGACATAAGACACAGGTTGCGTACATGGCCACAGGCTACAAGACACAGGACACAGGCTACACAACAGTGGACACAGGACAGAGGCTCCAGGACACACGCTATGGGACACAGGACAGACTGATGGAACAAAGGATACAGGCCGCAGGCTACACGACACAGGACACAGGCTACACGACACAGGCTGAAGGAAAGAGGGAATAAGACACCGGACACTGGCTATAGGATAGAGTGTCCTATAGCCTGTGTGCTGTGGCCTCTCTCCTGTGTCCTGTAGCTTGTCACCTATGTCTGTGTCTTGCAACCTGTGTCCTGTGGCCTGTATCCTGTATCCTGTGTCCTGGGTTCCATATTCTGTATCCTCTATCCTGTGTCCTGTGTTGTCTGAGCTGTGTCCTGTAGCCTGTAGCTTGTAGCCTGTGTTCTGGGTTCCATATTCTGTGTCCTATATCCTGTGTCCTGTGTCGTCTGGCCTGTGTCCTGTGTCCTGTAGCCTGTGTCCTGTAGCCTGTGTCCTGGGTCCTGTTGCCTGTGTCCTGTGACTTATGTCACAGACTAGCAGACAGAATTCACAGGCTACAGGACCCAGGACACAGGACATAAGACACAGGCTACAGGACTCAAAAGACACAGGACATAGGCCATAGGACACAGGCTACAGCACACAGGCCACAGGCTACAGGACACAGGATATAGCCCAGACGACACAGGATAGAGGACACAGAATACAGAACACCGGACACAGGCTGTGGGACCCAGGACCCAGGCTCCAGGATATAGTCCACAGGCTACAGGACACAGGTTACAGGCTACAGGAGACAGGACAAAGGCGAAACAACATAGGACACAGGACACAGGCTACAGGACACAGGGATAGGCTGCAGGACTCAGGACACAGGACTCAGGTTGCATGCAACAGGATACATGGCACATTAACAGGCCAAAGAACGAGGGCACAGTATATAGGATATAGGACAGAGGGCACAGCACACAGCCGTCTGGCCGGACGACAAATGCCACAGCTACAGGATATAGGAGACACTCCATAGAATACAGCACACAGGGTAGAGGACATGGACACAGGCTACAGCACACAGGCAACAATACACAGGCTACACAAGATAGAACACAAGCTACAGCATTCAGGGCATAGGCCAGTGGACAGGGGACACAGGATACAGGACAAAGGATATAGGACACAGAATACAGAACCCAGTTCACAGGCTAGAACACAGGCTATGGGACAGAAGTTACACACTATAGGCCACAGGATATAGAACACAGGATACAAGACATAGGACACAGGACACAGGATGCAGGATAGAGGCTTCAGGACATGGGGCACAGGATACTCAACGCGTACAGAGGCCACAGGCTACAAGACAGAGGACGCAGGCTACATGACACAGGCTGAAGCACACAGGAAACAGAACACAGGAACAGGCTATAGGACAGAGGCCACAGGATACAGGACACAGGACAAAGGCTGCAAGGCTTAGGCCACAGGCTACAGGAGATGGGCTATAGGACAGGATACACAACATAGGACACAGGGCACATTACAGGACACAAGTTAAAGGATACAGACTACAGGAAATAGGACACAGGCTACATGCCACAGGACAAGACTAGGGGACACAGAACACCAGCCAGTGGACAGAGGCCACAGGACACAGGATGTGTACATAGGCCAAAGGCTACAAGACACAGGACACAGGCTACACAACATAGGACACAGGACACAGGACAGAGGCTCCAGGACAAAGGCTTATGGGACACAGGATAGACCTATAGAAGAAAGGATACAGACTGCAGGTGACATGACACAGGACACAGGCTTCACGACACAGGCTGAAGGACAGAGGGAACAAGACACCGGACACTGGCTATAGGATAGAGTGTCCTGTAGTCTGTACCCTGTAGCCACTGTCTTGTGGCCTGCGGACTGTGTTTTAGATTGTGTAGTCTGTATCCTGTCTCCTGGGTCCTCTGTGCTGTGTTCTGTAGCTTGTCGCCTATTTCCGGTGTCCTGCAACCTGTGTCCTATAGCCTGTGTCGTCTGGACTGAGTCCTGTGTTCCATATTCTGTGTCATATATCCTGTCTCCTGTGTCCTGTGGTCCATGTCCTGTGTCATGTAGGCAGTGTTCTGTTTCCTGTAGCCTTGTCCTATGTCATTTAGCCTGTGGTCTCTGTCCTTTAGCCTGTGTCCTGTGACTTATGTCACAGACTACTGGACACAATACAAAGGCTACAGGTCCCAGGACACAGGACAGAAGACACAGGCTACAGGACTCAAGACACAGGACATGGACCACAGGGCGCAGGCTACAGCACATAAGCCACAGGCTATAGGAAACAGGACATAGCCCCGACGACACAGAACACAGGATATAGGACACAGAATACCGAACACAGGACACAGACTACATGAGACAGGTTACAGGCTACAGGATATAATCCATAGGCTACAGGACACAGGTTACAGGCTACAGGAGACAGGACAAAGGCTAAACAACATAGGACACAGGACAACACAGGACAAGGGTACAAGACACAGACTACATGCTATGTGAACAGGCTAAAGGACGAGGACACTGGCTACAGGACACAGGAAGTCACCACAGCATATAGCACAGTGGCCACAGGACAAAGGCCACAGCTACAGGGTATAGGACACAGGCTGCCAAACCCAGGACACAGGACATAGGACGCAGGATACAGGACATAGGCCACAGGTAAAAGGACATAGGCTGTAGGACAAAGGACAAAGGCCACTTCATGCTCAAACCCTCACTGTTCTGACCTCACCGAGCCATGAGCAATATTTCTAAATCAAAGCAGATATTGTCTGAGGTCCAGAGACCTTTCTAGAACTACCCTTACAGAATAAAAAGTTCGGTTCCCTGCAATATTATCCCTTTTCCTCTGCTTTATTTTTCTCAATGCGAAAGTGTCAAGTGAGCCAGTGGTGCTGGGCAGTCTCCCAGAGCCGTGTGCTCTCCCTCCTCTCTGCGAGTGTCCCTCATTGTCCAGTCTCCTTCCCTTGGCTACCGGGTTGTTCCTCTGTTGTGAGGTCGAAAGAGCAGTTTCAGTTGTCAACCACAACATTCTCTGGAAGTATCTTCAGCGACCGTTCATCCTCATCCAAGGGGCTGAGTCAGGAGACAGGAGGTGTCTACGGAGGGGCCTGGTTTGCAGCTCCACGAGGGGGCTCCCATGGTTCCTCCCGTTCTGGCTTTCATCCTAAGTGCCCACTCTGGAGCTGCCGCACTTACGTGCCGTGCTGTGCCCTTCCCGTGGCTCCTTCCTGGGCAGGCTGGGAGTGGGTGGAAAGGGGCATCTCTAAGGCCCTCCTCTTTCTGCTGCCTAGGAGGCTGTACAATGGTTGCATCCTGATGCTTCTAGTACAACCACAAGATTGTCCCCTGGACCTGGGCGGAACAGCTGCTCCCAGCAGGCAGTCGTGTGCTTCGAGGTGTTGTGTCCTGGTGGCTTCTGGCTGCATCAGTGGGTGGGGCCTAGACAGACACCCATGGGTGAGAACTTTGGGGCCTGGGGTGTAGCCTTGATTATACATTAACTAATATGACATGAGCTTCTGCTAGAGCCTGACTGTCATTACCACGACCGAGGTACTGCACGAAGAACTGAGTAAAGAAGAAAGAAAAACGACACCTTCTGGACCTTACCGTCCAGCCGAAGAAAAGAGTCATTACAAGACACAAGGTACAGGGCGGTGCCATGGCAGTGCCGGCATCCGAAATGGGTGCCGGATTCTAGTCCCATTTGCTCCTCTTCCAGTCCAGCTCTCTGCTGTGGTCCAGGAAGGCAGTGGAAGTGTTTGGGCTCCTGCACCCTCATGGGAGACCAAGAAGAAGCACCTGGCTCCTGGCTTCAGATTGGTGCAGCACCAGCAGTAGTGGCCATTTGGGGAGGGAACCAATAGAAGGAAGACCTTTCTCTCTCTCTCTCCCTCTCTCTCTCTTTCTCTCTCTCTCTCACTGCCTATATCTCTACCTGTCAAATAAAAAGAACAAAACACAAGGTAGAATACATGAAGGAGACAGCAGGAGGGAGCTTGTCACAGCCACAGGAGGATCCAGCTTGCCACTCAGCATGTTCTATGGGGCAGTGACACTTACACAGAGACCCCCAGAGATAGATTGGCGTGGTCCAGATGATTGGGACAAGGAATATGGAGAACCATGGAGGCTCCAGGCAGAGGGCACAGGAGGGAGTGTGAACCAGAGACGGGGGGAGGAGAAGGTTGTCCCTAACATGGCAGAGAGGTAGTAGGAGCCAGGTTGCACAGAGAAGACGATACAGGGATGACAGGTCTCCTGGTGGGGTGAAATTAGATCATAAATGCAAATCTGTTAGTGCTGTGCACATACACATGACAGGTTTGAACAACGGGAGGGACTTGCAAGTGCAAACCCACATGGAGGGGCCGGCCTGTGCTCCCAGGGACAGGCAGCTACCGAGCACGGGAGAATGAGGCACTCGGGGAGAGGAGGGAGGGGTGCAGGGGTGAACCTGAGGTCGCCACTCAAGACACGGTGAAAGATGCAGGAGAGGGCAGCGCCTGCATGCGGATAGCAGTGCCCCAGGCCTTAGACTCCCTGGCTCTTCTCGGTCCGTGGTGGGTTTCTGGAGCTTGAAGACATCCCTGTGTACGTAATCGACAGCTGGCGAAGAGCTCTGGGCTTGGGTTAAAGCAGCTGCTGTGTCACTCATCAGCTGTGGGGACCAGTGGGCATCTCTCTCTCTTCCTTGTGCCATCTCTCTGCTGCTGGCTGGGCTGCCTATGGTGGCAGGACTTCTTACCAGGAGGTTCGAAGTTCTAGCCTAAGTCGTGTTTTACCACCTTTGTGATGTGGCCTGGGGATCCACGTAGCGGAACGTACACCATATTGTATTTATTTATTTCCAGATAAGATCAGTCTGAGGGCCTGGGTGGACATGAGTAAGGGGTGAGGGAGGGATTCTATTCAACCCAGCGAAGAGCTTCTTTTTTTAGATTTATATATTTATTTGAAAGGCAGAGTCACACACACGCACACACACAGAGAGGGAGAGAGAGACATACTGTATTGTCAAGCAGTTCCTAAGGTGGGCCTAAATTCAAGGGGGAGGGGACAGAAATCCCCAGCCATCAATAGGAGTCATGACTAAAAAAAAAAATCTGCAGTTGTCCTTTCAAATTGCTACAAAGTTCCTCCGGGCTCTTCTCCCCTCCGGCCTGGCACTAGCCACCCAGCAGGGCTGGGCTCCACTGCCCTCCTCGCCCTCCAGGGTCAGGCCCTGCTCCCCTGAGGTAGGGCCCTGGCCTCCCTCTAGGTCCAGACCACACTCCCCTCACCACACTCCAGGCCTTGGGCCCACTCCCCACCTCACCCTCCAATCAGGCCCCACAACCCTCCTTACCCTCCAGGGCCTAGGCCCCAATCCAATCCTCACCCTCCGCGCTGGTCCCTGCAACCCTCTTCACCCTCCAGGGAAAAGCTTCTCACACTCTAGGGCCTGTTGCTTTTAATACTAGGGTGTTGAGAGCAACTGGGCCTGACCTTGAAGGGCAGTGTGGGGAGCGGTGCCCAAGCCCTGGAGCACAAAGCCTGGAGGAAGAGGAGGAGAGTGGGGTCCTGCCTGGAGAGCATTGAACAGAGCGACCCAGGCCCTGGAGGGCAAGGAGGGGTGCGGGGCCCAGGCCCTGGACAGCCAAGAGGGGAGCAGTGCCCGCCCTGGAGAATGGTGAGGTGAGTGGGTCTCGAACCTGGAGAGCCTTGAGGGGAGTGGGGCTCAAGCCTGGAGGGCAGTATGTGGGGCAGGTCCCAGGCCCTGAAGGGTGAGGAGGAGAGTGGGGCCTGGACTTGGAGTGTGGTAAGGGGAGTGGAGCCTGGTCCAGAAGGGCAGTATCAGAAGCCGGGCCCAGGTCCTGGTGTGCAAGGAGAGGAGTGTGGCCCATCTGGTGGGTTGCTAGTGGTGCACACGCGGGAAGCAGGGCCCAGCTAGCAAGGCACGGAGAGGGTCAGGGGCCCAGCCCTAAGGGGTTGGCAAGGGCCCTGCCTATGGGGAGATTGGCCTGGCCCTGGAGTGCAAGGAGGAGAGAGTGGTCTGTCCCTCGAGCATGGCCAGGGCCCTGCATGAGGGGAGCTGGGACTGGCCCTGGATCCCCAGGAGGAGAGAGGGGCCTGTCCCTAGAGGGTGATCATGGCCATAGCTCCGGGGAGCAGGGCCTGACCCTGCAGGGCCAGTACGGGAGTGAGGCCCAGCCCTGGAGGTTGGCCAAGGCCATGGATAAGTGGAGCTGGGCCCAGCCCTGGAGGCCAAGGAGTGCAGAAGAGCCCGGCCCCGGAGGGCGAGCAGAGGTGTGGGGTCTGGCCCTGGATGGTGTTGAGGGCAGTGGGGCCAGGCCCTAGAGGGCCGCGTGTGGATCAGAGCCCAAGGCCTGGAGGGCGAGGAGGAGAGCCGGGTCGAGGGCATTGGAGTGGGTTCCAGCCTTGGAGGACAGCGTGGGGAGCAGGGCTCAGGCCCTGAAGGGCCAAGAAGGGATCAGGGTGTGGCCCTCGAGGGCGTTGAGGGCACTGGGGTCTGGACCTGGAGGGCATTGAACAGAGTGGGGCCCAGGCCCTGGAGGGCGAGGAGGGGTGTGGGGCCCTGGACCTGGAGAGCCAAGAGGGGAGCAGTGTCCGGCCCTGGAGGGTGGTGAGGTGTGTGGGTCTCGCAGCTGAAGGGCCTTGAAGGGAGTGGGGCTAAAGCCTGGAGAGCAGTCTGGGGGCCAGTGCCCAGGCCCTGAAGGGTGAGGAGAGGGGGCCTGACCTTGGATGGCGAGCAGGGGAGCAGGGCCCGGCCCTTGAGGGTGAGGCTTGGAGTGGGGCCCTTGTCCACGAGGGTGAGCAGGGGTGTTGGTGTGGGAAGCAGGCCCTGCAGGGCATGGAGGGTACTGGGGCCTGGCCCTGGAGGGCAGTGTGGAGACTGGGGCCTGGCCCTGGAGCTCGAGGAGTCGAGCAGGGTCTGGCCCTATAGGGTGTTGAGGGAAGTGGGTGTTGGCCCTGGAGGGCAGCGTGTGGAGATGGGCCCAGTCCCTGGAGGGTGAGGAGGGGAGAAAGGCCTGGCCCTGGAGGGCAAGGATTGGTGTGGGGCCCAGGCCCAGGCCCTGGCGGGCAAGGAAGGGAGCGGGGCCTGGCCTTGGAGTGTGGTGAGGGGAGTGGGGCCAGGCCCTGGAGGGCAGTAACGATAGCTGGGCCCAAGTCCTGGTGTGCAAGGAGAGGAGTGTGGCCCATCTGGTGGGTTGCTAGTGGTGCGCACGCGGGAAGCAGGGCCCTGCTAGCAAGGCACGGAGAGGGTCAGGGGCCCAGCCCTAAGGGGGTGGCCAAGTTCCTGCCTATAGGAAGCTTGGCCTGGCCCTGGAGTGCAAGGAGGAGAGAGTGGTCTGTCCCTCGAGCATGGCCAGGGCCCTTCATGAGGGGAGCTGGGACTGGCCCTGGATCCCCAGGAGGAGAGAAGGAGGAGGGTCCCTAGAGGGTGACCATGGCCATAGCTCCGGGGAGCAGGGCCTGACCCTGCAGGGCAATTACGGGAGTGAGGCCCAGCCCTGGAGGTTGGCCAAGGCCATGGCTGAGTGGAGCTGGGCCCAGCCCTGGAGGCCAAGGAGTGCAGCAGAGCCCGGCCCCGGAGGGCGAGCAGTGGCATGGGGTCCGGCCCTGGGTGGTGTTGAGGGCAGTGAGGCCAGGCCCTAGAGGGCCGTGTGTGAATCAGAGCCCAAGGCCTGGAGGGCGAGTAGGAGAGCCTGGTCCAGACTGGAGGGCATTGAGGGGATTGGGTTCCAGCCATGGAGGACAGCGTGGGGAGTGGGGCTCAGGCCCTGAAGGGCCAGGAAGGGATCAGGGTGTGGCCCTGGAGGGCATTGAGGGCACTGGGGTCTGGACCTGGAGGGCATTGAACAGAGTGGGTCTCGCAGCTGGAGGGCTTGAGGGGAGTGGGGCTAAATCCTGGAGAGCAGTCTGGGGGCCAGGGCCCAGGCCCTGAAGGGTGAGGAGGAGAGGGGGCCTGACCTTGGATGGCGAGCAGGGGAGCAGGGCCCGGCCCCTGAGGGTGAGGCTTGGAGTGGGGCTCTTGTCCTCAAGGGTGAGCAAGGGTGTGGGTGTGGGAAGCAGGCCCTGGAGGGCGAGGAGGGGAGGAAGGCCTGGCCCCGGAGGGCGAGGAGGGGAACAGGGTCCAGCCCTGGAGGGCATGGAGGGTACTGGGGCCTGGCCCTGGAGGGCAGTGTGGAGACTGGGGCCTGGCCCTGGAGCTTGAGGAGTCGAGCAGGGTCTGGCCCTATAGGGTGTTGAGGGAAGTGGGGCACGACCCTGGGGTGCTGCCATGGGAGTGGGGCCCAGGCCCTGGATGGTGAGGAGGGGAGTGTGGCCCAGGCCATGGGGGATGAGGTGGTGAGTGGCGTGGTGCTCTGGGCAGCTTGAGTAGCACGGGGCAGGCCCTGGAGGACGAAGAGTGGAGCGGGGTCCAACCCTGGAGGGCGTTGAAGGCAGTGGGGCCTGGCCCTGGAGGTCAGTGTGTGGAGTGGGTGTTGGCCCTGGAGGGCAGCGTGTGGAGATGGGCCCAGTTTCTGGAGGGTGAGGAGGGGAGAAAGGCCTGGCCCTGGAGGGCAAGGATTGGCGTGGGGCCCAGGCCCAGGCCCTGGCGGGCAAGGAGGGGAGCGGGGCCTGGCTTTGGAGTGTGGTGAGGGGAGTGGGGCCTTGCCCTGTAAGGCAGTAACAGTAGCTGGGCCCAAGTCCTGGTGTGCAAGGAGAGGAGTG